>NW_027192350.1:214925-342174 GCF_041956635.1 Thermomyces lanuginosus | reverse complement strand
CCTTTTTGTAGTATCGAAAACTTGAGCTGTTTGTCATGGATTCTAGAGAATCTCAATCAGTTCGCAACTTACAGTTACAAAACACGACGATCATGTACAGTACAAAGCAGTTACGTACCATATATCCACAGTCTTGCGCAGAAAATTACCATGAGTCCACGCCTGCCACACCTCACCCATGCAGCCGAACTCGTTCATTGTCAAAGTACTTGCAAGTCCCAAACGTGGGACTTACCCGATATATCATCTAGTAATCATAGTCCCAAAGAATGGACAGTGTCGATGCCTTTGGTTTCAGCTTTGATGCACGTTTAGTCACTCCACTGCTACAGTCATGACTTCTAAAAAGATCTGAGAATTGGGACCAAAAGAAGCTGGAGCTAGGGTGCGGCAAGTGCCGAGCGGTTATCTTCGGGGATTCACAATGCCTAAGCAAGGGACGGGATGATTGCCATACCAAGGAAATTACTGTTTTGACACCTAAAGGGATATCTGCAGTACCCTCTGGACACCGCCATGCTCAGGATTTCCTCAGATCATAGCTGTACCTCCATACTGCCCTAACCATTCGCTCTGTCCTTCCGGACGACTATGATGCTGGCGTTATCTCTGTGCTTGTGCGAGAAGACTTAAATCAGCCGACGGCCGGTCAACACTTATCTGAGGCGATCCATCCAAGACGCAGCGCAGCGTTCATGGACTGGAATGAACAGTTCATTGACATCTGATACTGCAATCCTTCTGTTCACTGTCATCAATCACATTACCTGAACCTTCATTGACAACTAATACAACCAAACACCTGTATGACTGCAGATAATAAAGTACATGAGAGCTATAGTACAGTACACAGAACAGTAACTTCGTCACACCCCGTAGAATCTATTTCCTCGTGCACGATCGACGTCCCGGTGGTTCGTGAGAGTGGAGATAGGAGCGTCAGGGGATAAAACATGCGTTGAACGATGCCAAGGCCAGCGCGGAGAGATTAGAACATGCCGCCAGCGCCGCCCATGCCACCCATGCCAGCACCAGGGCCAGCAGGCTTCTCCTCAGGAGCTTCAACGACAGCGACCTCTGTGGTGCCGAGCAACGAAGCCACGCCACTGGCGTCAACCAGAGCAGTGCGCACCACCTTGAGAGGATCGAGGATACCGGCGTTGATCATATCGACATACTGGCCCGACGCGCTGTCGAAGCCCTTGTTGAAGTCCTTGGCGTATTCGTCCATGAGCTTGCCAACAATCACGCTGCCCTCCAAGCCGGCGTTCTCAACGATCGTGCGAGCGGGACGGGTAATAGCGTTCTTGACGATGTCAATACCAAGTTGCTGGTCAAAGTTGGCTCCCTTAACATCATTAAGAGCGTTGGCCGCAGCTTTCAGCAGGGCAGTGCCACCACCAGGGAGGATGCCATCCTCAACAGCAGCACGGGTCGCGTTCAAGGCGTCAACAACACGGTCCTTCTTCTCACCGACCTCGACCTCAGAAGCGCCGCCGACCTTGATCACGGCAACACCACCAGAAAGTTTGGCAAGACGCTCCTGCAGCTTCTCCTTCTCATATTCGGACGTCGACGGGTCCGCCATAACGCCGCGAATCTGCTCGCAACGCTGTGCAATAGCATCCTTGCTGCCTTCACCATTGAGGATGATAGTGTCCTCCTTGGTGATGGTGATGGAGCCAGTGCTGCCAAGCATGTCGGGAGTAAGCTTCTCCAGCTTGATGTCCAGCTCATCGGTAAAGACAGTGGCGTTGGTGAGCACGCCAAGGTCACCCAGGATGTTCTTGCGGTTATCACCGAAACCGGGGGCCTTGACGGCAGCGACCTGAACCTGACCGCGGAGCTTGTTCAGGATGCAAACAGCGAGAGCCTCACCCTCAATGTCCTCAGCAATGATGACAAGGGGACGACGGAGCTGCGTGGACACCTCCAGAGCCGGAATGATGTCCTGAACAGCAGAAATCTTCTTCTCGGACAGAAGGATCAAAGGCTTCTCAAACTCAACCTTCTGCGACTTGACGTCGGTGATGAAGTAGGGAGAGGTGTAGCCACGGTCGAATCGCATTCCCTCAGTCACCTCGAGCTCATCCTCGATGGTCTTCCCTTCCTTGACCGTAATGACACCTTCCTTACCGACCTTTTCCATGGCGCTCGAGATGAGCTTGCCGACGTGAGTGTCGCCGTTTGCCGAGATGGTGGCGACCTGTGCAACCTCCTCGCTTGTAGTGATGTCTCGCTTGTTATCCTTCAGGTACTCCACGACGCGGTCGACGGCAGCCTGAATACCACGGCGCAGGTCCATGGGGTTGCAGCCGGCGGCGACATTCTTGACGGTTTCCGAGAAAATGGCGCGAGCAAGGACAGTAGCGGTCGTGGTTCCATCACCAGCGATCTCATTGGTCTTGGAGGCAACATCCTGCAGTAACCGCGCACCCAGGTTCTCGAACTTATCCTGGAGAGAGATAGCCTTGGCGACGGACACACCGTCTATGAAAGTCAGTAAATATCATCAATTGCATATCATCTTGGTAGTTCTGAAAGAACTTACCCTTTGTGATCTTTGGCGAACCGTAGCTTTGCTCAATCAAGACATTGCGGCCCTTTGGACCGAGGGTTGATGACACAGCCTTTGCGAGAGTGTCAACACCCTTCAGCAGCTGAGCACGGGCTTCAACACCGAACTTGAGCTCCTGTTCGACATTAGGCACCACCCGACGCCTTCGAAAGAGAACAACCAGCGTACCTTGTGAGCGAATCGTTGTTGTTGCAAGTTGATCGAGGTTCTCAAACTCGAGACTGGAGCACGGGACAGGACGGAAGTCCTAGCCGAGAGAGCCCTCAACGACATCTTGATTATGGGTGCTGCAATGACTCAGAATGAATGATGAGGAAGGGAAATCCAGTGACCCAATCCACCCTAACCGGAACGCCTGGAAAAGATCAAGGGAGGAAGAATTGACGGGAGGTTTTGTTGTCGTAGAAGCGAAAAATTTCCAATGGCTTCGATTCTCGGATATCTTGGCGGAAGAAGCTCCTAGAACTCGGAGCTGATCACGTGAGAGCTCTCCACATGCGGTGCGTTTGGAGCTTGTCCGCTTTGGGCAGGAAGTGCGGAGTTCATTACGTATGGATGAACGACAAACCATGGTCGGAGAGAGCAATTCCTTCCCTGGAGAACAAAACAGGTTGCACTTTTCCAAGGTCTCCAATAGGTACAGTACAAGAGAAAGCTCCAATACTGGTGGTCGGGCTCTTCATGCTTTTATGTCTTTTAATGTCTTAGTTAAGGCCTAAGTTTCGAGCAAATTGGCTCGTTTCGACAGAGATAACTTAGTAGGTAGAATTTTGGTCGACGGCCGACTGAGACTACCGAAGTCGAAATGCTTTGACATGTAATGGTCACGCAGAACATCAAGCACGAATCGGCATAGAATGAAGCGTCTTCATCCGTACAATTTGACGCACTTCGAGTGTCTCAAATTTGAACACGAGTGTATGTGACCAACACGTCTGCCAGCATGGAAATTACTAGAGAGCATACAGAGTACACATACACGCGCACATCTTCAAGTGAACAGAAGTTGAACGTTGACATTCCGAGTCCGTCCAGCCAGAGTCAACTGCCACTATGTTGGCTCCGAAACTCAACAAGCGCAAATTCACAGTGACTCAATAGCGTGCGTATGTTATTCTCGCAAAGCGATCCTCACTTATCACTTCGAAGGATCCACAGACTAAGCTTTACTCAAGTCAATGCCCAGTCACCATACTCACGGTTGAGCTGCTCCTCAGTCAGTGGTTTGAGCAAATCGTAGCACTTGATTGGCGGTAGCTGCTTGCGTAGGTCGACGTCATCATAGATGCTGCACGCATTTTCCGTGTCAACGAAACTTTCCTGCCTCAATTCAGGCTCAAGTTGTATCAACGGGCCATGGACCTCAAATTCACCGTGAGGCGGCACAGAACGATTACCAGATCCATGCTGCCTGTAGTTGGCGCCTTTCGCAAAGGCAACTGTGGGTGGGAGGTTCCAGGTCGGGTCCAAGAAACGAGGAACCTCACGATGCTTCTCCATGTATTCCTGGTAGTCCCGGCGCTTGCGAAGCTCTTGACGAAGCTCCGGAAAATCATCCTCCACGAATCGACGAAGCCTGCGGTGAAATAGCAATTCTGGCTTGCACGTTTCCTTGTCTTGTAGCCAAGCTGCAGGATGATACAACTTTGGGTCTGGCTCTTCGGGTGTTACTTCCCACGGCAGGGCATTCGGTGCCTGGTACTGTCGTTCAACGACATCGCGTGGCCACCTTCCATCGAGCAGCAATGGCCGCAGCGGATCGTCTGAGTCCATCGGGATCGGTCCATAATAATCTTTTGAGAAACCCCATTTAATGTTCAGAGGGCCGGGAGGTGGTATTTTCCACACCCTTTCGGGATCACGATCATGGTATGGTCCAATACCAAAACAGTATGCACCTGTCCTGACGTCTGAACTGATTTGGTCCAACACCTGTGATCGTTCGGCAGGCTGCGCAATTAGATCAGGAAATGGGTAAGCTTGGGTCAGCCCGTTTTCGGTCTCCTGCGTCTCGTCCTGGATGCCATCATCCTGTTGGTCTCCGTCCTGACTGAAAGTCTCAGGAGTAGTCACTTCAGAGCCGGTTGGAATTCTCAGGGAACTGGATCCCCCATCCGATATTTCATAGTCACTTTCAGTATCTCTTTCGCGGCAGGCAATCTGAAGTTCTGTCTTATTCAGTGCTCCTTTGTTTTCCTCGTCTGGCATGCGATGATCAGGCTCGAAATCTTTGACCTTGTCCTTGTTGACATTTGAGGATGCATCAGAGGCACACTCGAAACCATTGCGGTTGCCAGTATCTGTCGCCTCTCTGGCTACTGACATGAATTCGATTGCCTGCCGAGATGCAGGGATAGTGGCATTGACGGGCGGGAAACGATCCGGCATCTGATTATCGAGAACAAGCCTTTCGGCGGGCTTCCCCATACCACCATTGCCTTGATGCAAGGAAGGAGGCACGGCTTTATTTGCGGCAATACGGTCACTGCGGAGTTTGGTGAAATGCTGAACGATGGATGCCTCCGTGAATCCCTCGCCCATCATCTCTGCAACCCGTTTCCAAGGGACCTGAATGCGCTCAGCATCGCATGCAGACTGAATCGAGAGAAGCAACAAGTCATTGATTTCGTCTGATTTATGTCAGCAAAGATATCATCCATCGCCCACATCACAGCAAATTCGTACCTTTGCGCTGCGCCAGATTGCGGGGCACAGGACGATGCGGCTTTCTTCTGGCCTTCATTTCGTTCCCTAGTGGTCTGTTCGTTTTGCCATCTCCGGTATCCGAAGGTTTGTCGTCTCTGGTGGGTGCCATGACTGTCTGCTCGCTTGGCCTGTGTTAAGTTATCGCACGGAAAGCATCATGCCGGCCTTCATCTTACCAAATGTGGTGCGTTGATGTCCCAGATACTGACGCCCTTTGCTATCAATATGTCTGTGCTGCAGGGTAATGGTGAGCAGAAACCCTCTTGCTGGTTGGACATTGATCTGCAGCATGAACTATCCAAGAACTAACCTGGATTTATGAATATGATGTCGATACTCAATGATTTCGCACCTGGATATGACTGTCTGATAAAAATGAAGGACGAGCTGATGACTCTAACAGTTGAGTCGTTGCTATCGGGCTCCAAGTATCAGCTCGATCTGTGTAAATGGAAAAAGTTAGGAATCATTGCATGAAGTGCCATTTTATGTCTACCTGTAGCGTTGCACGCATTGCCTCTTACAGTAATGGTGAGTGATGGTTGTCATCAAGTACTACCCCGGTCTATTGTTGACTAACTATTACTACAGGACGCGAAAGGACTAAAACACTTTTAACCCGTTCCCAACAAAACGAGCAGTTTCCATCTATAAACGAAACGCCAGGTATTAATCTTGCTCCCAATAACTGACGCCATCAAACCTATACCGGATCAACAAAACCAATCAGCACCTATGCTGGCTTAAATGGGGCAAGGAAATGCTCATTATGACCCACTGTACTCTTTGAAGATTTAACCAGTTTCTTCATCTAGCAGGAACACTGCGGATCCGCCGGGCCGCTCAGGCGACGGCACTACAGAAAGTGCTGGAGTGAACGTTTCGTCCGGCGTGAATGTCCCCATGTTTCTAGTTGGGGATGACAGAGCGCTTGGGCGTGGTGCAGGCAATCGTATACCCGTTGAGTGCCGCCGAGCCGCAAGTGACACTGGCCTTTTCATGTCAGAGAAGCTGGCTGAGACAGCAGGCTCAGTCCCATTGACATGCGGCGCAGAGTGTGGGATAGTTGCCCCAGCTGTTGTTTCATTTTTGATCTCCAGTGCTCGCATTCGCCCATCCAAATCGAGCAGGCTTATGCCGTTGTTATTCGAGTGTTCGATGCTAGTATCGTCGCGAGTCAGAGACGTGCTCAACGAAGGGGGTGTCGACCCTGTGGCGGTAGCATCCCGTCGCCGGAGATTGCAATAAGATGGACTACCTCGGCCAGTCTCGAGCATCGTCTGACGAACTTCCTCGTTTGGGGCTTCGCTGAAGGACTTAAGCGAGGCTTGACGGGAACGTCTCGGCGGAGAGGAGGGAACCAAGATATTTTGTTCACAGTCGCTGTGATCCGTAGACTGCACCGTGATTGATTGGGTGACGGATAAGTCTTTGCAAACTCGAATCGTGATATTTTTCTTCGTTGGAATATCGATCGGCTGAGAACGGACGAGACTGCTGGACTCCTCTAGTGACTCCGTAGGGGAGTTCGAGTCCTCACGTTGCGGAAGCATGGCGACAGGCTTGAAGCATGAGGAAATAGTGACGGAAATGTAGGCAAGTTCGCAAGTAGATCTGAGTCAGGATTGTTATTAGTCGCCGAGGCAGCAACGTGAGTAAATCCAAATGAGAAATTGAGGACATCGATGTGTAAATGGTTGAGGTAGACACTATGAGATGATCTACCTCGTTGTACATATGGCAGTTGTGAATTCACATTTGAGAGACGGTTGACATTCATTCACGCTTCCGAACCCATACCACCAACTTCAGACACAAGGCTGCAGTGCAAAATTCTGAAAATCGTCAAGTACTCACCTGTAGCAGGATTCGAGTATTTGAAAATCGTAAACTCATGTGTCGAGCCTGTCATGCCGTAATATCCCACCAGTGTTTTGCGTTCTTATGATCATGCGAGATGCAACTTGGACATCCCGGTCGTTACCCTAGTAGATCCACCCGGCAAGACTCACATAGTCCGTTTATTTCCAACTCAGTCTGTTCAACCTGATAACGAAAGAACTTTTCGCAGCAAACGAGCGGAGGGAACCAGATCAGATAATACCAGTGAGACATGGAGGAGAATAAAAAAACTCAAGCAGAACGCAGACAGTGAAGAATGAGGCAATCAGTTCTCGTAGACATGGCACTTGAAATAGAAGCTATAACCATGTGCAACGAGCCACAGAGCCTGTCAGGCACAGACCACGATAATCCAAAAAGCTTTATATGAAATCTCACACGTATAACGGTGACAGCTCTGAGGTATCAAGGACGAAGAGCGAAAGATAAGAACTGTACTTTTTAAAAAGCAAAGGATGAAAAGGTTTCAGTGAATAAATACACGCCTTAGAACGAGCATGATCACCGAGTCATGCCGCCACAAATGTTCACCTGCCTGCATCAGCCACAGGCATCAAAGAACAAAGTAGCAAGAGAAACAACGAGAACAGTCGCTACTTCCAGGAAGGTTAGTGGCTGTATTGGCTACAATGTCTTTAACTTTACTACTACCCTTGAGCAAGAGCCGCAGCGTACCAGTACACCCGCAAAAGTCAGAGATGGGAGCACTCCAGATCCAGGCACTTGCCGACAAAAATCAGCGCAGACTCCGGAGTTAGTCGGACCTAATTGGTATCAGCCACATTAAAGTCTCCAGATGGCCATTTGTTTTCCTTTGATCAAGGACTCATGGCGGCTAAAGATGTGAGACCCTGGCCTCAAAAGGTCATCTGTCCTTTTCAAGAGGTCACGAGCAGGTCACGTTGAGATTTACGGAGTACAGAGGCTGACTTTAGGGCACGGCATAACACAGCCACATCTGCACCGCCGTTAATGCACCGCCCGAAAGCAAATTGCGCATGCCTTAGCCAATCAGAAGCGATTAAACTGGATTTGAATTCAACTTGTTACTTAACCTTTCCAGGCTAACCTAGAAAAGTTAAGTCGCTCTCAGTTTTTCAATTCATTGCAGTGACGCCACCATTGAACTGTCTGTGGAGGGGTCAATATTTTTCCAGTTAGGCGAGCTATCGATAAGATTGAGAGAGTAATATTAAGCTTGTCTGAGCGCGCAAATTTGGAGTGGGTGGGAAATTGGACAGAGATCCTTACTTTGAGCAACGTGAGCAGTCCAAGATGGACCCGAATCTCTCGAGCGCGACTCGGGCGCAAGGCGTTGCCGATGGCCAACCTCGACTCGAAGCAGACGAGCAGAAACACAGCGGTGCAGGCCACAATGCAGATGAGAGCAAAGTGGCAGACGCCCCAGTGAATCCAGAAGAACCTCTCGACGAAGATGAGGAGGAAGACGACTATGATGACGACGACGAACTTTTTGCCGACGACCTGGAGGATCCAACCGATCCCGACGTCATCTCATCGAACCCTAACGACTATACAAAATCATACAACCGTCAACGGCGGTTGAACGAAGTCATGTCTGATCCTAATGCTCCGAAATCCTCCTACCCAAAGATCAACCCGCAGAAGCCCAAGGCGAACCTTGCTGCAGCTGTGGATGATCAGATCGCATCTCTCGCACGGCATGCGTCGAAAATTAAGCTGGATGATCTCAGTGCAGGCATGCGGGGAAAGGACAGTCGGAATGTCGACAAAAGTGACCGAGCAACCGCCGAGTTGGTCCTTGATAAGCGGACGAGGATGATACTTCTCCAGATGATCAATCGAAATATCGTATCAGAGATCAATGGGTGCCTATCGACAGGCAAAGAGGCGAATGTCTATCATGCAGTGCATGAAGATAATGACGGTTCCGTCACACAGCGAGCGGTCAAGATCTACAAGACGAGCATTTTAGTCTTCAAAGACCGCGATAAGTATGTTAGTGGCGAGTACCGGTTCCGTCAAGGATACAATAAAAGCAGCAACCGTGCAATGGTGAAACTCTGGGCGGAAAAAGAAATGCGCAACCTGCGCCGCATTCATACAGCCGGCATCCCAAGCCCAGAACCTTTGTATCTTCGGCTTCATGTCTTGGTTATGGGCTTCGTTGGGAACTCAAAGGGCGTTCCTGCGCCGCGGCTCAAGGATGTTGAGTTCGACATTCCCGATCCTGTCTCGCGATGGCGTGAACTCTACCTGGATCTCGTGAGCTACATGCGAACCATGTACCACACCTGTCGTCTTGTGCATGCCGATCTCAGCGAGTATAATGTCCTGTATCATAACGACAAACCCTACATCATCGACGTTAGTCAGAGCGTGGAGCACGATCACCCGCGCAGTTACGACTTCCTGCGTATGGACATCAAGAACGTGACCGACTTTTTCCGGCGGAAGGGCGTCGAGACTTTGCCGGAGCGTACAGTCTTCGAATTCATTACGTCAACTGAGGGGCCACAGATGGTGGATGGCTCGAACGAACAGATGATCTCTGTCCTAGAGAAACTGTTCGCCGCCCAGAGCAGAGTCCCGGAAAGCGCAGAACAAACCGCTCGTGAGGAAGTTGACACTGCCGTCTTCCGTCAACAGTATATTCCGAAGACTCTTGAACAAGTTTACGATATTGAGCGAGATGTCGAGAAAGTCCGCAGTGGCATGGGAGATGACCTCGTTTACCGTGATCTCCTCGCGGATCAATCCAAGCCGCCAGCTGGCGAGGACGAAGTATCCGAATCGGAAGCAAGTGGTACTGAGTCTGAATCCGGCGACGAATCAGAAGAAAAGGGCAAGGATGAAGGCACTTTCACAAAGAAAGCACCTCGGGGTAAAAAGCATCAAGACAAGGAGGCCAAACGAGAACATAAAAAGCAAGTCAAGGAGGAGAAACGGCAGCAGAGGGCAAAGAAAATGCCAAAGCACGTGAAGAAGAGGTTGGTTGCTACTACCAAGAGGAGATGATTAACATATTACCCCTTAGATAGAATTGAATACATGGCACGTGTAATACTGGCATACTCTAATTGAGGAGAGTAGAAGGAGGTCACTTGACTCGTCACCCATCAGAGCTCTCTTTAGTCTTCATTCCATATCCGCGTGCAGCGCAAACATCACGGGAATCCGGAGTATGCGTCTGACTTGGATATGATCATCGAAAATATGAGGCTCGTGATTCATCATTTGGGCGTACTGAGTATACATAGCTCACACTTGGATTATGAAGTGTCCTCCAGAACTGGTGTCCCTCCTCGTCATCAACACCCGGAATTGGTTGTAAGCGCTAAAGTGAACCACCCTTGGCTCTCGCTTTCAACCGTGCAATAGCGTCGTTAACAACCTCTTTCGGAATGTCGGGGATGTAATCCTCATCGACAGCATTGTCCTCTGTGACAGCAACAGAACCACCCTCCGCTTTTTCATCCTGACATTTCTTTAGGGCTGTGTCGAGTCCGTCGCCTGGAACTTTAACGAACTTGATTCTCATCGGGCCACGGCTCAGCCCGGGCCAGATGTCCGAGGGCAAGTAATCGCCTTGCTCGACACGGAATGCCTCTCGTGCATTCACGTCTTCTTCATAAAGTTGGTCTAACTTGGCCTGAGTGTCGCGCAAAATTCTTTCAACTCCCTGCCGAACATGCTTGCGACGGGCGACCTCGAGAATGAGCCCGTCATATGCATCCAAGAAGCCAACATAGAGAGACCGTAGATCGGAAAGATCCATCATACCTTGTCGAATTCGACTACGTTCTTCACTCCATATTTGAGTGAATGTATGTGCCTGAGCAATGAATTCCGGCAACCGTGTGGATGATAACGTGGAAAGATGATCAAACACGGTTGCTGTTGCACGATACATCTCAATTAGTGCATCACGATGGGCAATGACTGTTTCCAAAATGGCCTCCATCGCACTGCTTCGCTCTTGAATTTCCAAAACCACATCCTCAGCCTCGGCTGCATCCTTCGTGAGGACACTCACGAGTTCTTGGTAGTCCGAGTCCGTCATGGGATCGGGATTCTCTTGTGCATTATTGTCGTCGGCGCTTTCTGGATTGCCCACGTGAACATCAAGACCCGCAGGCATATCGCCAGCTATGGACCGCGCTACTGCGCCACCTCCTTCGGTGTGCTTCACTGCAGTGACGCAGCGATCGAAATGATGGACGAGGGATTCTAGCAGATCCGCCATCTCCTGAGCATGGGATTCTAGCGACCGAAGTAACCCTGGAATCGCCGATGGAGTCGACACGAGCGCATTTGAAGCCGCTGACGAGGAAGTCGACAGTGAGGAGCGCGAGGATACCGATTCCATTGTTGTGCGATATCTTCCCAGAGCATCCTGCAACGATTCAAGCTCAGCATCGAACGCACGACTTGAGGCATTCAACTGCGCTTGTGCTTCATTGGTGCGATCGATTGCCCCTTTAAGATTCGATTGTAATTCTTCAAGCCCACGTTCATCCACGAAATCATGGAGGGTTTTCGGCTCCTCTCCCTCTGGACGGAATGAACTATGCACGACCGTGGTCCGCAGCTTGTCCAGCGTTCGTTGTATCCGCTCATCTGCTGCATCCAGCTCCTTCAACGCGGTTTCAAACTCCAAACGGCCGCGGTGAGAGATGCTCTCGACTTCACTTCGTACATTGTACAGTATTCGGATTTGACTCTTCAAGGCGCGACGCAAGAAGCCCGTTTTTGCCGACAAGATTACCGCCTCTTCCAGAGCTGCGCGAGCCGTGTTGACGATTTCATTGGCACGTGACACATGGTAAATAGACGACAAGGACCGCTTCGCAGCTACAAGATGAGAGATGAGAGTTTCGAGCTGAGGCGCAGACTCTTGGACCAAAGGCGCCGAGTTCGGCTCCGAGTGCGAGTCCGCGTTCGGCATGGAAGACTGCGACGAATCCATGCTGGATCACGCCTCTGGAGTCGTTGCTGGCCACTGCAGAGAGAGTCCTCTAATGGTGGCGACTCCGACTGCGGTGAGCAGCCTAATAGTACGTAACGCGGAACCACATATTCAACCCTAGTTTATGGTTTCGCATTCATCATGTGGTCATTATCAATCAATCACGTTGGTTAAGCTTATTGGGTCAAATGATGAGGACTCAGCAGTTGAGCTGACAGTGTGACCGTCTCAGCGACGACGCAGCTTTGGTCGACGAACTGCGCCGAACTGTCTGTCACGTGATACAACCCCGGATGACGTAAGCAAATTTGGAGAAGAGAAAGCCTCACTATGCCGGAATGGGTAAAGACCAGCTTCAGAGCTTTTAGTGCCACTGAGACCCCTCCAGAGTCCCGACAGTCCGGCTAGTGATGATTCATCACTCCATCACTCCAGTGCCCTAGTCCCCTATCTAAGAGGTAGATATCTCTCCGAACATCTCTCCGAGCAAGATTACGCCATCTTACAAAGAATTGTATGCATGAATACTCTGCAAATACTTTGCACGGATACTGCACTCATATTGGAGCACGACTTTGCACTAGATAAGCTGAATTTTTAATACAAATCAGAAACAAGTTCTCATTTCAGACGATTGCGTGACGGCAACAGAAGATGGTGAAAATAGTGGCGAGCGATCACGCCAGTGGCACGTGATTGCCACTTTGGGAATAGCGTTCGATCACGACATGAATTGCGATAACCTTGCGATCCATTTCGACCGGATTGCCAGAGGAATGAGACCCTTGCAGGATTTAATGCCTCTTCTTCCTCTCGCAGGGGATTGTCTTTGCTTGCATTTCGCGGTTCTGCCGGCTACCTGCAATTGTGTACGCTGCCATCTTCGAACGTCCTGAATTCCTGCCCTGGCGACGAGATTTAGTTTTTTGTCACTGCCCGCCTTATCGAAGCTCTTTGACTGTACTCGAATTCCAGTCCCCCTGAGTCCATTGTCCACGCATTCAGCGATTTCTCGACGATAATACTACAGGCCATTGACAGCTAGATAGACCATGGGCATTTGATATTGCGATCAGGCGGTCGGTTATGACGTCGAATGGTCCTCTCGCAGATGATCGGCAAACGAATGAGCCCTTCGGTCCTGAAGGGCCAAAGAATTCCAAGGACGCCAACAACACGATGGCGTCCGTTTCAGAGTCACGGTCCGTTTTCAACAGCGCTGCGGAACCTCGGGATGCAGTGAACGACTCCTCAAATATAAGTAATATTGACGCCGAGACGAAACTCGCAAACGAGAATGTCTCTCCGTTTCTGGTCAAGCATATCCCAACCCAGTACGCGCCAATGGGTGGGCAAGAAAAGAACTCGAATCCATCGAACCCCACGAATCCGAACTCAAAGTATTGCTATCGCCATCGTCCTGATTTGAACTGTCGTCGACAACCGGACGAGCCTTCGATGGAGCAGCTGCAGAGGGTATGTTCCCTCACTTCGTTTTGGCTTGAATGTGTACTCATTTGACTTTAGGAGCTTCAGTCGTTGCCGGAGAGTGATCAAAAAGGCATCTCCCACGTCTGGTCGCTATTTTCCGCCGCGCCCGCCAAGCAACGCAAGTTGATGCTGCAGGGAATATTGGCGCAATGTTGTTTCCCGCAGTTGTCTTTTCTCTCTGCGAGTGTGCGCGAGCTCATTCGAATAGATTTCCTTAGCGCGTTGCCCCCAGAGATCTCCTTCAAAATCCTGTCTTATCTCGACACTGCCTCCCTATGTCGCGCCGCTCAAGTGTCACGGCGGTGGCGAAGCCTAGCTGACGACGACGTGGTTTGGCACCGAATGTGTGAGCAGCATATTCATCGCAAATGCAAGAAATGCGGCTGGGGCCTGCCACTGCTGGAGCGGAAGCGTCTTCGAGCCTCCAAGGAAGAAATCGAAAAACGCGCCCAGAATTTTGATGCCTCGCAAGCAGGCGCCGCAGATTCGACCGCTGGCGGCAATGAAACGTCAGCCAATGGAACAAAGCGGAAACAAGATGACCAGCCAGGCGACGGAAAAGGTCCAGTTGTCAAACGCCAATGCGTGTCTCAATGTCAGCAGGATGACAAGGAGTTGTACAAAACCAAATATCGGCCATGGAAAGACGTCTACAGAGACCGGTTTATGGTTGGAACAAATTGGAAGTACGGACGATGCTCGGTGAAGATATTCAAAGGTCACACCAATGGCGTGATGTGTCTGCAGTTCGAAGACAACATTTTGGCGACGGGATCATACGATACGACCATCAAGATTTGGGACACCGAGACAGGAGAGGAGTTGCGCACCTTGCGTGGGCACACATCCGGAGTTCGATGCCTGCAGTTCGATGACACCAAACTCATCAGCGGTAGTATGGACCGCACACTAAAAGTCTGGAACTGGCGGACCGGCGAGTGCATATCGACGTATACTGGACACCAGGGAGGAGTTATCGGCCTACATTTCGACGCAAGCATTCTTGTGTCGGGGTCGACGGACGCCACTGTGAAGGTATGGAATTTTGAGGATAAATCAACTTTCTTGCTTCGCGGACATACCGACTGGGTAAATGCGGTGCGTGTCGACACACTGTCACGGACCGTCTTTTCTGCCTCGGATGACTGCACGGTAAAACTCTGGGATCTCGATTCGAAGAACTGCATTCGCACATTCGAAGGTCACGTGGGTCAAGTCCAACAAGTCGTTCCATTGCCCCGAGAATTCGAGATTGAGGAGGAGCACGATCTCGAGTGTGACGCGAACAGCACCACCTCCGATTCGCCATCAGGGACGCCTGTTCGGTCTGGATCGTTCTCGTCCACTGGATCTCTCTACGGCCCAGGATTTGAAGGAGACCGACCACTACCGCCAAAGTTCATCCTCACCAGTGCCTTGGATTCCACTATTCGGCTGTGGGAGACGTCCACTGGTCGGTGCCTACGGACATTCTTCGGCCATCTGGAGGGCGTATGGGCCTTGTCTGCGGACACGCTGCGCGTAATTTCGGGAGCAGAAGACCGAATGGTGAAAATTTGGGATCCTCGGACGGGAGAATGCGAGCGAACCTTCACTGGTCATTCGGCTCCGGTGACCTGTGTCGGACTGGGGGATAGTCGATTCGCGACTGGCAGCGAAGACTGCGAAGTAAGACTGTACAGTTTCAAAAGTTGATTCGATGTGTTTTTCTTGTCAAAATACCCTTTTGTTTTCCATGTTGATTCAGCAGCCGGGCATTTACGTGCGGTACATAGGCATGGTCTGGGATTGGCAATGGTGTTGGGTTGTTTTCTACACGGCGTTCATGTATTTTGTTGACTCTACGAATGTTGGTAGTTGGTAGTATGGATTGGATAATACGGAAACGATTCTGTGGAAGAGACCAAGATACCTTTATGCCTGGTCTAGAGAATGAGGCGGAAAATGCCGATGAAGCTCTCAAATGATATGAGGCATTCCTATGGACAGTGCAGTACATAATGGCTGAATACAAAGGAAATCGCGCGTCGGTGCCGGGAAATTATACAACGAAAAGGAAAACAAAGGGATCGCGCAACCGTAGGAAATTCCCAAGTTCCCAAAAAGGCTGACACGAGTTCGTAGCTTGCCAGAGGTGTCCAGAGCGACCCCCTAAATAGACGAAACTTTCAGTCTCTTAAACCCTATTGCAAGCGCCAAGGCCGACAAGGGAAAAAAAGTAAACACATACCTGCACTCAGAGAGGGGCCCCCATATGAACATGCAGGAACGAGTGCAATTTACTCCGCATCCGGATGAGCCAACTTCCACTTCTCAAGGGCAGCGTCCAGCTCGCTCGTGTCGTCGGGGATCACGCTGAAACGCTTCGCGTGGGTGGCCTTCCATTGCTCCAACTGCGCATCCAGCTCCGTCGTATCATCGGGGATCTTGTTGAAAGCAGCAGGCTCCGCCTTCGCGTCACGGCGGGCGTGCGTCTCGCGCCATCTCTGGACTTGTTCTTCCAGAGCTTTCAGTTCATTCGGGTCATCCGGGAGGCGGACGAACGGTCGGGCGAGAACCGAGCTCGCCAGGGCAAGGAGTGCAAGAGGAACCGACCGGAAGAGATACATTTTTGTTATTTTGTATTCTGTCTTCCTCCTCTCTTTTTGTCCGTACTGCTCTCGACTCAACTCCGCGTTCAAGATTAAACGAGCGACGATGATGTTGACAATCGAAACAGTTGACGTTCAGGGGTTATGATGAAATGAGACACCCCCCTATGCTGTCTGGACCAATCACAGTGCGAGGTTGCTAAATCACGTGATGAAGGAAATCTGCCAAACTTGGCGCTTTTTTGCGTAATTTGGGGGCCGCACAGCCAGGCCATCGGAGACGACCAGCGAGATCTGTTTATCCTACCGTTTTCTCAAACTTACAGCGGTTGTCTCTAGACAAGAGCTATTGCAGTAGGCTCACTGAACGAAGTTCCGACTAGTTAGTAAGTACTCGAGACTATATGTTACTTTACAGCCCTGCCAGCCGAAATGGTTCGAAGCCGCAAAACAATTCCGCAGGGATTCACATGTTCAGATGCGGCCATGACACTGAGCGTTCGTTCAATTTCATGGCCGTCTCCAGCTTGCAAGATCGGCGTTTGTCTCCATTTCCTTTGGACAAGAAGACGATTCCACAGGACTTTGTAGCAGTACTAGATTCGCATACTCTCGATAATATGCTATTAGTACTAAACGGATCTTGCACTGCAACTAGCTGAGTCGCCTTTCCCGGTCAATGAGATATGATAAATCAATGTTCAATGGGCAGAGCTTTCATAAGTTGAGCAATCGATGTCGACATGAAGTACACAGCACCGTCGCTGACACTCGAGACAAAACCCTAACTCACGGCATTCACTTCAATCCCCGCCACAAACTTCAACTCCCATGGAATCAGACGTGACAGTTTGCCGCGTCAACTAACAAGTAGTATTCACCTTGCCACTCTTGCCATTTATCCATCTATGACCAGTGCTCGTAGCGGCTTTAAGATTCATACCATGGGTCTCAGGTCTCATTTCAATGTCCAATTCTGCCATATACGAACGAAAAAAAAAAAAAAAACATCAATCGCAACACCTTCTTTGCCTCTTCCGTAAAATCTACAAACTATAAGCCATTTCTATTTAGCGGGCTTGAGTCCCGACAGTGAAAGCCTTGCCACGATAACATCACGAAACGTCACTGCTTGTGTACTTTAGTTGATGTCAGTTATTTAAGGAATGTCTCGACATTCGGTCTCGCCAACTGTCCAACGTTATCACGGAACAGAAAGTATTCGACATCGATATCATTTCACTTGAGTAAGCGAGAATCCAAGTCAACGAAGATGCCTCGTGGTGAGCCAGGTCCGAACCAGGAACGGGGTTACAAAGCGTACATCCACCCTTGCAACGAATGAATTTGAAAAGTTCGAAATTGCTGACAAAAAGCCTAGAACCCTCCACAACCCCAACGTGAGTAAGACAGCCAAAGAAAATGCCGCCCGCGTACTGCAGGAAACCTACGGCGAGCAGAATCCCTACGAGACCCCTTCTCGCCGAGGTAGCGCCTCCAGTGAAGAGAGTGAAGGCGGCGGCGATGGTGGTGGTCGGTCGTTCGGGAAATACGGCTCCGAGCCTGTTCCCAGCAGTCGCGGCGGAGAACGCAACCGGACTAATGTGGTTCGAGGGTTGAAGGCGTACGTATCCTTGAATCCATGGCCGCTGACGGTCAATACCGGCCAGGAGGGGGCCTTGTCGGACTGGCAGATGGCTAATCTTGCTCTGAAAATCTAGGGCTACGCACAATAAGAGCAACACCGAGATGGGCCGGCAGCAGGCGGCAAGGAAGTTGGAGGAGCTGGGCGAGAGCTCCGATTAAAAACAGTTCTAGAATATATGTCCCTTGCTTTCAGGAGTATATATTAGATCGTAACATGGATCAAGATTGTATATATACGGGGTTCGGGAATCTACAACAAGCATTTGTCAATGTCTCAATGGGGTTTCATCTGCAATATACCGTAATGTCATATTGTAGGACAAGCCACCATCTAGGTAGCTACTAGCTACTACTACCTTGTCTGCAAGCCGAACCCTGCAGGGAGGCAGGCTGATCCTGTAGGCTAGCGGATTCCGATTTTCCGGGGTAACGTCATCGCATCCTCGCGGCCCTCATCATATTCCACGACATGAGCCATTTGTAAAACGGAAAACAGCACAGTCGAGAACAATCGAACAATCCAGGGGGAGGAGGATGTCAAAGCCCAGACTCATCTTTCGAATATGTACCGACTAGGATCGTGCACAAACCCTGCATGAGTAGTACCGAGGACCACGTCACAGATCTGGAAAAGTTCGGGGATGCCTTACGTCGATGAAATGAGTATGCACATCACCCATCGGCCGAGTCAAGGTGATGGATCGATCGGATAATAACCCGTCGCAATATTGATGACCCGAAATGATCGCTTGCAGAGCGCCGTAATACTAATCATGGCAGTTCTAGAATCATGGCATGATCCCACACCGGAAATCCAAGGATGCACTACCGATGCAGTTCGGCACCCCAGGGACCGCAGTGCTACAGAACTACAGATGTATACGCCGAGCTCGAATATTGAGTCGAGATGTCAACAATTAACAGTACTTGCAACGTTTGGTTGCCTCACTTCGGTAATTTGCGCGAGCATATTGCGGATGGGGTCCAAAAAGCGAATTTGGTCTTCAATTTCATGCCGCTCTTGCGTGCGACGCCGTCATTTTCCGTATCCATGCAAGCTCTGTTAAGCGAGCCATCTAGGAGGATCATCAAGCCACCATTTATTCAGCTATCATCTGCCGATAAAACAAGCACGATCACTTATCAAATTGACCCTGTATTGAGTTCATGACAATGATAATAGCCACGAAAGATACAAGGCCCTGCAATAGATTTCTTCGGCCGTTTATCGATAACACTTCTCGGATGCAACTAAGATATCGATGACTGACCGTATACTCTATATCATCGTATATCGCAGTATCAATTGAAGCCGGAGATGTCGCCGTGCATGTTCATATTCATACCGATTCGGCACTTCGCTTTCTCGAAATCCAGCCTTCCGGCACTTCCAGCACCAAAGCAGACGCAATTTGTGGTCTATCCGAGAACGGCCAATCATCGACATTACCGTCAAAGCCTACCGAGAAACCCCTTCAGCTTCCTCGATTCCATCCCTTCCGATAGAGTTGTACGAAGAATCAAATCTTCATGCATCCGGCGATTATGGTGGTTCCTGATGAGGATGAAGATCTGATAAGCCGACCAGTAACCTAGCCTAGTAAAGTAACTTTATCCACATTCAGCTCCTTGCACACAAAATTTTGCACGCCCTCAGCTTTCAACACGGCTGCAGAAGAGTGAAGTTAACCGAAGTTCAATTTGCATAGAGCCAGAGATTGAGTTTGACGGAGAACAGCGGGCCTGGCGGAATCGTTTCGACATGAGTTTCCCTTTGTTGTCCAGAGCATCCTCCTCCAGTACCCCGAAGGTTTTGGAGTTCTATCGGAGTTTCAGGATGCTATCAATTTCGCCAAGAATTGCCAGGTTCGAGGGCATCCATTGCAATTTTAGATGGGTCTAACCTAATCGTGATTACTAACACACATCCTCGGCTGTCATTGGCTGAAATGGGACATTGTCGCCTGGTAAAATGAGAAGATATCGCAAATTTTGGCAACGATCTGTGCAATTTCGGGATTTTGCAGGGACGGAGAAACTGCTTACTCGGTAGGACTTCTCCGTCTGGAGGAGTTAGCCTGGCAGGAAATTTTCGAGAATTCAGCAGCGATCATCATGGACCGTCCTTTCTGATTACCGTCCATAACATTAGGCTGATTGAATGGGATGCCGACGGATAGTTCATTTGTGGTTGTCGTATTACACTGTTTTGCCTGAGAAGTTAATTAGTCATGATCGTATATAGAAAAACCTTGTGGTGGTTGAGCACGATCCGGCATGCCATCAATACGAAAAGCCGGCAGTCCGCTGAGGCTGTTGAGCTAACTCAACCTAGCGCAAACTCAGACATGTGGGACAGTGGGATTAGCGGAATCCCCGAGAGGATGAATGATGTCGTTCCCTCCTCAGATCCTCCCATTTCTCCAGTCGGTCTCTCCCGGACTTGACGATTATATTTTTCTGTCGCAAAGAGAATGAATCACTATCCCATATCAACGCAATTAACATCCGTCGCACTCAGTCGTGAGCCGCTCCAAAATACCGTGCGGAGTATTCCGTCCAGATATTGATTATTGACCCTGGAAAACTTTTTGCCTGGGGCCGCGCCGTTGCGGGCGGGACCGACCGACCCAGATTGGAAAAAAAAAAAAAAAAAAAAAAAGAACCACTGATATGCAACAACGCCAAGGTCGCGGCGTCCCCGATACGAACATTTCTTCATCAACCGGATTTTTCTAGAAAATCTTTCATGCATTCTGCATGCACCCTCATGCAGTATGGTATCGGTATGTAGGTAATTTTCTGCACATGTCGTCGGATTCAAAATCCTTGGTAATCGTCAAAGACGCTGTGCCGGACAGGTGCTAAGGTAGCTATTTTGTCGTAGTTACAATGCTTGATTGATGGACGGCACGGCGCCAGGCCTTGCAGGGTAAAAGGTTAATTTTGATCTCCGGGTCTCGTACTGCGCGTAGGCTCATAGGCATGTCGCAATGGTCATGCCCTTCCAATCCCGGTCTTTTCCCGGCTGTTGGATCATCCCAACGAGAACCTGCAATTTCCCACGTCGAATTACGATGCTTGCCCACCTTTTCTGTTGGCTTGGATGGTGATTCGATACACCAGGTTCCCGGATGGTGACATCCTTTGCGATCGAGCAGTGTTTGATGGCCCCCTTCGTACTGGAGAGAATTTCGAGCTTCGTTGTCGGACCCACTAAAGGAACACACGTGGGATGTTACTCAGGATGCTGAAACAACGCACGGAAAAGCCTGAGATAACGGCCGCCGGAAGAACGTCTTCGGACCCGAAGTTTGACGGAAAACCCCAAGCCGGCTAAGCATGGCTAGAGCCAAGCAGGGATCTCACCAATTGACAATGAATTGCATGAAGCAATCCACAACAGCCAATAATACCCAGCATCGAGCCCATGCTCCCTGGTCATGGTTCCTCAAGGAATTGTGCCTTGAGCGCCGAAAGTCACCGAGCCTCCACTCCCTTCCCGCACTTGTTGAGTTGTAGCCCCCCTGTTTGATATCGCCTGTCCTGATTTGCAGTGGGCCAATGCCGACGGCCGGTGTGGTGTCATATCCGGCAGAGATGGTGGTGTCCTTTGTGAAGAATCTTGATCCGGCTTACCCACCCATCGGCACCCTCCCCTCCCTATTCTGGCATATCATGGCAGCTCGGATGCCCTTCCCAACTGCCACGACGGGCATCGCTTGATGAACCTTGATCGTCCGTCCGGCCGATGCCGTGTCTCTGACCGCTCTTTCAGCCAAAAAGTACCCCTGGAGCCATCATGTCCACAGGTGATAGCCATTTGCTAGTTTCTGTTAGATGATGGATTCATTGCCGGAACCATCCTGAAAGAAAAAAAGAAAGTCCCAAGACGTGGGTGATGCCATTCACAGCTCGCAACAAAGACGAGACATGATTTGCTGCATTGGACCGAGTTACTTTGCAAGATAATGAAGTGATTCACTTTAATCGAGGTGGAAGTTTCCTACTAAAAGTCTATCGATGGGCGGCCCCCGAAGGGGTTTATATGCCGGCCGCTTTGCAGAAATTCCAAACCTGTTGTTCTCTTTTTTTTTTTCGCGGCAAACTCGCGAGTTTCTTTTGGGCCCCCCCCCCCTCTACCCTACCGAAGCTCTGTGCTCTCGACAGGCCATTCGGATCCTTAGGACCCTCGCTTCATCACCGCCAAAATGTCCCAGACGGCGACCCTCACCAAAGAAGAAAAGCCAATTAGCTACGATATCAACATTCCTTACGTCACGGTCTCTGGCGAGTCCGTGACACACACTAGGTATCCTCAATACTTGCCCACCTGGGACAAGATCTGGTTCGACCCATTGCCGCCCTTCGAATACCAGGACCCCGCCCTGCGTGTCAAGGACAAATCAAAGCCCAATTTGCTGGGCCCGGGAACCAAAGTGAGCCACATCCAGCCGTACATTGGCAGCATTGTCGAAGGCGTTCAATTGAGCCAGCTGTCCGATGCGGCCAAGGATGAGCTTGCCCTGCTCGTTTCCGAGCGCAAGGTCGTCGCCTTCCCGGACCAAGACTTGATCGACGCGGGTCCCGAGGCCCAGTCCAAGTTCATGCGCTATTTCGGCAAGCCGAACTACCAGCCGATTTCCGGGACCGTCAGGGGTTACCCCGGATTCCACATCATCCACCGGGACGGCAACATTGATGAAATCACCCGTTTTCTGGAGCAACGCACCACCACCACCCTGTGGCATCAGGATGTCAGCTACGAGATCCAGCCCCCGAGCTATGTCATGCTGGGTCTTCTGGAGGGACCCGACGTCGGTGGTGATACTGTCTTTGCTGCGACTGATGTGGCCTACAAGTAAGTTCATTGTCCCATCATCCGAGTTTCCCTTATCGAGACTGACCACCCCTAGACGCCTCTCCCCTACCTTCCGGGAGTTCATTGACAAGCTGAAGGCGGTCCACTCGTCGGCCAAGATGATCAACCATGCCCGCCTCACCGGTGGCTTGGTGCGCAAGGATCCTGTCGACACCGTGCATCCTCTGGTCCGCGTGCATCCCGTCACTGGAGAAAAGTGCCTGTTCATCAACGGCGAGTTCATCACCAAGATTCAGGGACTGAAGGAACCCGAATTCCGGAACCTTCTTGATTTCTTGCTCCAGCACATCATTACCGGACATGACTTCCAGGCCCGTGTCCGATGGCAGCCACGGACCATTGTCATGTTCGACAATCGTTCCACCATCCGTGAGTATCCTCTACATGTCTGCCATACATTATCCCGGTCATACTAACATGGACGACCAGATACCGCTGTCGTGGATTACTTTGACGAGGAACGCGGCGCAAAGCCTCGACACATCTTCCGTCTTTGCGCTCTGGGCGAGAAGCCGATTCCGGTTCCGACTGACAAAAACTAATTTTTTTTTCCTTTTTCCTTTACCAAACTCAAAACCTGGTCATGGTGGGCTTGTGTTTCACGGCGTTTCGAGATTTTAGACTGGATGCGTTCTCGGATAGACTGCGATAGAGACTGGTACACTGGTTTGTTTTTTATGGGTTTAAACTACGGCTACTAGTGATTAATGATTGAGATTGCCAGCGCGTTCATCACTTCATAGTCGATGGAAGCTTTGTAGCATTACCTCGTAGCACGTTCATTTCGCGGCTCCAGTTTCGCCTTCTACAAGGACTTTTACTCTATTTGATATGCTGTACTTACTATTCATGTCAACTCTCAAGCATGGATGTAATCTCACGTTCCCTCGCCATGACAGAATGAAGTTACTGGGATTGTAGTATTAACATGATCTGCTTATTACACAGTACTTGCATTCATACAACCATGGTATCAATACTCAGGAGTATCGAGTTCAGAACAGAGAAGGTATCATCGGAAACTATGTCGCCAAATCATTTACAGGTTGGTCATGACGCATTTTCGGGCGCCGGCTCCCCCTCCTTCACACCGTTACCGTTCCCCTTAGATTCTTCCCTGCTGACCAGACCCAACTCCTCATGGATCTGGTGCATGCGCTCCTTCTCCGCCGACGCCACACCAGCCGAGCCGAAGATGACATCCATTTCCTCCAGCGTCAGCTGCTTGGTCTCGGGCACGAAGAACCAGATGAACCCGGCACCGAGCAACGTGAGCAAGCCGAAGAAAATGAATGTTCCGTAGCTCATTCCGGAGATCATGTCCGGGGTGACTTGGCCGACGATGAAGTTGTTCATCCAGTTGGAGCTGGCACCCAGGGCGATACCATAGGGACGAGCAGACAACGGCCACACCTCGGCAACAATGATCCATGCGCAAGGACCCCACGACCAGCCAAAGTTACCGGCGAACAGCCAGACGAAGACGATGGCCGCCCAGCCGGCGTCGCGGTGAGTGGGCCACTGATCCCGGTTCTTAGCGAAGATGACCGCGATGATGATGTGGCAAGCGCCCATTGCGATGGCACCGGTGACCAGGACGATCTTGCGTCCAATCTTGTCGACGTAGAGAATCATAGGAATGGTAGTGACAAGCATGACTGATTTCGGTCAGAAACCGTGTCTGTATTATGACCCGGGGTTGACGGCACTTACCAATTCCGACGACACCCGTAGCCAACAGCGAGGTGGTGTTGCTATCCATGCCGAGCTCGGAGAAGATAGTCGGCGCATAGTACAGCACCGCGTTGATACCAGTCCATTGCTGGAAAAACATGGTGACGGTGGCCACAATGACCCGACGGAACATGGGCATGCTCCGGAAGAGGGAACCAATGGCCACGAACTGGAGCTTGAGCGTGTTCCACCAGTTCTGTTCGGCAAGGTGCGGGAAATTGGCCTGCACAGACCTCTTCTCGAACATCGACTGGGCCTTGATCTCGAGGAACTCCAATTCGACGGCCTCGTCATCAAGAGAAGCGCCCTTGCCACGCAGTTTGGCAATGACGCGGCGCGCCTCCTCCTCGCGGCCGTGGTGGACAAGCCAACGCGGCGAGTACGGCATGAAAAGCATACCGACGAACAGAATGATCGCCGGCGCCAACTGCAGGCACAGCGGGACCAGCCAGGCGGCCTCGCTCTGGGTGTCTCCAGTGCCGCCGATGTAGTTGGTGCCGTAGTCGATCCAGAAGGAAATCATGATTCCAAACTCGATCGAGAATTGCTGGATACCAACCAGCATGCCTCGAATTTCCGGCGGAGAGCACTCGGCGTTATCTACAAACATCTGTCAGTTGCAATACTCAGGACTATGATTCCCGAGAGAGCACATACACATTGGCACAATCATCCTTGTACCTGTTAGCTTGATCTCACTAATCAAAATAAATAGGAACTTACGATAGTGAACCAACACCCATACCGGTGATAAACCGGCCAGCAAGAATCGATCGATATCCAGGCGAGGAAATCGCAGTGCATTGGATGACAACGCCGAGCATGAAAATGGCCGTGTTGACGAGAATCGCATATTTACGGCTCAACACCTCTGCCAGGAAACCAGAGTAGAGAGTTCCCAACCACGCGCCGAGCTCGAGAATCGCAGTGAGCCAGCCTTTTTTCGTTGGGTTCTCGACATATTCGCCCATATGCCGTCCAAATGCATTCATTGTCAAGATACCTGGTCGTGGTTAGGCATGCGTCATGTCCGCTAGGTACTTTTATGGGCACTAGGAGAGAGTTTACCTGAGAAGACACCCTGGTTGTAACCGTACAATAGACCACCCAGGCAAGCAAACGTCGCGATACCGACGACATGCAAGTTCTGGAAGAAAGCCCGGGGACCGGTCACACCAGCGACGGCCATCCGCCGCTTGAGCGCGGCATCTTCGCTGGCAGGAGCGATTGGCGCCATGATGGTACAAGCCCTGTGTACCCTTTGGTATGCCCTAGGACGGTGTTGGAGAGGAGAGCTGCTCAAGCTGGAAGAGAAGCCAAAGCAGCTTTTTGCTGTACCACACAGGGAAAGGGTTTATATAGGTACACTAAGGTGACTAGGTAGGTGGTCCTACTTTATGCGTATTCGGATACAACATTGCCGCGCAATAGCCAAAACTTCATAGCCAAATCTCCCAAGCGTCAAGGGCTCCAGAGACGAAATCTCACCCGACTTGCCCGCCCCGAAACATAATGGCAAAATATCGACTAATTCCACCCTTGTTCCTTATGCTCACTTGGCGTATGGGGTTATTACGGGGCTCCATACGGAGCTAGATTCAGGCTAAAATCCCCCCAAGCTCCGGCTAAAAACATCGATTGCGGAGAAGCGGCTCAGGATTGGTGATTTGACGACGGAGGTTCAAGGGTTTAAATTTACCCTAAAATGCTTGCTTCTTCGGGAGCTCGGCTTCTGGGGCCAATTCAGCGAATAAGCAGGGTTTTCGGTTGGCCGTAGAATTGAACCCTTATCCGTTTTAGGTTTTCACTATTAAGCTCGTAGATATGCACTTAATTGATTGGCTATTTTGTGGGCGACGTTTCTATGCCAAAAGCGAAAACTTTGTAAGATTTGGAGGGCCTGAACTCTGGAGGCGAAGCTGAAGCCTGATGCAGCACCAGGCACCTCGCGAGAACGAACTGGGAATCTACTTCAGCTACTTATCAATTTGGAATTGTATGCTCATCTCGATCATGCAAGGGAAATGAATTCATTAACCCAAAGTGGTCAGATACCACAGATGTTAGGGGGTACCTAAGGGAAAGGCGATCGTTTCCCGTCTCAGATCCGTAAGGTTTTCTAGAACATTTTTCTAGAACACACGCTCATATCGAGACAAACGGAGACAGGGATGACGAATAACTTAATGGAACGTATCTGACTCCTGGACAGGGATTCCCTGGCCGCCACGGTCTCTTCTCCAAAACTCGCGAGGTATAGAATTCGGCGTCGCGGTCATGCCACATGCTCATCAGCCACCCTCAAGTGTTGACAATAAGCTTAATTATTTATACTCCGTACGTTAATTCATGTTTCGCCAGGATTTTCTAGAAGGTTAAGTTTGATTGCGATCAGCCAGGAGCTGCTATCCTGCTTCTGCGTGGTCAATCACGCAGCCATAGCAGTAAACTTCAGTCGGAGTCGAAATCGTCGTAGATTATGGGTAGTATTTTCTGCGGTCACTAGCATGGATATCATTTCGGGTAAATGGAGGGGAAGATAGTACGCTTGAATCGGCTTGATGATCATGTGCGTGATAACTCACCCTATCACCCACAAGAACGCCGAGGTTGTTTCGGCCTTGGGGAATCCGTACTCAAGTTTTGACGGGAAAAATTCAAAAATTCAAGAGTAGCTATAACTCCTGCCAGCCTTACTAAGGACGGGAGGTATTTCACTGCTCCGCTGCCATCAAAGATGTCGTTTAGGTGGACCAAAATACACCACACGCTACGTCATAGGTTTGAGCTCACGATGGTTCATGGCGACAGATGGAGTCCTGTATTATTAATAATCGGCCCAAGAGGTCGGCAGTACTCTCAATAGAAGTACCGTGCGAACCTCAACGGTGATCTGGACCATCTCGGACAGTCGTCTCCCTTTCTAATCGCCTGTACTCCGTCGATATCAAATCTTGTGAAAATGTCCAAAATCGGCATTTTCCCAGCTTCGGGCGGCCTCGGCTCCAGCGTCATCCGGCATCTCACGCCGCAAATCCCCGCCGCAAACCTCGTCCTGATCGCTCGATATCCGGATAAACTTGCTGAGCAGAGTCGGCTGGGAGCGACGGTTCGCCGAGCGGATTACGATGACCCAACGACGTTGACCCAGGTGTTTGAGGGTATCGGCGCATTGTTCTTGATTTCGTATGCTAGTTGCGAGGATGAGCATCGCATTACTGTATGTGCACCCTTTCTCATACAACCTGGTCATGATGACGCTTATAGGGATTATAGGTGCACAAACGGGCCATTGATGAGGCCGTGCGCAATGGCGTGAAGCACATCTTCTACTCCTCCCTTGCTTTTGCCGGAAACCTTACCAAGAAGACATCCGCACTGGTTATGCGTGCCCATCTCGCAACCGAGGCCTATTTGGAGGAGATAGCGAACTCGAGAAAGGATTTCACGTACACGATTATCCGGGAGGGATTGTACAGCGAGAGTTACCCGATCTACACCGCGTTCTTTGACCCGCGCAGCAGCGACTACAACGAGATTCTGATCCCGCACGATGGCTCCGCACCCGGTATTTCATGGGCGAAACGCGACGAACTCGGCGAAGCGACAGCGAACTTGATCGCCCAATACGCCCGCAATCCGTTGGGCTTCCCATATCAGAATCGTACATTGCTCCTGACCGGACCGAAGATCTACACGCTTCAGGAGACTGTAGACATTTTGGGTCGATACTATGGTCGTGAAGGCTTGCGGATCAAGAAGGTGTCCGTGGAGGAGTATGCGACACAGCATCCACGGATTCGAGAACGCTTGACATATCACGGAAAGGACATTTCGAGGGACTGGGCCACCGCGTGGAAGGCCATCGAAGAGGGAGAGACTGCCGTAGTAACACCGACGCTGGGCGAGCTATTGGGCCGAGAGCCAGAGGATTTCGAAACCACTACAAGAAAAGCGGCATCTAACCAGTAATCATAATTAACTGAAAAGTTTAAGGTAACTTATAATAGTAACTTTGGAAAAAAGATACCGAAATATTTCAGTAGAACGTAATGTCGCATGCATATATGCAAAAATTTACATTAAAGGAGCCATCGAAACGAAGGCGAACAGGTAGAACTAATATACAATACATCAAATTTCACCATCGACGCCAACCGCTCCCCTTCCACGTTGTCGAAGTAAAATGATAATCCGTCGGAAACCGACGGGCGAGAAACTGGAGTGTTCCGCGCGACGGCGCGCTTCGTGATTCGGCTCTCCGCATCTTTCAGCAATTCGAGTCGGAAAAAAAACATTGGCGTTTAAGCGAAAGTGCCCAGAATCACGGTGCAAAACATGAGGGCGACCAGGCCCAGGCCAGAAGCCGTCACGACAGTGCGGCCGGCAACGTCCTCGTCGCCGCCCGAGGAATCATCATCATCATCATCATTGTCGTCGGAATCAGCATCCGAGGTGCTCTCGGCAGAATCCTCGGAGTCGGTCTTAGAGGCAGTCGGCTTCGATGTGGCCGTGGCATTGGTGCCGTTGTTGCAGAAGACCTGGCCGTGGGGGATGCCGTTCTCAACCAAGCAGTCCACCAGGCTTCCAATCGTTTGCCCCTGAGCCAAGCAGTAGACGCTGCAGTCGTCGTTGTATCGCTCAATGGAGGCATCACCGCAGCACTCGTCGAAGGCATCGGCAACGTTATCGCGAGTCAGGTGGGCAGCGCAGGCCGCATCCCTGACTGGAATCGTCCAGTCAGAGGTGGTGCAAGTGCTGGTCGGGTTGGCAGCGGTGGTCGTGACAGACATGGTGACTTAAAGATCTGATATAGTTCGTGACTTGGGAAGAAGAGTGGCGACCTGAGTTGGTACCAGGTGACGGGTCTGCTGGAATTGAAAGAGAGTCGCTGATGAACGAGCGTGAGAGCGAACCGTGGAAGAAGATTTTATGCTCAGGAGGAAAAGCTCAATCAATATGCAGCACAGCTTGGCTGAAAGGCTGAGCTGCTCTTTGGGTTACCAGCAGAGTGTTGGACCTCAAAGACCTGACCAATCGAGAACCGTCTCGATGCTTCAGCTGACGTTACTGGAAATTTCCGGTGGAGATGCTTTCCCCACAAAAATCTCAAGCGACCCAATAGTGGGCCTCCCTTGCATCTGCTAAACTTAGAAATCAGAAGCTGACTGGCTAGACCGCCAGGATCACTCAATCTGCCGGAGGAAAATTTGCATTTTCGAAAATTTCATACGAGCACCGTACCAGGAACCATACCGACTGTGAGTCCCGTGACCCGTCTCCCTGTGCTCCTTTGTGTCGAACGAGTGTACAAGTACCATCAATGCGACAGATTCAGTTGATGTGCGAGCCGTAAACCATGTGATATGCTGTTCTTGACGCGCCAGCATACGATTACGAGTACGTGGCGCGTCAAAAGCCCGTGCTTGACGGCCACTGCCCACTTTGACAACGGGCCGCTGCGGCTGGGTCTGCAATCTGCATTTGCTGCGATCTGATACGAACCGACGCACAATCTAAGCCCTGAACAGCTAGCGTGCACGTGATCTTAATCTTTAGCCAACCAGCCTTGAGGGGAATTGAACTCTCTGCTTGGGGGGAATTTCGGCAGCGCATGCTGTGCAGATTGCAGCCATGCGGAAGAAAACGCCGACGGCATTGACAGGAAACGGTCATGAGTCGCATGTCAAGGTCACCAGCATCATGGATGGAGTATGGACCCCGTGCAGATGGTTGCAAAGACCGCTATTCCCACACGTAGGGCGGTGCTACCCTACGAGTACGAGGACGCTGATCCTGATCAGCACACATGCCCCAGCTACTCCATAGGAAGTATTTGCTTCCGTAATTTTTTTTTTTTTTTTTTTTTTTTTTTTTGGAGAATGGCAGCCAGGTCGATGAGCGCGTGGCTCGGCAATCAAACCCTCGAGAATTACACCGTATCAACTACTATATAAGTTAATACTGGAGTATAGAACTTACCGACTTTATTCCCGTGGTTGCTCTCCCACTTGCCATTGGCCGGCGACTCATGGGGTTAACCCTTCAACCAGCTTGACAGCTCATAACGCCCCCAGCGATCAAAGCATCCTGAAATGGCCCGTTGAGTGTCGGTGATCATCTCAAGCGTTGAGGTTGAATCATTCGACTTTGATCGGATGATGTCATCAAATTGCCAGATACGTCGCAGGGTCCCAGTGATGTCGCCGCGATCCACTGGCTTGCCGTGACGGTGATTCTGTTTCAACTTGAAGCATTAAGGTTGCTTCCTGCTCACACTGTGGTATGAACATCATCAGCGTGACCCGCACGCGTCAACTCCAAGCCCCTTTCCACTGGTATGGTGTAAGTGGGTCGGAACTGAAATCCATAGCGAAAGTAGTTAGAGGATTGTAGAATGCAGTTATGAACATAATTATGCACAGCCGGGAGAATCACATCTCTGATTGCTGAACAATGCGAACATTAAAGCTTAATTACTATACCAACCCTCAATGGGCAAGGAATTGAGCCATGTATTCAATGCCAAAACATCCTCTGAAGAGCTGTCCGTTGCATTGATTCCAGCAATAGTGGCAGCCGCTCGGGCGTCCAGCGCACGAATTACTTCAGGGGGTGCCTCCTCAATGTACGGCCCGATTCTGTCGAACTCGACACCGTACAAATCACGGAATTCGTCTTCCAATATCATAAACTCCCAAGTATTTGGCGGAGTATTTCTCAACAATATGCTGTCACGTAACACGTCTGCGTCCTTGTAGCCGAAAAGTTCTTCATCATCATCAAGAGATTGGTTACCGAGAATGAACCGTACTTCTTTCCTATTTTTTGATGTCGGCTTCTCTGAACGCAGGTTCAGTTTTGTCTTGCTGTCATTGAGACGCATGACATTGACGCCGCCACTGATACTGAGATCAGTACGAAACAGAACACTTTCAAGCAGATTAAGACGTCTGTCAGTCGCAACTTGCGTGTCCTTGAGATGATCAATCATGGTCTCGAGATTGTCGAGTCGCCGCCGAAGAAAGATGATCATGCCCATCATGTCCTCTATCAGATGTGTTTCGTCGAGGGACGGTTGTGCTTCTCTATTCATGGCAATGCTATCCGGCTCGGCTTAACTGACCAGATCGCTCTGGGGAATATGCTAGCAAGGCAGCGGGATTGAAAGTTGAAATGAACGGAACAGCGAAATCTTGATGTGGGAAATCAGTACGAAATTCATGGTTTATCAGGCATTGTCATGACTCTGGATCCATTATTTTACAATAGCAGACCTCCCAATCCTCATTGTTTGACTCAAAGATGGCACAAGGGCCTTTGTACTCCAGTTCAATGCCAACAATGAAGGACTAACAGGAATGTCTCCCAAAGAATGAAACGTGATCATTCATTGCTGCCATTGGGCTTGTGCATTGACCTCTTCCGCTCACGTCGGGGAAATGCTGCATGCTGTAATTAAAGTTGGATGAATAGAGGCATATTGATTCAAGCCGAATTCAGGGCCAGACTTCTACATTGAGAGATGCGGAAAAGAATTAGGTTATGCAAGTAATCAACTTGCTCGCCCGAATGTTCAGTCTTCTGTTCCTTGACAGAATTGGTAGCAATTTAGTCCTTTCTATTCTTCACTGTTGTAGGTAGAGAGGACTCATAGGGCAGACAAACTACGGCGCATGCGAAGCTACAAACTCGGTACTGGAGCAAAATACCACATACAGTTCAATCTTTGCAGTGAAGCAGTACAATTAGGCCGGGTTCATTGCATTGAACTATGTAATAGAAGGGAATAACTAGATCCCTTCAATAATTAGGTACAGTGCCAATGCTTAATCTTTGTACAGAATGATGAAGTGTTCACACATTAACCGGGATGACAGCGCAGCCCAGGTTAACGTTCACAAGACCGATCTGTCAAGGGTTCCCTGTTAGCCCAACTGCGACGCTGACTGGATCGTAGAGCTTGAGCTCACCTGTTCAACATCCTCACAGCAGGCGGTCACAGCACCCTGGCAGGTGTTGCCATTCGCCGCGTTGATAAGGGCAGTGGTAATAGGAGTGCCTACACCCATCAGCATCAGATTCATATCGAGAATTCATGTTATTTGAACAAAAACGTACAAGTCAGACCAACTTGGCCCTTGGCATCGGCCACACTCTTGTCAATGCCGGCCTTTTGAAGGATATTCAAAACATTCGAGTCCGAAGTATCGGAGACTGTCTCGCAGCAGTGGACAGAGGAACCAGGGGAGCAAGTGTTTTCAATCTTCTGCGACAAGTCAGTTTCTTTGTTCATTCACGAAGGAGAACTGATCAGTAAGGAGACTGGTGCTCGCTAAAGGATTCAAGCGAGGCACCCATCACCATTGGTTGTAGGGATGGACTGACCTTTGCCCCAGGGACTGGGTTGGCAGTAGCCGCGCAAAGAGCAGCGATGATGCAAGCCAGTGAAGCGCGCATGATTGTGGTTGAAAAGTGCACAAATTAACTAGTAACTAGCTCGAAGGGCGAGTTTGATGCTTGGAGTCTTGAGGATACAGGAGGGAATCAACGACCTATTAATACTTGGAGGACAGATGGGCAGGTGAATTGTAGCTCTCTTATGGTTGCTGATGCTGGCTCGCTGTGAAGACACTAGATGCTTCGTTATATGCACAATTAACCTACTTTTTACAATGATGATCCGTTGCTAATTTCAAATAATGATTTTCATCTGCATGATCGGCTCCGGAGTGCGGAGTGCATAAAATGGTCAACGGGAAGCAGTACTATTGAAAGCCACATGCAGGTTCAACCAAATACAAACTCTGAATGCAAGGGCGCGGACGGCGGTGAGGATAGCAAAGGAATGTCAAGAGGGAAAGGAAAAAGCAAAGATGTCAGATTCGGCAAAGCTTACCCCGGATAGATCCCTATGGATCAACTTTTGAGATACATAGACTTTCCGCGTGCCCAAATTCAGGAACGACAGGAACAGGAATAACCTGCCGCCAATTGAAAAATAAATCCGCTTGAATAGAGTTTACGAGCACCAACTGAGTGAGGAATCCATTTCACGGGGTACCTCGGGAGTACTTGTGCATAATTTATCGGATTCTCGTATATGATGATGAATCATAGGTTAGGTGTGCTGACCAGGGCTTCAAAATGCTGCAGCTGCCAGCTAGATGGATGGCTGCTACCAGGGCTGGTCTCACAAAATCGAACCTCTCAACAATCATCTGATCCGGCCACTCTCTGCTTAATGGCTTTCAGTCTAGGCTCCAGCCATCGGAGCGAATCGCTCTGTTCGACTGTCTTTATCATGATCCGTAAAATGTAGGAAAACTATGGGGCACGTAGCTCACCCGGTCAGTGCTCAGAGCGATGACTGATCCAGATCAAAACCATCCAATCAACTTGATCCAATGATTCGTCTCACCGCTTGATCGACGGAATTGAAGTTGGTTAGTAGTTTTTTGGGCATAACCTTATTCCTATTAGGTACGGAGTACCTCTACTCCGAATGTACATACTTCGATTACCCAAGCCTTGTCGCCGCCTCACGGCAATAATGGGACGCCTAACTCCACGAGTGTTATGCTGTTGTATGCATGAGACTCGAATGAATTGGAGTGTACTCCGTGGAGAAAGGTAGGTAAATGTTCGCATAGACTGCGCTCTAGATCTCAGTAACCCGACGACTCTACGAGTGCGCTGCAAGTCCCGGAAGTAGAGAACCCATTGCAGCCCACTTCTTAACTCTTGATGAGGTCCGCAGTTTGTGCGACGCGCGGCATCTCGAATTATTGTGCAACGCGACAAATTGAACAGAATCGGGATAGTCGAGGAACTCATTTTGTAGAGCTCTACTCCGTAAGGAACATGTAGATCTAACACTCGCTGCAAGGGGTCGCATCAAATTTAGGGCAGATCCGCATGTCTCCTGTACACCGTTCCAGATCTTTGAGCGCCGTAGATGTTACCCTATGCATCACAGTGCAATTGACAGCCAGCGCTTAATGAACGAAGTTACGCTTTCGATTAAAAACATTTCAACAGATTGATTGTCTTGTATGGAGTACATTGTATGAAGGATTCAGGTAGGACTTCACAAAGAATAATACAATATCTACAGAGTCAGATGCTTCCTAAAGGCGTCGATGAATTAGCATGAGTATCATTCAATGGTTACAAGCTCCCAACCCGATTATGAACAACATTTACTTAACATCCTACAATACACAAAAAGTGTATACAAAAAATTCACGACCATTGGTCCCGCATTAAGAATGGTACATAAACAAGAGGGTAGCTATCCAAATGAAAACATTCACAGCTGGAAGGCAATCGCGACCAGAGCGCCCATGGCGCCAGTGAAGAACGACACGGGCACGCCCGCCGCGGAGTTTGAGAAGCCACCCTCCGGCGGCACGTTCGACGGAGAAGGACCAGTGGGCACCGGCTGGGGCACCGAAGAGAAGCCAGTGGACGGCGCAGCACCGTAGTCACCAGGAGCCGCAGTGCTAGAAGCAACGCAAGGGCAGTAGGTGACAGTGGAGGTGATCCACTCAGTCGTCACGGAAGCCTCGCCGGCAGCAGAGCTGGAGTAGGCAGGAGCAGAGGACTCAGCAGGGCCGTTCTCGGCGGGACCGGTAGGAGCAGGGCCGGGCCGGGTGATTGGGTTAGGGCCGTGCTCTCCATTGCCATCGTCGCCGCCATTGCCGTCGTCGCCACCCTCATTACCGCCATCCTCACCATCGTCGCCACCATCCTCACCGTCGTCACCACCGTTGTCACCATCGTCGCCACCATCCTCACCGTCGTCACCACCGTTGTCACCATCATCACCGCCGTCCTCACCATCATCATCGTCGCCAGGAAGCAGACCCTGCTTGCATGACTGGGAGCCGAAAATGTTGAAGCAGAGGTCGATCGGGAGGTCAACCAAGCCACCAGCAATCGGCGACTTCTGGTGGCACTCCTGCTCGCCGAGGATGTTAATGCAAATGTTGATGGGGACATAGAGCAGAGTTTTGCCGTTCGCGTCGGTCTGCGCGGACTGGAAGCATTCCTGCTCGCCAAGGGCGTTGATGCAAGAATTGATGGGGACCGTAACGATGCCGGGGCCAACGTGGGTCTTCTGAACGCATTCTTGTTCACCCAGGATGTTAATGCACTTGTTGACCGGGAGGCTGAGCAGACCCTGGAACAAATGATTAGAAATTAATTGTGGACAAATAACTGGTCGTGGGCACGTACAGTCGCGGAGGCCGAGGCCGCGAAGGTAGCAGCGGACAGAACTGCTGCACTCTTCATTGTGAATCAGGTTTGAAGTATATAACGTTTTGTAGAAAAGAGCGGAAGTGTATATTGTGTAAAAGAAACGAGTGACTGCGAATATCGACAGCGAAGGTCAATGGTAAAGGAGCGACAGAACCTGAGTTCGTGTTGTGTGAAAGAAAGGACGCTTGGGATGGGGAGACGAAGGGCATTTTGTACTTGAGATCGGCATCCAGGTGCCCCAGTTCAGCGCCGCTCCGTCCATATTGAAAGGAGTAAAGCCTGAAGTCTATTTTCCCCGAACGAGTCGCGCAGGGGGGCTCGGGAACTCCAACGGTCTGTTCAAAATTGGACAGGGCAGGAGCATGTCATTGACTCTTAGGGCTAACCTCCGCTGAACTGCAGACTTAGGCTGGATTGATAGTCCCAATTCAAGGGGCCTGATTCGCTGCATACTTTGTCGATAACCTATTGTCGTTTTATTTTTAATTTGATTCGATCCCCCTGAGGTCCAAATCCTTCCCAAGGTTTGTCTCCGGATGGGGCAAAAGGCTGAACTATCGACTAGCCAAGCTGCCCTGAGTCCCTGACATCATGACATGTGCTGGCCTTGCCCCTTTTCGTTCACACCACAAACTGATGTCCAGAGCAACATGGCCGAACCTAGCCTACGAGTCACCTTGGGAATTGCTAGGGTCTAGGCCTGCCCACGCCTGCAATGTGTGCCTGGCATTGCGTGGTTCTAACTTTCAGCCGGCAGAAGCAACTTAAATCCTTGCTGATCATTGGGGAAATGGGGGAGTTCAGCCGACGATCAAGTCGTCAAGCCTTTCCTTGCAAGAAACGAGCATGGATGGGCCGGGGTGTCCATCGACTTCTTTCACCGTACCTGCAGGCTCTATTCCGTACCGAATTCTCGCGTTCTTTTACTCCATTTTGCAGCACTCATGTAGAATTCCGTCCCTCATAGACCGGAATTGCATAGATATGGAGAGGTCCGTTCTGGCCACCGGGGATGGATTTCGTGCCTTTCCGATTGTTTACCCGAATTTGAGTGTGCCTGGCTAACATCCCATGATCCATGCAGGCCAAGCCAGCTAGTGCCCCCCAAGAAGCTCATGATCGTCGCTTCGGCTAACTGTAGTTCAATGCGTCGAAGCTAAGTGGAGGCTTGTGGAGAAGACCGCTCCACCTCCCCGGAATACGGATTGGGTGCACCGTGCATCCGGGCTGACGGAGGCCAAAGAGAACGTCCTCCATTTCGTATTTCAAAGTGGACTCGTAATCGACTCCAAAAAGCTTCGATTGCGAACTTGGGCCATCTGCTCAGGGGGTGAGCATGGGCCGGCAGCGACGGAGTATGGGTTCACAATAACTAAGGTACCGTATAGTACTATCAGCCGCTTAGAGCCAAGTTGAATCCTTCGCTGATTCGTAGGATTCATTCATTCATTCATGAATCATAGGTTTCTGGAGGACTCTTCGGAAGGGGTAACTTACATCCAGAAAGGGTTGGGTTGGTCGACCAACCGGAAACTAACTTAGGTTATTTTCCGTAATTTCAGTTTCGGGCTTGGTGCGAGAAAGGAAATTACGAGCTTGACTGGTCAATTCTCTTAGTTCGTTGCTCGCTCAAGTCCGTCCTCTTACTCTCGGACCAGTGCATTTCCTTATTCCTACTCGGAAAATGGCAAGTTAATTTGTGTGTTTATGGAGTCGTTATTAACCGGCCTGAACGGGAGTGCCAGTCACCACCATTCCAGTGCAGCCTTCCGAAAGGTGTTGCATTTGGAGTGCAAATCAATACAAATCCTGACGATCACAATTTACTCGAGTCTTGCAAGTCGCCCTGTACACTGTGGTAAATGGAGAACGGAGTGCCCTACAAGCTACGAGCGAGGCGGCGCCGCGGCGGAGCGCCGAGTACGGGGTGGAGCGTTTAAGTATACCGAGGCTGGGGAGCGCTCTCCACCCGGCTGAAGTCAATTTCACGAGTCATTTGCTTTGAGAGAAAAAAAAAAAAGGGGACTCTAATTGTGAGCTATCAAAGCAGGTTGAGCGATAAGAAAGTTCTCCTGGTGAAATGTAGCGAGTAGATAAGCCATGCCAGTTGTTGGTTGGCATCGCAGATCCCAAATTCAGGGTAACTGGGTGACCGAGACAACCTGCAAGGGCGTTCATCACTGTTACCTACAGGGTACCTAGAGTATTCCTCTCTGATTTAGTGTATACTCCGTATATTAGTTAATTGCTTGCTTCCCAGGATGTACTTTCAATGTACCTTTCGGCCTATAAGGAATCCCCAGAGTTCAGAGTAGGCTGCAAGTCAGTGCCTACTCCGGAACAACCATGACTATTCGGTTATGAATGCGAACTTTCCATTTCCTCGTGAGTGGCAGTTCCAATCTGTATCTATTACGGGCAATTTCTACGGATTCACTCGAAGCCATGATTCCAATTCACCCTGCTGACTATGGCCTGCCTAGGCAGTGATGATACGAAGATCACTCATGAGATATTGAACAATATGCCGTGTTGACGAGCCATTGAAAAGCGTTTCATGTACAATGACTGCTGCTGCTGCTAAGTATTGTACGCAGAAAATGGCGATTATTCCTCCATTCATGACCCATCCAGGGATATGGGCGGAACGACCAAGCTGAGAAGCAAATAAAGGATTCAAGCATTGCGGAACCCGGCATTCTCGGCGCCACCCGTTCAATTGTACCGGAACCCACTACACGTTGAGATGCAGTCACAGTGATTGCTTGATGTCGGAGTAACTATACGCAGGGACACTCAGAAATACCACGGCGCAATTCGCATCGTTCATCTCTTTCGGGACGAACCTCAATATCTATCCAGAAGACAAGCTCAAGCAGATCAAAGAGGGTGATTCCGTGTCGACGACTTTTGCGGAGGCTCTTGGGTGACGGGTCGGTTTACCCCGCCACAAGACAAATGTTTCCAAATCAAGGGCCACGGGCAGGTACCGCTTGACGTTCAGAGAAGATTTAGTGAGAGAGTGGATCGCGATCCTTGCAATTGGGTCTTGGAATTAAGCTTGGGCCAGGGACGCTTGCAACGCAATACATGTTCCTCTGCTCACAAACTCCTGTTCCTGCATTCAAATAATTTACTCGGCGCCCGCCAGGAACCAACCATGAACACGAAAACGGCCAATATTTCCCGTCCACCAATGAACTTGCCGCTCTTCAACCCCGGGAAACCCGCCTGCGGTCATTCTGATATTTCGGAATAGGAACCAGACAGTCAACCTGGCTGATCGCCTCATGGAAGCAGTTCGTCTCTCCTCCCGACGTGGCCAATCCTTGCGCACTTTCTGCAGGCACGCGCTCGCGTTTTGGGCATGGGGCGCCATCAGAATGGGTGCTGTGGTCTAGTGGTCAGGATGTCTGATTGTGGCTCAGCCGGCCCCGGTTCGATTCCGGGCAGCGCCATTCCCTTTTTTTTTTCCCCCTCCACCCACACATTTAGTCTTTTTATTCGAATGGAATGAACGATGCATATTGAGATGAAAGAACTTAACATTCTCAACTCATCGCAGCAAGTCTGATATTTTTCGGACAGCCCAGACACCGACCTCGGTTCCCGTCTTCGAGCCGCTGTTCCTCCCGCCCTCTACAGATTGCCGCGATAGAGTGTTAATAACTCCTATATACCTGGGTAAATTATCTTTTAACAATAGTGCCATTCCTACGGATAGGAGTGTCCGGCTGTGGTTGAGCTTGGGCTCACGGATATTCACCGGTCTTTTCTCTCACAGTGGGCATGCAATATACAAGCCATAAATCCCCCCTGGTCAGTGAAATGTAGTACGCATCCGTCAATCCGAAACATTCAAGTTTTTTTTTTTTTTTTTTTTTTTTTTTTTTTTTTGTATAGTAGCGCAGGTTCGGGTCTTCGACTTTGGTCCTTGGGCTTCTTTTGTCGGTGTCAAATTGCGGGCGCGAAGGGAGAGCAAAGGGACAGGAATACAGAGGAAGAATATCGAGGGCAGTGGACAATCATGAATGTCAGCTGCAAACTTCGCTATTGTCTTCAAGGACTCAGTAAATTAAATACTACATGACATTCAGATCTGCAATTCTAAATGTCCAATTCCTAGCACCTGAAAGACAAGGGCAGCCTAGCCCGCGCATTACCCGCTGTATCCAGCATTCATTCACCCTTTTCAATGATTGAAGAGCTGCTTCAGGGATGGGAACACCTTCACCTTGAGTCCGTCTCCCAGCACCGGATTCTGAGACTCGTTGACGCCGTAAGTCAGGAGAGTAATCTTCTTCTCCTTGGCCCGTTTCTCGAACCAGATGACGTGAACCCAGTCGATGAGCACTTCATAGCCATCGCCTTGGTCGTGCACCAAGATAGTGGGCGTCTGTGTCTTGAAGCGGTTGTCGAGAGACACGCGAACCTCCTCGCCCCAGGATCTCTGCAACCGCGCGTTGAAAACAATTTCGCCTTCGGCACGACGGAACGAGATCACGAGGAGAGTGTCGGAGCCGCTCTTGAATTGGACCTGGGTGTTGTCGATGGTTGACGTCACGGCTTTCTCGAGGTCCAGCTTCGGCGCGTCCAGGATAATAACACCGTCACTTTCTAGAGGTGCTTTGAGAGGGAGAGACCCTCGGAGCGGAAGGTTCGCCTTAGGAACCACAGGCCTATGGTGGAAATTGCCCTGTCAGCTATTATAAAGGATCTGATGGGAACGGAATGACATACTTGGGTGGCGGAGGAGGAACAATGGGCTGCTTCAGGTCGGGGTTAAAAGCGCCGTCGGCACCACCAGAGATTGTCGGCTCCTCCTTGAAGTTTTCGAGCACAGGAGCCTTTGTTGGATCTCCGAAGTTCGTCGCGTCATTCGTGCCTCCGACAATCTCAAGTTCCACTTTTTCTACTTCGTAACGTGGAAGCGATTTGCCATTCTGATCACAATCAGTTATCCGGCGTTGGACCTTTCGTCACGACTCAGCAAACCTACCTTGAAAACACGCCAGTAAGCCCGCTTCTGCAAGTATGCCAGCACTTCCTCCCTCGTCAACGACTTGAGATCCTTTCCTTCCTTGACCAAGTTGTACAACACGGGCGTGATAGGCAGATACGCCGTAGCCTTGACTTTCTTCTCTTGGCCTTTCTTGCAGTTGGTACAGACCTCCTTGCCATTGACTTCGGGGCGTTGACTGAAGCTATACACTTCACCAATCAAATCGGTGGTGGCGACCTGACGGCCTTCCTGTCGAGCGAGATACAGTCGAATCCAGAAAGCTTCTCCACCGAAAGCAAAACTAAGAGGGATCAGTGTCTCGTTGCATAGGTTATATGAAAGGCGACGTACCGGAGATAACGAATGCTGAATGAGAAATCAACAGACTTGAGACCTCCAGGAATGCTCGTCACACCAGACGGCGTAGACCCAGACTGAGCGTCGCCCAGCAGCAGCTGTCGAGAGAACCCATACGTCTCGTTGACGCACTTGCGCAGGTCACTGATGAACAGAGTTTGATCAAACCGACCCTTCGGACTGTACTTGGGATTCCAAGCCTGAAGTTCTGGGTAAGTATAGCCAAAATCATTCGTGTAGCGGACGTCATTCGGAGTGAGCAGAGTGCCTCTCTTGTCACTATGGAAAGGACGCAACGGCGTGCTCGTCGTGATTTCATCGTCGACCTTTAGCCCGACGATATCTTGAAAGAAGGAGTTGACCTTTCCCGTTTCAAACCACTTGTTGGGATTCAACGCCTGCCAAATAGCGAAGATACGGTCGACATTGCTGCGGCAAGTCAGCCCGACATTGCACAAAGAGTAATAACAAGCAAACCACCATACCAGTGATGCAGCCAGAACAGGGGATCGAATGTTGCAACTGGGATTTGCGACATGTGACCATTGTAGTCTCCGCCAACCCAGCCATGCAAAACATTGTGGATGTACTCAATGTTAAGATCGTTCTGCACCGACTGATCCTTTCCGTCCAACTGCGCCGTGGTAGCAAACGTCGTGTATCCCATCGGGACGGTGAGCAGTCGGTACACGACCTCCACGGGTTTACCGTACTGCGGATTGTCGTCGCCGAGCCACGTGTGGAGCTTCAGGTTGTCCTCCACCTTGGAGTTGTTGACGACGCCATAACGCCAGGCATTGCTGTCAGGATCGATGTCTTCTTCATCCGGGCAACGGCTGGTGTTGATGCAACGGCCGTACTAGAGCAAGTCAGGAAAGGATCATTGACACAGCCGCAAGACCTCACATAAAGGGTCGGCGCCTTTTCCTCATCTTGAACCCAGGGGTCCTTGAAGTTGGTGACACCTTCCGAGTCCCATGTCTTCAAGTTGGGCATCTTGAACTGGTAGAGCGGATTGTCGATTCGCTCAAACCCTCCGTCGAAAGTAGGTACGAGAGTCGTCGGGTACTTGGCCAGCTTTGGCACCTTGTTCGTTCTCGCCCAGTCCCAGTAAGGCAAGCGCCATGTCTCGGCTGCTTCCTGCCAGGCAGGGCGGTCGGCTTCTGGGAAATTGGGTACAAGTTCATTGATCATGATTTCGTACAGCTGCTGTTCCAGGAGTACCAGGTAGGGCCGGTGCCAGATGGGGAACAGAATGTTGTTATGGGTGCAGTAGCCCTTGTTCTTCCAGTCGGATTCTTTTTCTTCGGGCTCATCCCACTCACGATTGGGCTCTCCGTGGATACCTAGAAGGGATCACTGTCAGGAATCCAACTGCTCAAGAGGTTGTATAAGCCATACCGGCAACTTGAAAGAAAGAATCGCGGGTACTGGGATCCTTCTTCATGAAGCGGTCCCAGGCCATGACAAACAGGTGAACCTGTTTCTCGTTCGCCTTGTTCTCGCTCCATTCATCAATGTTCTGCCGGATCGGCACTGGGCGAAGCGGACCGCTTGTCTTGGGGCCGACATCCTTGACAGAAATCCCTTGAATGGGATAATACTCGTAAGTCCCAGCGTTGTGCACCTCAGTGATGATTTGGGAGCTCATGCTGGACCGCGATCGATGTTTCGACAGAAGGTGAGGGAGGATAAACTGCATCCGTATGGTCAATCCGAATCAAGATGAGCCCTGAACTGGTACTTATAGACGACTGGTGATCATCACATTTTTGATACACTTGACAATGAGCGCATCTTTATTTCTCGAATACCCGGAATCGGGGTCGCGCAATGCGGCCATTGCGCATGCATGAACTCTCGATTCATTGCAGATCTGCTTGAGTTTGGCCACTGATCCTGGGCTGGCTGATGAGTCGCGCCTGTGACTTCGAGGCATCGACCAAAGATTTGGCTGTTTGCGCAGCAAGAACTGCTACTTCGAGTACAAGTTCTCGTACGCAGTCGTGTGGGCGGCAACTCGTTCCAGCACTCACAACATGGAGCTTCCTGGGTGGCTGAGCGCAGAGTCGAAGCATGCAGCTTCGAAAATGACATACGTGCACTCAAGGTTTTCTGCAGGCTGGCTGTGCCGGCGAAGTTACCAACAGCATAATAGGTAGGGATAATGTGACAGGCTGACAGCCAATGCAGCAGTGGGCTCTCATAACTACATTGTGATGTTCTCATTCGACATCTCATGATGTTGATCCAACCAAAATGCCTGGAATGGATGTTGAGAGACACATCTCTGATCTGATATTTTGATGGCTGGCTGGATGGAGTGACATCAGCAGCTCGGTCAAGACCAGGATCCAGCTGCGTGGCTTCAGCCATCGAACTCCGTAGTTGAAGTGATGAATCAGGAACATTTGCAGAGACCCCCGCCGTTCCGCTTGACCTGAACAGGTTAGTGTTTAACTTAGTTAGGAATGTATGAACGTATTATTAACCTGATTTGGAATGAGACCTGCATATTCAGGCTTTGATTCAGTATGAACACCCTCCAGTCTGTATGATACTGTTCTCGTACTGCGAGTACGATACAAACACAGAAGTACCTCTCATCCTCGTCGAGGACTGGCCGCCGACCATCGGCCACCCAGATGGACACGGACTATCCAACGGAAGACTTGAAAATACGACTTTAAAAAGCAATTTTTACCGAAATTGAGTAGAACGAGGCTACTGGCTCATAATACCACCTGCCTTCCACTACAAATGACGTACTTGCTCCGTCAGGAGTAGTGCTGTCGGCTTCATTGGCGGCTGGTTATGGGCAGAATGAGAATTGGTACTCAGCAATACTTAGAATTCCCAATTGATTCGATACTGACAATCACGTATGCGAATGATGTGCCACAGTGGCAGCACTCAGCAGGTGCTCGGTAAGCTCCACTCGTTAATGCATGCGGCTTCTGCTTATCACTGGCATATGCAGTGGCGTCCAGTCGCTTCGAGCTCGCGCTGGCGTTGTAATGCAGATATACGAATCGGGGAATTAATACGGAATATGGCCCGCGTTTTCTTTGTGCGAATTGTCCTTATTGCATACGGGGTACTAATTTTGATCCGCTCGAGTACTTTTACCCATTTTCCTGGTTCAATGATGATCATACCCCAGGATCCTATCGGATAGCCCTGTTATCCGGGTTTGAACGGCAAGCTATAACGCATGAAGAAATGTGACCATTGACCGACGAACGGTTCAAGTCCATGGTACTTGCGTTCGTCCACATGCCTATGAGCATCCCGAGCATCCGTATGTCCCACGCACCAGTACTTCGTACAGCTCTTTGTAAAGTACAATGCATGGCGATGATCAAGCGGCTTCCAGCCCAGCTGTTATTTCGGTACGGAGCAGTTTGATCTCGGTGAGTTGCAGCGAAGATCACCTCCCGGATTGTGATCAGAACAAGGCACAGTGCCTTGGCCTTCTGAGTTCACGATACTCTGTACAAAACACTATGTAGCCGTCGCTGTTGTGCGGTCGACTGAATTCGAGAAATTGACTACTCGTAAGTGTCCAAAGAATCCTATGGAGCACTTGACGCGTGGGCTGACTGAGACATTAGTAATAGTCCGGCCGGACTTCAGTGCTCCGTGAGACTGAGAAAAGCATCTCCATCCACCGTATGATGCATTTGGACGGCCCAACAACAAAATAAGGTTATGAAATCATCAACGCGAAGATCGAGCAAGGCACCCGGGTAGCGTCGGATGTTGCCGGATGTTGGAACCTTGAATACAAACTTTGAATGCCAGAGCCGGATCGTGGATGGTGGTGATTGCTGCCGGGCATGTCTCTTCTGAGCGCCCCGAAAGATGAGGGAGACCAAGGCATCAGCGATTCTGCCTGGAAATCGCGCAGAATCTCCACTGGGAGCTTACGTAGGATCAGAACAATCTGGGGATGGTCGTCCGCGGCGAATGAAAAATCCCATCTGTTGTTGGACAGCAATGGTCCTCCGCCATCCAAACGCGGGGAACTTGGGACGGCGTCGACAATTCGTTCCATTTTCTCTCACTTCATCCACTTTTCCGCGGAGAGTCCTGTCTGGAGATGGATTGTATGGAGTCCTTCGTGTCTGGAGAAGGTGGACATGTTGGGGCCCCGGGCAGCGAATTTTTTCTCCACGACAATTATGGAGCAACTATGGAGAGAGGTTACATCGAATTTCCCGAAACAGCAGTTGCCGTGACTCAGGGCGGAAATCGAAAAGAAAATTGTTCTGGAAGATACGGATCATTCCTGATTGGTGCATCCAACAGACAAAATTGGCGAGTGGGCCCGGATCTTCCGAGGTTGCTCGAATTTTCATTGGCTGAAATTTGCTGCAGGGTCCGTCGATTGATAGCTTATTCGCCATAAGCAGCAGGACGGTCGAATGCCAAGTCTGGATCGCCGGAGCTCGGTAACCAATGGGGTAGGTCTGTGACACAAAATCTACAAAAATTCGGCCAACGGAGGACCGTCTCCGGGCTCCGGCCTCCGGGATCGGCGAGAATTACTAAGTGGCGACGGTGAAGAGAATTGAGAGATAGAAAGGCCTACTGAAAATGGATTCCGGGACGCCCGGCCCGGCTGTGTTTTCCTGGTGCAGATCCTGCAGGCGCTCTTGCCATTTAAGCCGCCGTTCCTCCCCTCGATGGAGGAACCTCCAACCCTCCCCGTCTCGCTGGGATCCGCTGCTGACCAGCAGCTCCTGCCAATTGCCCTCCTAGGTTGATCAGTGGACACCCCCCTCTCGTATCGCACCTCATGCATTCCGATTCGATGGCCGAGAAAGCGGGCAACGGCCAGCTGGCAGACAAGATGCCGCACAAGGATGCTCTCGAGTATGGAGAAACTCCGCCACAGTATGAACCCGAGACGGGCAAGATTTCGGAGGAGGAACGCATGATTATCGACCGCGGACTGAAGAAGTTCAGTCGCCTGGGATGGAAACGGCTCACAGTCGTTCTGATTGTCGAAGCCATTGCGCTGGGCAGTCTGACGCTGCCGTCGTCATTTGCAACGCTTGGCATGGTGGCAGGTGTCATTACCTGCGTGTGTCTCGGGTTTTTTGCCATCTACACCAGCTACGTGGTTGGGCAGGTCAAGCTCAAGTTCCCCCACGTGGCACACTATGCCGATGCGGGCGGCCTACTGGCCGGCCGGGTCGGGTATGAGATTGTCAGCATCATGCTTATTCTGCAATTGGTCTTCCTCGTCGGCTCGCATTGTCTGACGGGAACCATTGCTCTGGTCACCATCACCGAAAGCGATGTGTGTTCGGTGGTCTTTGGGGTCGTGTCAGCCGTCATTCTGCTGCTCCTGGCCTTGCCACCGAGTTTCGCCGAAGTGGCCATCCTCGGCTACATTGACTTTGCGTCCATCGTTGCGGCCATCCTGATCACCATGATTGGCACGGGAATCAAGAGCAGCAATGCCCCCGGTGGGCTCTCGGCGGTCAATTGGTCCGCGTGGCCGAAGGAAGGGGTTACATTCGCCGACGCGTTCATTGCTTGCACCAACATCATCTTCGCCTACAGTTTTGCCATGTGCCAATTCTCCTTCATGGACGAGATGCACACCCCGAAGGATTTCGTCAAGTCGATCTGGTCGTTGGGCCTCATTGAAATTGTCATCTACACACTGACTGGTGCATTGATCTATGCCTTTGTCGGAGTCGATGTAAAGAGTCCTGCGTTGTTGTCCGCCGGAACCACTCTCAGCAAGGTCGCGTTCGGCGTCGGCTTGCCAGTCATCTTCATCAGCGGCTCTATCAACAGCACGGTGTTGGGTCGCATGATCCATGGCCGAGTGTTCGCCAACTCCACGATCCGGTTCATCAACACCAAGATGGGCTGGATAACGTGGACTGCATTGATCACCATCATCACAATCGTTGCGTTCATCGTCGCTGAGGTCATTCCTTTCTTCAACGATCTCCTATCCATCTCGTCGTCTTTGTTCGTCTCGGGCTTCACCTTTTATCTCCCGGCGATCATGTGGTTCAAGCTCGTGCGCGAGGGGTCATGGAAATCCCGGAAGAACATTGGTCCAAGCATTGCGAACGGCTTTATCTTCGCAATGGGCATCCTCACCCTGGTCGGAGGAACCTATGCTAGTGTGTATGACATTGTTAGTCTTCCCGATCCAAAACATTTCGTTCTTGGCCTCGCTAACCGTCTACGCAGATTGAGAACTATCGAAAAGGCGCCGTCCGCGGACCGTTTACCTGCTCCATGCCAGAATGATGGCCGGATACGACACGGACAGAGTCGCTGCAGGCTGCATACTATCGCAAACAACAGGCATTGCTGGTCAATGTGCTGGACATGCCGCCATAGAACGGGATTGCATTCGTCATGCATGTATATATATTCTCTTTGATTGTAGATATAGATATGATAGACATTGACACATTCCGATATGGATCACTTGGGGTCTTACTACAGAGTATATATGTGCTTGGTTAGCACTGATCGATCAACTACGCGAGTCGGCTCTTGGTGAAGACTCCTGATGATCTAGTCCCAAGACATCATCATGATGGTTTCTCATTGTCAACTAGACCGTCTCAATATCATCATAAGTCATCGCAATTCCTACCGCGCACCCTTTGAACCCCCATTTCCCTCCCAATCCTGTGCTATGCGACATTATCCGGTCTACCCGGTCAAAAGTTATCCGGCAACAGCACCTCCCCCTTCATTGCATTGCCGTAAAAGCAATGCCGTCTACCGGCCATACACTCCACAAAATGGGATCTTCACTTCTTCCTCTCGGATATCCGCGGAACCGCCCACCAATCATGCCATCGCCCGGTTGATCCAACCTCGGGAATTTCCACAGCCAGGGATGGTGGTTGTGATGATTGGTTGTTCAAGACTTTTGAGACCGTCTGGATCGCGATGCTGGCGCCGATGCATGCGCGCAACGAGTCCTTGACGTTCTTCTGCCAGTCGGCTTCGATGGCAGGCCGGGATACCCCCGGCAGTATGCCCTCCTCGATCGGAGGCAGGAAGGGCCCCTGAGCGAGCACGGCCTCCCATGCTTTCTTGGCCTCGTCGATGGCGGCGCGGGAACGGGCGAGGACAGCGGCATCTGTTTCACCCTTGAGGGTAGCCTCCCCTTCGTACACGTCATAGGAGACAATCTCCGGGAGGGTGATGGGGATTAAGGGTTTCATGCGCAGTTCGTAGCGAAGACGCGGGCTGGAGTACGCGTCTGCGGAGGCTGCATGTGGCAACAGGCCGCGGCGGTCGAGAAACGCGTAAAGTGCGTGGAGAGCGAGGGAAAAGGTCTCGGTGGCGATAAGCTGTGTTCGATATCGCCGGAGGACGGTTAGGGATCGGTCGAAAAGGGGCTCGCGATCTGGTCGGGCGTTCTTGCTATGGTCGGAGGATACAAATGTTCTGATGCGGTCGATGTGGGCAATGTGTGTTGAGCAGATGTGGGATAGGTACCAGTAGATGCCTGCAAGTTCTTCGGGAGCGTAGATAGAAAGTTCAAAGCCCATTTGGAGGATCGTGCGGATCTGATTGAGTTTTTCATTGTATACCCAGCTGCTCAATGGGTATGAGTAGGTTGGTTGGCCGTCGTAGAGAACCAGGGGGATTTCCCTGGTGAGTGGCCGGAGGAGAGTGTCTATTTCTTCTGCCTAGATGACTAAATCAGATAAGAGCCCAAAAGTCTCGCCGATAGAGTCACAAACCTCCATCTGTATTGTATCCCATTCGACGACCGTATGCGTCAGAGTTCGTCGAATACGCGATCTGTTCAAGCATGCTGTGCGAAACGTGTCGATAAAAGGCTAATTGAATCAGTATACACTGCCAGTGACGCGAAATAAGAGACGACTCACCTGCCTGACGCGTTTGAGAAAGCGGTCCATTGTCTGGTACATTTGGAACCGGGGGTCTGAAGGCGCCTCGGCTTCCTCATTTTCCTTGTTGAGCAAGACATGTGCAGGCATCACGAGCTCGGAAAGGTCGTCCAATAGTAACCTATGCCCGTCATCTTGGATATCGTTGCGAATGTACGCCTGGAGCAAGCATCGAATGTATACGCCAGGAGGGGGCTTCCTTGAAACTATTTGCCAGAGGGATACCTAGCTTCGTCAGCAACGTACTGCTGCAGCGTAAGCGCAAACGTACCCGTAAATCGTATGCACAAGAGTAGTCAAACAGCTCATGCATGTCAATGGCATCCTGGCACAATCTCCTCAAAAAGGCAATTGCATCCTGAAATTTAATCTTCACCATCGGCCGCGGTGGCAAGGTGCTGGCGAGTCTTCGCTGTAGCTTGACACTAAATGCCTCTTCCACGGCCCTCCCGAGCGTTGTCGACTCCTCGATCGGCCGAATGAACGAGAGAGCATCGACGAAATTTTGTTTACTACTTGTTCGTACGATCTCAGTGGTGCTGGATACGGCTTCCAGGAAACGATCTCGGAACCGCAGTCGGCGAATCAAGGCTTGTTTGACCTGCGCATCGATATCGTCCCCGCTTTCCTCTAAATATTTTATCGCTCTGTCAACAAGCGATCGAATATCAGCTACATCAATCGTCGACAACAGATTGCGGTTGTAGAGCTGGGACACAAAGTCCTCCTCCTTTTCGGTATCAGTACTCTGTCTCTAAACGATAGCTGAGGCAACGACAAACCTCATAGTAGTATTCTGCCAATATTCGCGAGCGGACTATATCACAGGATCGCGCTAGAGCGACACAATATGCTCTGAGTACCAAATGCGTCAATGGACCTTGTCGCTCGAGGTCTAATCGGGCCTGATGATCTCGTTCACGGTGGAAATGTGCTTCATCGAGCGTGTTGGGAATGGGCCAGAGGATTCGATCGAGGTAAATGGAGGTAAAAAGTGTCTGCGACAGAGGATGTCCCATGTGCCATGCTACCTAGATCCATGCCATGTCAGCTTTCCGTTGCCTGCCCACTAGATCACCACCGCGACACTATTTCTCCGCACCTCGTGACAAAGCAGCTGGTCCATAAGTCCCAGAACTTCCTCCGCTTGCAACTCGCGTCGCACGTCGTAGTCATCTTCCAAAGCTTGCGCATGCGCCTCTCCAGGTCCTATGTAACCGCTGTCCATCTTGGAGTCCATAATCTAAGGAGCCGGAAACGTCGAGCGTCAGCCATTGCTTAACCACTGGACTGTAGACAGCACACACACCTCCAACGCCCCCACCGCTTCAAACAACGTAAAATTCTCATCTTTGACGAGCTCCCCGATTTTCAATTCTGTCCGCCGTTGTTAGATATGTGTTGAAGGGTAGCGATGCGGGAAGAGTGGACGAACTAGAAGCTGCATTTGTGAACTCCGCAGTGATGTCCCGCGCCACCATCGATGGTGTTTTTAGGCGCGGTTCGGAAGCGGAGATTTTCTGACTCGAGAGCATGATGGCGGGCAAGCAACGTGCATTTCAACCGGCTGCTGGATTATGTTCCTTCCTTGACAGAAGGATGCGAGGTGACGAAGCTTTTTTTTTTCTTCGCCCACTTGTTTCTCCGCGATCTGATGGAACCCGTTCTCGTTGCCGAACAGTGTGTCACCACCGGCCAGTTTACTTGGCAATTGACAGGTGGGAATGACATTTTAAAATGAAGTAAACAGAAAGAAACCTAGAAATTGAATGATTTTTGTTTGAAATATTCATCATTGAGTATAGTAATTCTACATGGTGTACAATTCCGTGGGAAACCATCATCCCAGTTCCATCCGACACTCCCCTCTACCCTCCATCGGAATCACCACTTTCATCCACGGCACGACTCTAGCGAGACTTTATTTGGACGCCTGTGCAGCGATAGCCTCCGCATTGGCAGTCGAGAGCTGCTGGACTTCACCCTGCTTGCCATTCTACACATTTCCCCGACCACAGTCAGCTTTTCTCCCACCATTTCCATCCATCCACGGGTTGTATTCCTTCACGCACCTCCCATTTGGAAAACTTGAGATCCGACTGACCACGGCGCTCGGCCTGCAGGCGAGGGCCCTCCTTGAGAGATCGGCGCACAGCGCGCGCAGCGACGGCAAGGTAGCGGTTGTAGCTGTTAAGGTCCGGCAAGTCAGTCTCGCTGTCGACAATTTCGCGACATTCTCGCGGACTCGGAATATGACACTTACGTGAGCCCGGCGGCTTTCCACGCAGCGGTCATCTTGACGACTTTGGAGTTGTGAAGATCTTCAATTGTTCTTTAACGGAAAGGCTGCGAAGACGGCTCGGTGCGATTCGGAGAGTCCATAAATTCGGGTCACGTGAATTTGTATCACGTGACATGTATGGGAAAAAAATACTAGTGGTTTGATATGCCTACTGCTTTAGGCAAGTTGTTTTGAGCATCACCCTGGCCCTCCGTCAGACCACAGCCAGATCACGAGTGAGTGAACTGGCTATGGATTGACCTTGGTTCATGGCTACTCCGTTCAAGCATATGAATTCGAAATCATTTACAGCGTAATCCTAACTCGTGATAACATTAAGCACGAATCCATCTATGAACATTAGCTGGCAACTCCGTTTTTTTCTGTCATACACCACCACTCTATTCATCAGAATGTCAACTGGTCATGACAAAATCAGCAACTTTTTGTCTTGACATCTCACGGCATGACACCATCACACTGGTTATGTAGGTAGTTGTGGCCGCACCCCCGGGCCGAGTCCCCGAACTATATAAAGTATATGAGAGGCATTGCCTGCAGAAGTCCCCATAATTGTAGACTTCTCGACAGTAAGAAACGATTAGCGTAATAATGTGTCATCAAAGACGGAACAGGAAGAATGAACGTGAGTGATTTTCCAGCATCATACAATGCGCTCGTCTTCGTGAACTCGCAGTTCCACGACAGGCAGCTCTTGATCCTCGTCATCGCTGTTATGAGGTACATCATCAACGACCATCGAGGTCAGATCCGTTCCCTCTTCAGCGATTGGCATATCTGTGTCGCTCAGGTCACCACCCCCAACCGCTTTGTTGCTCGCGGCGTCATCGTCGTCGTTGAAAAGGTCCTCGTCATCACCGTAGTACGGGCCCGACGAGCCGGTGACTCGCGAGTTAATCGGACCCCGCAAATCATCATCGACACGATCGAATGACCATGTTGGCCCCGGGAGGTATGGTGGTTGTGACTGTATACCGGCATCGCCACTGACCTGCAGTCCATTCGAGTATTTTGGAGGGAGGGCGTCATCGGAGTCGTCATCATCCGAGGAGGAATCGTCCAGACCGGCATCAACCTCCTCGCTCTTCACTTGGAGCCCGGCTCGCAAACCACCAACTCCCGCTTGGTGACTTGCTCCGGCTGCGGCTCCGCCCAAGGCGCTCGACAACCCATTGCGGGAGGAGTCGACGAGGCGCCGACCTTCCCCCGATGGCTGGTCAGAGTCCTCAGCTGCCGAGTCCTGCAATTCGTCACGCACAGAGGACTCGCAGATTTCCTGCAAGAGTTTTCCGCCCAACGGACGATCCGATCGGCGACGGTAAAAGAGGAGGTATGCAGCCGGAGACACGACTTTCTTGGGATCAATGGCCCTGGACACATGCGAATCTTTAACTCATATTAGCATAGTTCAAACAAGTACGTTGGGAAAGGGAATAAGAATATACCATTATACTCGTTCCATTCACCAGTGAGGAAGTTCTTCGCATATGCCGTGTAGTGACCACCTCCAAGACCACCATAGTGGTTGTCAACGGCGAAGAGATCGTAAACGAGATTCTCCCCTTCGCTTGGGCAGGCAACTCGGCCGCTGAGATCCAGCCCTTCGATCGGGAAATCAACGAGCTCATCGATCTTGTCCCGGAATCCGCGACTGGCACTGAATCGTTTCAGATGGATGACCAGGATATCAGGCGTCTTCCACAACTCAAACTTCTTACTCGCCCGGCGATGCTCCTTGCACCGCGGGCAGTACCAGGCATCATTTTCAGATAGGATCTCTTCTCGACCGAACTCGTCCAGACACTGGTCAAGAGTCAAGCCGGACTTCTTGCGCTGCCGGCGCTGGGCCCGCTTCTGCTCCAACTCTGGATCCGGCAACTGCGGAACGTTGGCCCATGTCGGCGTGCCACGCATTCCGTCCCCAGAGCGACCATCCTTTCCACCGAAAAGGGCATCATGGCTTTCCTCAGACCAGTCCAGGACAATTGCCTCGCCGGGGCGAATCAATGGAAGCTCAGGCTTCTCGAGTCCTCTCTTGGGCGCGGCAGATTTGTCATCAGACCGACTCGAAACACGGCTCAATTCGTCTAGGCTGTCCGAGTCATTGCCTGCGGCAGCTCGGTTGGAGCCCTCGATACTACCACCTACAACTGCAGTGTTCTTCACACCTGCAGCAGGAGCATCCGTAAGCTCGTCCTCGCTGCTCTCAGGGCTGATGGTAGATTCAGCAGGACGTTCTTTCTTTGCCCGACGCTTCAGTTGCTTGGAGGTGTTGCGAGGCAGTCTCGAAGCCACCAGAGGATACTCTGTACGCTCGTCCAAGGACGTGAAGCCGAGCGGGATGGCCTCCGTCTTAGACTTGAAGAACCTCATAGAAAACAGCTTCCGCAGGCTGGGTGGAATTCTTCGCTTAGAGATGTCAGATGCATCGTCGCTTTGATCGCTTGCATCTTTCATCGAAATATCAACAAGGCCATCCTCGCTCTGAACGGAGGACGTCTTGACATGCGATTCAGAAGCATCGTCTGCGTTCATGACAACTGCATCCGAATCCGCACTGTCGTCGGCCGTGCTTTCTTCGGACTGATCCGCTTCGCTCTCTCGCCAGATATCCCTGGTCGTCATCGTAGAAACCGCATTCAACACCTTGCGGAGGATAGTATCATAATCTCTGGCCTCCTCCTTGGTGAACACCAAATACGATGGGGCGCCGAATACCGCAAAGTTGCCCAAGCGGTTGTTACTCCGGGCAACGCGGTGGAAGAGAGGGACCAGAATCCGCTCAGCCTTAGGTGAATCCAGCGATGGCACCTCTTCCCCATCCGATCTGTCAAAACTCAACACCGAGTAGGAAAACTTCTTGGGCTTGTCCGGGTTGTAGTTCGTCGGCACCATCTCAAGCTCGAACATGCCGAGGTCATCGCCCGGGCTGATGTTGCTGTCCGCGATGGTAGAAGTATTGTCAAACATCTTGTAGAACTTATGCTTGTAGATCTCTGCAAGCACGAGTTTCTGCGGATCTGCACCCGTCTTCTTGGCGACATACTCTTTCAGAGACTTGATACTGGCGTTCTTATCAATCTCCACGGTGACCAGTACGGGCGGTTTATTCAGCGGGAAGTAGAAAATCTCCTTCGTCCATAGATTCTCGACCGGCAATTGCAACGTCAGATTGTTGAATGGATCGAAAATGATGCTGACCTTGTCGCACACCGGGCACACGAGAGTCGACTTGTACATGCCAGCAAAGAGATCCACGATCACGGAATCATTGCGGGCTTTGTAGATGTCCCAGCAACGGTCTGCAAACGCTTTGAGAGCAGCAGAATCATGCACCATTTCGTCTGTAGAGTCTGGTTTCTCAATGTACGGTTTCTTCTGAATCCGGTTCAAATCCTCATGCAGGCCGTCGAGCAAAAACAGCAAAAACTCCTGGGAGTCTTGTTGGGCATAGCCTGAAAATGACGGACCATATCTGCCGATCGTCTGTTTGAAGACCTTGGGAGAGAAAGACGGTGGACTCTCGAAATATACGACATGCAACAAGCTGGCGTACACCCGAGCGACATCGCCATTATGCGATAGCGGATTGCTAGGGTTGAGATCCTCCTTATATTTGTCATCTATATGACGAGAAAAGAACGTCAGTAAAAAGGAACCGAGAGACAGCGAACGGGCCACATACTTAGAAAGTAGTTGGTCAATTCTTCCACGCTCCGTAGACACTGCAGCGCCGAGGCCATGTAACATGTATTCCCCAGATTGTTGAAGCCGGTATTACCCCTAGGGCGACCATCTTTCCGTCGGCCACGGGGAGGCTCCAATGCCGGTGAGGTTCGCCCACTAGCAGTGGGTGTTTTCGGTTTCAATTTCAGACCATTCTTACCAGCAGCCGGAAGAGCCAGTCGGCTGGCAGACGACTTGCTTGGCTCCGACGACCAGGGGCCACCAGGGCCACCGATCATCTCGTCCAGCACGACAACATGATCCGTTGTGAGTCCGACTAGATCTAGTGTCATACTACCATTATACTTGTCATTCATCGTTTGATCCTTCGCGTCTTCCAGAAGCTCGCGTTGGGATCCCTCTTGTAGCGAGAGAAAATCATTAACGTCCAATGCAAGATTGTTACCTGCACTGGCGACCAACGTGGCGCCAGGGGCAGGAGAACTGCTTCGGGACTGTGCTGGCGTAAGAACACCCGATGTCTGGGTGCTACTCAAGCCGCCAAGGACTTTCCAGACGCGGACCTTGGTATTCATGTCGATACCTGCGAGCTTCTTTGCCCGCCGCAGCCACTGCTGATAGAGAGTGTGTCTGCTTGCCAGCATCTTTGCTGGGGGGTTCTTCTGATCTTTCAAGGCAGCTTGGTTGGCGGTCGGAGGCGAGCCGACGAGTCTCAGGATTGTAAAGATTGGGGGGTTGATCTCATACTGGATATTCTCCTCCCCGCCAGCCGTATTGGTGTTGTGGGCATATCGGACGATGGCCGGAGACTGGCTCGCCAGACCATACCACTTCATCATCAGGTCCCACGCCTCGGCGGGAACGATTTCAAAGTCTTCACCCATAGTGAGACCCGGACGCAGAGGCACGAACGGCTCACCGGCTTCGTCCTTGAACGTGGCGGAGGAGGAGTCGGTAACCAAGACGAGGTCCGAGTTATCGACTGGTCCGATCTCCCCTTCCGCGGCCTTTTTGTCAATAACGGCCCCACGGGGAGGTTGGGAGCTTCGGACCAGTACGCGGTTCAGCCAGCTGGCCGACACCACGTACCCTTTTTGCTTGTCGACCAGCGGCTTCTGCATCAAGGCCATGACGGCGGCAACCTGCTCGTCGATGGAAGGAATATCGGTTGCGGATGAAGCCGCGTCATGGGTCTTGCTACCTTCTTTGCTTGCCGGTGCGGCCGCGTATGTGGACATGCTCGATGGTGTGGGATAAATAGTGTCAGAATTACTGGGATCGTTGTTCACCATCTCAGCGTCCCCTTCTCCGGAAGTCATGTCAACGGACATTGCACGGCGCTGGGCTGGGCGCGTCTCGGGCCCCGCCGACGACGTCTGCTGCTCGGGGGCGCCGGTGTCCATGTTCACATCCCCGGAGGGAAGCTCGTTGTCCCTCGTGATCTCTGACATACGACGCTTGGTGCCGGGTGACGACGATCGAGTAACAGGCCCGTCGGAATGGTCCGGAGCCGACATTGCCTTGGAAGGCTGTTTGTTCAGCTGGAGCCCAGCGCAGGCCGCAGACGAGGAATCTGCGGTGGCGGCGGGCTCTGGCGTAGAACGGCCACTGCTGGTACTGCTGCGGCTCCCAGCCCTGGAGGAGATGCCAGCGCCAAGGACTTCGTCCTGCAGATGGGCCGGGATATAACGCGGCGAGGCAACGCTGGTCTGGGCAGGCGGAGAGGGTGAGGGCGACGACGTTGCTGGAGCCGTTTTGGACGTCGACGAAATAGCGATGGACGTTCCCGTCGTCGTCGTGGAAGAAAGCGTCACTTGGTTAGGTGGTGGCGAGGAAGAGGCAGGCGACGGCGATGCGGAGCCGTCCTTGCGGATCTGAATGGTGGTTCCGCGGCTGCGATCAAAGTTCTTTCGATCCGGATCGCTGGTTTGTCTATCTGCACGCCCCGACCACGAGGCGACACCATTCGTCGTTACAGTTGAAACAAGCCTCCGTCGCTTGGTGGAAGACGTGGTGAAGGTGAGCTGCACACGGTCCGTGGCAGCTCGGGACAACACGCGGAAACGAGCAATGATGGGTCGGAAAATGTTTCCCTGTATTAATTCTGAATTTCACTGGGGGCAGAAATGCGAGGAAGGAGATCAATACTGAAGTGAATTATTCGAAAGGCGGTCAAAAAAGGGAATTTCAGAGGGAGAAGAAAAAATCGAATCGCGACGAATTCGCGACGAGGCGAAGATTAAGTCCAAGTGGAGTTTGCTCCAGCTTTTAGTCTCTTAGTAACCCCATCAAGTCCAGACACGGTGGATGCGGGCGAGAATTAGCACCAAATGGCGCCGTGCGATGCCGCTGGCCAAGAAGGCTGCAGAGAATGCGAGAAATCACAGTCTTTAGGGCGTGGCGTTGCGGATGCGCGCAAGATCCTGGTCGGGATGGACCGCCAGATCCGACGATGATTCTCTAATTCAGTCAGAGGATACAAATGGACCACCAGAATTTTATGAGATGGGAAAACTGCAAATCATACTTCAGATGAATCTTCGAATTCATTATAGTTATCCATCGTGTCGAAAAAGAACTCGACCCATCAACGCCGTCAAAAAGTTTCCCTCTGTGTACGTCCAGAATACAGAGAACTATGAAATCAAGCCACGAAAGAATTCTACATAGCAACAATCTTGTCCACTTCCTCCTTGGCCTCAGTCCATGTCTCCAGATTCTTCCGAGCCCAGTCCAGATGACAACGCGCATAGGCAATCTGGACGGACATGCATCGTCAGCGGTGATCTTGGCAAGCAGAACAACGAGAGAGCACCTACCATGTACCGTCGAAGATCATCCTCCTTGTCCTTCTGGAACCGTTTCAGGTCCTGCAAAACCCCGGCAGAGGCGTCCTTGACGTCTTTCTCCGATACCTTGAGAGCTTGCTCCAACTGTGCAGACTTAGCATGATCATCTCATCAATTAAATCGACTTGTCCGTACCTGCATGAGGCTTTCCTTAGTTTTTCCAATTTGATCTCGGCGTGTCTTCTCCGGGTCGACATCAGCAAATCCGTGAATTGCGTGGCTGATGCGGCCAAGAATTCTGTTCGTCACGAAATTGCCACTAGCAGTCTTGCGGTGGACTGGAGCTGGCGGCGTCTCGCGTTGGGTTGTCGCCTGAGTAGCGGACGGATGAGAGGTGTCCCCATGAGTTGGTGGAAAGTCTGAATCGGCCGACCCTGAGTCTTGAGACCCACGCGGTGCATCGTAGTCGGCATGGCCACCTGCGCTGGTGGCTGAGGATGCAGAGGCCGATCGGGTAGGCCTCGTAGCGGGCGGTGTAGCGTTGTTGAGATACTGCTCGATCCGCTTGGCCTCTTGTTCGCTTCGCTCGAGTGACTCGAGTAATGATTTCTTCTTTGCCAGCTCCTCCCGCGTCATTTCCTCCTGAACACGTTTGAGAACCCGATATCTTAATACGCTACGGACGACACTGGCAAACTGCGCGCTCTCCCTCATGGGTTCTGCGAAACTGGCGCCAAGCGCTGACGAAAGCTCTTCCGTTTCGATGTAGGATGTGTCCGCTGCCTGACCAATCCGCTCAATGGCGGCAGCGACGGTTGGCGACTGCTCGGATAAGGAAAATCCGTTGTACCGGGCACCCAATTCCATGAGGTCGGCAGAGAGTGACGACAAATGGGATAGTGTACGGCGGTTCACCTTCTCAATACTTCCCTGCAGCAAGAGCTCCAGTTCGCGGGTCGCCGCCTCGAAGTTGATAAAGTAGGGGTCCAAATCCTGCTCACTGAGGTTGTGATTTGACGGCGGGAAACGGCTGAGATACTGTCCCCCTGGAGGAGAATGAGCATCTGTTGACTGGCTTTGGGCATTGCCGGGCGACGAGGCGGGAATACCTGTTGGTGCTGTAGCACTGGCTTTAAGCTTTGCTGATGACGAGGGCACTGGTAGCCATGCGTGGGCCGGGGTTGGGTTAGCGGGATCCAGCGGTGGTGCCTTGAGATTATTCTTCGGCACTGAAGATGCTGGGGGCGAATTCAGGACTTCACTCTACATATGGCATTTAGCAGAACACAGTCACACACCCTTGTCTGGGAATACGTACCCAGCTAACGTTCGGGTCTAAAAACCTCCACCACACACCGTCTTCGCGTACCTCCTTCATTCTACGGCATCGGTTCAAGAAAACAGCGAGCATCCGCTTCCGCAGCTCAATAATGCCCGTATCCTCCTTCGCCTTCGTCGGTTTGGCGGCGTAGTCTGCCATGGTATGCTTTTCTGGAATAGGAGGGATTACCAACGTCGGGTGCAAGTTCACCAAAGCCTGTCGCAGAGATGCGAACTCCGAGTACCGACGACGAACTTCGATATCCTATGACCATTCGTCAGGACGTGGTCCGGGCCAATAGAATCTAGCACAAACTCACTCCCGTTCGAATAGTATACACGATGTAGCTGCCACCACCTTCATGATTCTTTCCCGCATGGGTAATCAGAATGGGAAGGTCTGGATTTTCGTAGAGGATCTGCTCGATGCGACTATTGTAGGCGCCCTTCTTTGGAGCTGGCGATGAACTGCGTCGATAACCATATCCATCTTCATCATCCGTGTCTACAGGCTGCGACACATAGTCCGGCGGCTGACTGGAGGCTGGCGAAGATGGCACTGAAGTATCATGATCATAGGGAGCTGGAACAGGTGGATTCGAGTCAGCATCCGAAAGTTCATGTGCTTCATAGGCTCTGCTCTTCACTTCGACATACGGGGAGAAATTGCGGGATGTAGCGAGTCGCCCAAATGATCTGGGCGATCGAATGCCCCGTATGGGTTGTTATCTTCGTCGTTCCACATGGCGACTGCTTTCCGATTAGATTATGGTTGCACTCAGAAGCTCAAGTGGACGGTGCTGGAGGAGTCGTTCACGCCCACGGTTGGCCCATCCAGGAGTGGCAGTTCGTGATGAATGACACCGAGGGATTAAGCATGTAACGGATCGGTCAACAGCGAACCCGGCAAAGTGGGCAATCCAGCAGCAACCGGCCGGGCCGACGGTCTGGATATCCTGGATACGATAGGTATGGAACGCTGCGGGGGCGACGTCACTGGGATGCCTGAGGCAGATTTCGGCGATAGGACGAAGCCGATTTTCTGTACCTAAAATGACAGTTTATGAGTCTGCTCAGCCGCAGTACCTCTGGAAGCGCTATACCTAATATAGCACTTATCCACTGATAACCGCAATACCCATTCTGCTTCTCTTCACCGTGTCGACTTGCTCTCGGTTCAGATGGAAAAACGAGAATCAGTTCGCAGAGTTCATGGCTGCACTCAACATTCTCACAATAATCAGTCATTCAATGCTGCAAGGCCTAAAATGCACGGCAAAATAAAATGACGTTGTTTGTCTTACGCCAAGAGAAACTGCGTTTATCTACCCTAACCCTACCAATTTCTGCAGCACTATGCAGTACAATTTCACCCGAGTCCTCACTTGGGCTGCAGATCCGATCCTCGTGCCATTTTTAATGCTCTAACGTAAATACGAATAAGTCTATGGCATTCGAAGCGTCAGTTGCTCAGAGGCAGATCTAAGCCGAAGCAGCTTCATAACCTGTCTACATCGAGCGCCCTTTCACTTTACACATGGGGTCATCCGCATCATCCAGCAGTCCAGTTCAGGCAGATCCAGAGTTATGTACTGAGGTACATGTCAGCGAACGTTCACGCTCAGGCATACAGAAGGATCGATGCTTGCTTACACGTCCCGGCCATGTTCATGCTCATCGACATCATGCACTGAAGAAGTTATGGATGTTCGTAAACCTTCGCAACAATATCCCCATTCCACGCCATATCAATTGTCATTCGTCATTCGAAACAAGACAGCTTACAACCACAGCAACAACATGTGCAAAGAGAGGGCTCCACCCAGGATATTACGCAAACGGCATAAACGGCCATGCGTCACTCGGCTGCTTCTGTTGAGGAATCGGAATTGGTTTAGACGGAGGTGTCAAGGGAGGGAGACTTCTATCACTAGGAGGAGTGGGTGGATAGACAACACTGTCTCGACCAGGCCAGTAGGGTATGTCTTCATCGTCATAGTCTCTGTCCCCATCGGGAGGGTAGAAGATGTGGATTAGAATGTATGCGATGGCAGCCACGAGGATCAAGCTCATAGCAGTAATAAGTAAAATCAGGTTGATGTCTTTCATTCTAGAGGCTTGGCAGTTCGGGTGTTAGGCTGCATGCACATGGTCTCCATGTTGGTTTCACGAAACGAACCTGGAAACTGAGAGCTTGAGGAAGCTGCCAGATGGGTTGGTAACGAACGTATGATAATGCTTCTATGCTCTATAGAGGCGCGAATGAGATGGTATTTGTGTGCGAGAGCATGGGTGGAGATCATCATCTTAAAGGTTTCGGAACTTGTGTGTGATCGAGGGATAGCAGTGAATGGCATCACAATTCACGCCTCTTGTTCACGTTTGTCTCACTGCTGTTCAGCCAACAATCGTTATTTCAGAAGTGTTGTGCTCTTTTGGCTCCCATCCTTATTGAGAAATGCCCATTGCTGTGATCCGCGCCACCCAGTGAGGATGCAACAAGATCTTCCTCCCATTCTCCAGCAACTCCCCCAGCTTCTTTTTGATGTCCGCAACATCAAGTCCATTCTCTAGCTCCGGGATATGGAGTGAATCTCCTTTGGCAAGCAGCAACGATGCTGCGTTGAGAAGCTGGATGCCAAGCGTGTAGACCTCCTGCTTCGATGTCCATCCCAAAACATCATCTTCGTCGTTTCGAGAAGCAGCGCTGACCAAATGCTCCAGGCCTTCTGAAACCCAGTCCAAGAGCTGCCGAACAAGCTCGGGATCAATAGCAGACGCGCTTTGGCTCTTGAGAGCATTGGTCCAAAGATCCGCCTCGCGGACGTCATCAATGAACAGGTTTTGTCTCTCCTCCTCGAAGAGGACAGTGCTTTCCTTGCGGTATTCAGACAGTCTCTCCGCAAATGGAACCATGGCCCTTCCTTGACCAGAGGCCGGTGTGAATGCTTCATTGCCTAATACACGCCGAACGCCATCACGGAACAAGGCTACTGCATCGTCATCATGATAGTTTTGGACCATGAACTCCAGAAGATTCTCTCTTGCCGGGACGCATCCCAAAGAGACTGTCTTTCCGGGATAAATTGACGAATAGGACAGGATCCTCGAGGCGATTTCCGCAGACAAGTCACGAAGTTCCTCATCGTCATCGTTAAGCATGTCATAAAGAATCAAATATGCATGCAAAAACAGCGGATCCGTGGCCGCTGGAGTCTCATGCGTTCGACTCAGAACTTTAGAGAATGATCTGAAGGATATGACTGCCGCGTACCTTGATGAGAAAACCTGCAATTTGATTAGCGCTGCTGGCGCAACTTCGTGGCAATTCCAACTCACTGTCTCTTCGCTTAACGCTGACCGCACACTAACGGTCCATCTCAAGAAATCTCTGGAAAGGTTCGTGCAGGAGCTTGTGACGACCGGCTCAGTGTACTTTAGAGACAGAAGGCAACCCTGGAGTCTGAGCGCGTTCTCTGTCATTTCCCGGCTCCACACATTGTCCTGCGACTGCTGATAGAGATGATCCGCTATCTGTGGCCATTTCTCGAGGAGCGCTACTGTGATACCACGCTCCAAAGCGTCTTCCAAGGCCAGAGACAGGTTAAGGATTGCTCCGGCTTTGATACTCTCCTCCTGTTCTTGCAAAATGATCTGAGAATACAATTCCAGGAAGCGTTTTTGTTGTTCGTGTCCCGGAAATAACCAGTCAATGCGTCGCAGAATCCAGCAAGCGGCATCACGATCAGCATCCGATACGATGAAGAAGACTTCCATCACTTCCTCCAGAGAGTCCTTCATAATGCCATTCAAAATGGCACACCAGGAGAGTGAACGGCGAAGTAAAGATTCCCCTCTTGCTGTGTAGGTCCTAAACTTGCGCAGAAGTTGCGCAAGCTTCGATTCGAGCCCATATTCCGCGAAGATATTGCTTGCGAAATCGCTTGTCTCAGCTGCCAACAGAGTTAGTTGAACATCCTCAAGATTACACTGCAGTGGGTCTCCTACCAGTTTTTCTGATTCGCACGCTGCTTTCCAGAGCGTCGATCAGCATATCAATCAATACTGCCAGGACAAAAGGAGAACGTGCAATTGCAAAGTATTTTGCAAATGTTGTCGTAACTACGGACAGGATTCGCTGATGGCTGTCTTCGCCGCGTCAGCAAAAAAAAGAAAACGGCTCTGCGTTAACGCTAATATCAAACATACCGCTGGATTGATCAGAGTGCCACATCCGTCGGAGGGAGTACTGAAGACACAGTAGGTGTCCATGAAGCTGGTTTTGAGAAAACGACTGAGCTTCTTCATGCAAAAGACCAGTTGCACCCTCAATGATCTCGGTGGGACGAAGAAGTGATGCAAAGACTCGGCCCGCTTGGTCACGCACTGCCCAGATATCGCTCTTAACTTGCCGGACCACTAAATTCTGGAGCCGCTTGTCGTCATCATCGACTGTAGATGGAGTTTTCTCAGCGATGATAGCCAGGGCAGGAAAGACTTTCTGGGTTTCAGATGCTGCATCGCCCAGCATTGAGTCCCGATCCTCGGTTGCCGATGTCAACAGACGCAAAATTAGATCCACGAGGCCAGGATATTTTCCAAAAGAAATCCTCATGCCAGACTCGCAGCCTGAGGGACCTCCAAATCCAAATGTTGTTCCATGGAGTAATCGACACATCCTTGTCATCAGAACACGGAAAAGCATTAACGCGCAATTCCGTATAGCCCATCTGGCATGCCATCAGCATTCATCGTGCCAAAACGAGGTAATAAATACCGTGGGTGCTTACATGGGAGAGCTGAAAGAGTCAGCGGATATGTTCAGACACGGCATGATGAATGACTCAGTGTAGGGCACCAGCTTGGAGTTGGAAAGGATGTCCTTCAAACAGTTCATCGCATGAACTTGTGGTAAAGATAATTCTGTGTAGCTTTCCTTCTGCACTGCAGGCAGCCTGGCAATTGCCTGCAGTTCCGTAAGGACACGGTGAAACAAGGAGCCGCCAGGCTTAGACAGCGCGATACCCGTGACTAAAGCTGGCAAACCGGCAGACCGTCGCGTGAGCTTGTCCGCTTTATCGTGAATGATCTTCAGCGATTCCTGGAGACTGTTAGATGGATTGGCATAAAGGGCTGAGAAGAATGTTTACCTGATACCACAGTTCTGGTAGGCTGGAGATCCCGGGATCCGTATGTTCTCCGCAGCGTTGACAACATGTAGCGAACGTCTGCGAGACTGCCGTGAATGCTCCTCGATGTCGCAGTTCTGACAGCTGCACGAAGCTGAGAACACCAATTGCTTCGTAATCTGATCGATTGAGACCCGATGTGCTATTTGCAGGGCCGTATGTCGCATTTGCAACAATTGTATGAAGCAGGAGGCTGTCCAATAGTTGTCAATATGGTTAATGAATATCGTCAAGGTAATGGGATCTACCTCGATTCCCGAAGAGCGCGCCATGAGTAAGACAAAATATCCTTTGGTCCGACCATCAAGTCATCTGTGGCTTCATCTGTATGCCCTTCAGGAGAGTCGATGCAGAGGACAGGCTTCACCTCTTCCCAGATCTTTTTGCAGATTAGGACGATTCGATCGTGAACCTTGCGCCATGACGCCGTCGACTCTTCCGGATCACTGGCGAGGAGGGTGTGGAATCCGGGGGTCGCAACAATGTACCTGTCAAGATATGATAAGTATGATTTCTCTCACATAGCAATCATAACTGAGGTACCTCAAGGCAGAGACATAACCATGCAAAGGAGCATCTTTGATCGAGGTTCTAAAGATCCCACCGGCTTGGCCTAATTTTCTATCAAGTTTATCCAACAGTGTGTTGACAATGCCGAATTTTGTCCTATACCAGGATTGAGATGAGCTCCGATCGACGCTGGCAGATGCGAAGATGGCATGGTAGAGCCTTGCTACAGTATCTGCATGATCGGCTCTGCTAGTGTGACTTGCCAAAGATTCAGCTCTTGATGTTGCTTTGACCAATTTCTCAACTGTGTCAAACTGCTCTTGCGTGTCATTAAACAGCCTGGACACAGAGTCCCGAGGGAAAAGGCTGAGCAATGATAGAGCTGCTCCGCGAACATCTTCAAACGGATCCAGCAGAAGGTCGACGAGAAGGCGAAACAGATGCGGCCGTAACATGTCAAGTTGGAACTGCCATGGGATTCCTTCTCGTTCAATCTTGGTGTTAGCCACCCCCTTTACACGAGGGTCAACTCCTGTGTTTAGCACAATTGAAAGCGATTGTAGGGCTGCGATATGACGCTGATATGATATCCCCGCTCTCAATTCAGACTCCAGAAAATCCACATATTTTTGGAGAAATGCTTTTTCATGTTCCAAATCGGATTTGACAGTGCTCTTCAACGAGTTTGCAGAGCCCCGCAAACGTACCATGAGCTTGCGGATAAGACTCATGATTTTCTGCCTCATTTGCGCGTCAGCATCAGCTTGCATCGACGGCAAGCCTCTCATGATAGTGTCCATTGCGGCTACGGAAAGAGGCTTAGTGACATAATTAGCAGCAATGATCAAGGACAGCGTCGATATTCTTATGGCCGGTTCCGTATGCAAGAGAAACTGGCCTAGCACTTTGCTATCCAGAATAAGAGGCTCATTCCCTTTCAAGGCAGGCACAGGTTTTCCATATGCATCTAGCGTATATGGTCAGCGCAGCGTCACAATCAGGAGGAGATAGGCATTTACAGTCTTCATGGACGAATCCTGCGTTTTTACCAATGTGCAATGCGGAAAAGAGGAGTATAAGCTCATCAATGGAGCCGGCAAGTTTCATGTCGCCGGACAAAACAGAGTTGATGGGAAGATGGGAAACAAAGGAATTGAACCCGTCGAAGTCAGCTGAGAGCAGCGGTGCCAAAATAGCATTGGAGACTGGTTCCAAAGAGTCCATCGACTGTAACAAAATATGACGGACCGGATGCACCCAGCTGAACGGAACAGAAGTTACGTCCGTTGCTCCCGATTCTGCTGCAGCCTTCTTATACAGAAGTGCCAACAGGGATGCAGCAGACGGTGCATATCCAGGGTTTGTGGCATGAGTCAAGAGGGACAAAGTAAATATCATCGTAGACTGAAGTTTCTGCTGTTCATCACACTCGTCATAACTGCGGGGAGATGGGCCAGTGTAATGAGATGTTTCGATAGAAAGTGCCTCGCAGTGAGACTTCAACGTAGGTATCCAGCGCGCGCTATGTGCTATGAACCAGTCATAAAGTAGCGGAGCTAGCTGGGAAGGTAGCAACGCGTTATCTTTCACGAGTTGCTCCAATGCCAGCAAACTGGCTCGGATACGTGACCGAGGATCTGACAGCACGATACTCGGTAGCATCAAGTCCACAGCACCACGGCGTGACAATGCAGCATCCTCCGTGCCATCCTGCTGTTTCAGAACTTTGACGAGACAGGTGAGAACCTGCTTGATGGGTTTGGGGGATGCATCTTCATGTCGCAGTAGACAAACTTCAAACACGGCCAACCATGTCTGATGGGAAAGACCAAGCGCCCTGGTTTTGGCATTCCGGGACATCAAAGCAGCATCCAGAAAAACGGTGATCGCATTGCATGCCGCTCTGGTTTGCAGCCTGGTCGTGGACCTGTCTGAAAAAGTCTTGAATAATGACTGCCATACGCGAAGAACTAGACTATCAGAACATCAGAAGGGGACTCACTACATGCACCTAGGAAGAAACAATGCTTACTGATCTTGTTCACTCTCCTGAATGAATTTAGTTAGAGGTCCTCTGCTAATTCGCACGAGAACCTCTTCGGACAAGAGTTCTACATCGCTCGAGGTTAAATGGTCCAAGTCGGCAAACCCGTCATGGTCCCCGGCGTTTGCGGATAGTCCAGCCATAGTGGGATAAGAGCAGGACCATGCGCACAAATCAAACCCAAATCCTCACTTCGTTTTCAGCCCAGCAGAATGCGCGCCTATAGGTTTTTGCACTCTTGTCAGATGAATCAGGCCGTTCGATGAATTTTTGATAAAGTTCCGAATGAGGCTAGCGCCGGTAGATATTTTTTCCGATCGCCGGCTGCCTTGCGATCTCAATTTTTTTCCTTGTCGCGGACCTCGAGATTGAAACTGGAGAGCTATTCGGCGCAACGCCAGGATTGCGAAAGCCATTACCTGGTCCTTTTCTGTAGGTCCTTCAGTTCTTCCTTTCTTTTATTTTTCCTGTTCTGGGTGTGTATTCTATATTCAATCTCCGCCATGGCCATCTGGGACGCGATCAGTGGCCGGAAATCAGATTCGACCACTACACAACGGCAAGCATTCGATGACTCGACGACTACAACGTCGCAGGAAGTTCCTTCGTTTCTCGGAACGGCGGCATTACCAGACCCGTCGGAACTGCACCCTCTAGCGGGCGTGAATAAGGACACTCTTGATTACCTCATCCTCGAAGACTCAGCTCTCGATCAACTGCCCGGATCGCGATCGGCGCTACCATCTCGAGGCTGGTCTGATGATCTGTGCTATGGAACGGGAACTACCTATCTCACTGCGTTGACGATTGGAGGTGCATGGGGTCTGGTGGAAGGACTTAAAAAGACTCCTGTCACCGCGCCGCCAAAGCTGCGTCTCAACAGTGTTCTGAACTCGATCACCCGAAGAGGCCCGTTCCTTGGCAACTCCGCGGGCGTGGTTGCTATGATGTACAACGGCATCAATTCGATGATTGGTTACTCTCGCGGAAAGCATGACGCCGCGAATAGTATTATTGCTGGAGTTGTTAGCGGAATGCTGTTCAAGAGTACCCGAGGCGTGAAGCCTATGATGATCTCCGGTGGCATCGTCGGTACCATCGCTGGGACTTGGGCTGTAAGTTGGTCGTTCGGCCATGGGATAAGGATTCATACTAATGATCCGGTTAGCTGGTGAAAAAGATCCTGTTCTAGAGAAGTTCGATTTCGCTACCCCATCCCCACCCGCGCGCATTGCCAAGATTGCAGTTCGTGAAGACCTCTTTGATCGATGGCGCTTTTTTGCCGTTGCTCAAATCTCTTCATTTATCAGCTTGTATTAGAAGTTACACTTTTGCGAATTTTCGATGATTCTGTACGGATCTCTTCACTCCGGCGCTGACGGCATTGTTGCAATTATTTGCATTTTTCCATCATGGTTTTGGGGGCCGGACATGTTCATGGGTGTCTGTCTGGGTGTTTTGTACTGTACATATAGATCAATGCCTGCGTCTAGTTGCTCTCCGTGGCTAATGATGTCGTGAATATTACTACCATAAAATGATGGATCGACTCAATCGTGGACCCGAACGTGGAGTATCGGTGCTTCCATTGCACGTCTCTTGAGAATACTGGGTTGAGCCGACAGAATTTCTGGCTATCACGACAGGATTTACTCTCCCTCCCTTCCCTGAGGGGTCATCAGCCGAACGAGCTGTTCTTACTTCAGGGCACAGTACGCGTAATCCGGTTCTTCCGAAACTTAAACTTTGAGCTCCGCAGGACTTGGCAGCTGTACGGAGAAGTTGAGTTCCTGTTTATTTCCAATGCCATAACTCAAATGGCCCGATGAAATCCCCCGAGCATTGACCAATGCTTCAGGTTGCTCTTATTCAAGTAGTTTTTTTTTTTTTTTCCTCACCAAGCTCTCTCCAAGTAGTGAAGGAACAATAGTAGACTTCAAAGCAATGACTGCTGCCGTGGGCAGTTGCGACTCTTTGTCTAATCCTCAAGCGGCCGACGGATTTGCTTCGCCTCTATGCAATTGTAGATTAGTTACCGACTGCTATAATAGTGATCGTCCTAATGCGTCAATGATTAAATCATCATGCTACATGCATTATGCATCGGAATTATGGGCGCGCTTCTCGCGGCCATCTTCATTTAGAGAGTACATCAAAACTCCTGCCCTGCTGATCATGCTGATCTGAGGCCATATGGCCCATATCGAAAGATAAGGGTCGATGTAAGATTCGAACTCCTGTCCATCTCCCGTCCAACTCCCGTCTCTCCTCTTCTTGGATGACCTCATGGGCGCTGTTTAGCCTCGGGGCCGTGCAGCAGCGTGGATCCGTCCTGACATGTGATTGGTGCCTCCCATCTTGGCTCCATCCTGCCGGAATTCGCCCCACGTGATCTGCCCCATACTGGTCGCATTAAGGCCATAAGATTTTACTGGAAACGGTTTAGCGGCCTATCATTCGAATGGTCAACAGAAAGCCTAAGGCACCCAAGACTGTGGCTTTATTTTCTTTTTTCCCAGACATTTTCCGATCCAAACGCCACCCTTCCCTACGCGCCGGAGACGGGCGCCATGCCGTTGTGTCTCAACCAGTCCGGCACGCATACGCATATTGCGATCCTCTCACTCCTTGCTTTGAAAGGCTCCTTTCTTGCGCCCTGCCGTGCTGTTCGGATCAAAGAAAAATAAAGGCGTCAAGATCAGTTAAATCTGTCTTTCTGATCCAAGAGACACAAATTTGAACTGTCTCGGGCCTTCGGGTGTGGCTCCGTTGCTCGCTGGAACAGAATTCCGGCACTCCATCCCGTTGCGATCGCGGTTCGTCCGGTCACTGCGGGAGTGATCGATGGTGTCCCCCGGTTCTTCGCCACCGGCCTCGGGGTCAGAAGAGCCTGTTCAACCAACCCGTCCGAGTCTGATTACACACGCTCCGGAAACGTTCGCGAGCGACGATGGCCATTCCCAGTCGCCAGTCTTGGTTGAGCCGGATGCAGAGCCGTCTCCAATATGCAACCCCACGCAGGTGGCGAGCCCTCTGACCGGGATCGTTGGCCGCCAGAATCATGCCAGGAACACGCCGTTCGCCGGGCTCCAGATTCGAACAGATCTGCCAACGGGTCGCCCGGTCACGCCCCATGAGTCTGATGCGCCGCCTCTGCACCATAGCTTGTCGGCCGCGAGCCTGCCGCACCGGACCCCTAGTCGGCGTGGCGGCCGTCTGAGTTCCACATCGAACACGGACTCGCTGTCGCCGTCGTCGGCTTTGTCGTCAGTGATCTCTTCCCCACAGCTGGCTGCCATGGCTGATATTACCCCGTTGCCTTCGCCGGTGAGCGGCCTTGGTTCACCGTGGCGGTCCGGCGGACGACGGCTGTCGCACTCCCTGTCGCGGACATCCTCCACGCTTTCAACAAGTGGGTCATCTTGGAATCTGCGATCGAGTGAATCCTCTGGCATCTTGCGCTCCAGCTCGTCTCGCTCCCGAACTCGGCAGTATAGTCGTCGAGTAGTAAATGACGGTGATGTTCGGAAAGACAAAACCGACGGCCAGGAGATTCATCGCGGCCGAGGCGACAGTCGTTCAAGTGAGGGGACGCCCAAGACGAGCGTTCCTTACCTAGAACCCATTGACACGTCCAAAGCGAGACAATCGGAGGGAGGGCCGTCTCCAAGTGACGAGGTTTCGGATGACATTAGTCTGCATCGTGAACAGTATCTTGCCGTCCAGCGGGGGCTGGCGCAGGTACCTGCTCGGCCGCCTACTCCGCCACGCTCTACACCCAGCCAGGATGATGACAGTGAACCACAACCGATAATCAAGACTGTCTCGACCCCCGAAGGCCAGGATGAATTCTACTTTGTGAAGTCCATACGCTCCAAGCAACCCCGTAAATACCGGAAGTTGCGTCAACTGGGTCACGGTACATTCAGCCGAGTTAGTCTGGCCGTACGGGTCTCGGACGAGGCAAACGGAAATAGTGGAAAACATGCGCGGACAACAAGCTTTTCCTCGCAAAGACTGGTTGCTGTCAAGATTATCGACTATGGGCCTGCGGGCGGCGCCGACGAAAACCGCATCGAAGTGTCGCTGAAGCGCGAAGTCGATATCCTCCAGTCCATCAATCACCCCTCGTTAGTTCAGCTGAAGGCGTTTGGCAGTGATGAGAAACGTGCTTTGCTGGTACTTGACTACTGTCCCGGCGGTGATCTGTTCGACTTTGCGACGAGCGGGGGTAAGCTCCTTACTCCGCGATTAATCCGAAGGATCTTCGCGGAACTCGTTGCTGCTGTTCGTTATCTGCATGCCAACTACATCGTCCACCGCGACATCAAGCTGGAGAGTATGTTTCGATAGCAGTTTGCTCCGGCCCGCTGTGTCCCGCTGACCCAGTCACAGACGTTCTTGTGAACCCGACTGCTCCAGTCATCGAACAAGTGAGTGACTGGCGGACCTACGACCGGGCGGTTGTCACTCTGAGTGACCTTGGTCTCTCGCGGCGGATCCCCGAGCCGCCCGAGAGTCCTCTTCTCCACACGCGTTGTGGGAGTGAGGACTATGCTGCGCCCGAGATCCTCATGGGTCAGCCCTACGACGGTCGCTCCACAGATGCCTGGGCGTTGGGTGTCTTACTGTATGCCATGATGGAAAGTCGGCTCCCGTTCGACGCACTGCCGGGCACGCGCGGCGATCCCGAGAAGCTTCGGGCCCGCACCCCGCATCGAATCGCCCGGTGTGAATGGTCGTGGTACCGTTACGCTAATGAGGATGGCGAATGGGACCCGGTCAAGGGCGGCGAACTGGCCGGCGCGCGCGATTGCGTCGAAGCGCTTCTCAAGCGCAGCACGCGACGTGCTAGTCTGGACGACATCAGCAAGATGGAGTACGTGGCGGATGCTATCTGCATTCCCGATGGAATGAAGAGGGGGGACCGAGAAGTGCCGTGATTGATTGCTCTTTCTCATCTTATTCTTCTGACCGTCATCTCTTTGCTCGAGCATGTTGTTTCGATTGCCTACGACCTTGTTCATGTCTTGCATTGATGTTACGATCTGCTGTATCATATTGGTACGATATCTTATGTCGTTATGGCTGTTATGATTGCGACTTAGACATTAGACGTATACATGTCATAGAGTGATAATGATACCTTTGTACAGTACTATATTTATACGTATGTGTGTATATCAGTTGGCGTATGTTTGTTGAGCTGATTGCCGTGAGTGAGTCATAGTGCCCGATGTCGGCCTTGTAGCCGGCCACTGTCGATCCGTCGCTGAATAATTCCCTGCTCTGATTGGTCAAGCTGCCACGGCATGTTCCTCGGAGTTTGCGCATTCGTCCCCGGATGGATCTGAAACCTTAACGAACCCTACCGTTTTCGAGCTTCCCCAGCTCACCTCCCACTTTCTTTTTGACCAGAACATAGAACGAGGAGTGAGCTGGCGTCAATTGGAATAGGTTCGGAAAAATATTCGTGTATCGGACGCCTCCTGCGAGGAATTAATTATGTTTCTATCTCAAACACGGCACCGGCTGCCGTCGGCCATTCTGGCCGCGCGCAATGCCTCATACCCTGCGTGAGTGCGCGTGGTTAATTGTAATATACTGCAGTGAACTGACTGAGATGGATTTGACAGCCGTCTTCTGTCCACGACAATTGCGCGCCGGAACGCGTCGTCGGACGATGAAAAGCCTCTGAACAGAGTCTCCCGGACTATCACGGAGCCGATTTCGCAGGGCGCCTCGCAGGCTATGCTCTATGCCACCGGTCTGACGGAGAAGGATATGAAAAAGGCTCAAGTGGGTATCGCCTCGGTCTGGTTCACGGGCAACCCATGCAACAAGCATCTGCTGGATCTCAACCACAAGGTCAAGGAGGGCGTTGAGAAGGCCGGGTTAATCGGCTATCAATTCAACACCATTGGCGTCAGTGATGGAATTAGTATGGGTACGGACGGTATGAAATACTCGTTGCAAAGCCGCGATCTGATCGCAGACTCCATTGAGACGGTCATGGGCGGACAATGGTACGACGCCAACATCAGCATTCCCGGTTGCGACAAGAACATGCCGGGCGTTCTCATGGCGATGGGGCGGGTAAACCGTCCCAGTCTTATGGTCTATGGTGGATCGATCAAGCCTGGCTGCGCGGTGACTCAAAACAACGCCGATATTGATATCGTTTCGGCATTCCAGGCCTACGGCCAGTATATTTCTGGGCAGATAACCGAGGAAGAACGGTTTGATATCATTCGTCATGCTTGCCCTGGAAGTGGCGCTTGCGGTGGCATGTACACTGCCAACACCATGGCTAGCGCTATCGAGGTTATGGGAATGACCCTGCCCGGATCGTCTACGAACCCCGCAGAGTCCAAGGCCAAGCAGCTGGAATGCCTGGCGGCGGGTGAGGCAATCAAGAGACTGCTTGTTGAGGACATTCGACCTCGTGATATCCTGACGCGACAAGCCTTTGAGAATGCCATGGTCCTGGTCAACATCACTGGCGGCTCGACCAATGCGGTCCTTCACCTGATCGCCATCGCCGATTCCGTCGGCATCAAGCTGACCATTGACGACTTCCAGCGCGTGTCTGACCGCACGCCTTACCTGGCCGATCTCAAACCGTCTGGCAAATATGTCATGAACGACCTGTACCAGATCGGCGGCACCCCCGCTCTGATCAAGCTGCTGATCAAGGAGGGTCTGATTGACGGCTCTGGCATCACCGTGACTGGTGAGACCCTAGCCAAGAACGTGGAGAATGCACCCGACTTCCCAGCCGATCAGAAGATCATACGCCCACTGTCCGATCCGATCAAGAAGACCGGCCACATCCAGATTCTGCGCGGATCGCTCGCGCCTGAGGGCGCTGTCGGTAAAATCACCGGCAAAGAGGGGACCCGCTTCACCGGTAAGGCCCGAGTCTTCGATAGCGAAGACGACTTCGTCGCCGCGCTGGAGCGTGGCGAGATCAAGAAGGAGGAGAAGACGGTTGTTGTGATTCGCTACTGCGGACCGAAAGGTGGTCCGGGCATGCCTGGTAAACTTCTTCCCTCCCTACTCCCCATCCTTCCAGCCCTATGCTAATCGTCGAACTTTTTGCAGAAATGCTCAAGCCATCCTCCGCCCTGATGGGCGCCGGCCTGGGCAAGTCCTGCGCTCTGATCACCGACGGCCGGTTCTCCGGCGGCTCGCACGGCTTCCTGATCGGCCACATTGTGCCTGAGGCCGCAGTGGGAGGCCCCATCGGCCTCGTCAAGGACGGCGACATCATCACCATCGACGCCGAGAAGCGACTCCTGGACGTGGATGTCTCCGCCGAGGAGATGGCGAAGCGCCGTCGTCAGTGGGAAGAGGACCGCGATAATGGACGGTTGCCGCCGACGGGCTTGACGATGAGGGGCACCCTGGGCAAGTACGCTCGGTAAGTTCTTTCTTTCTCTTCTCCCTTTGCTGGTTAATCTAGTTACTCATTCGTTGTTCACAGGGCGGTGTCCGATGCAAGCCACGGTTGTGTCACGGATAGCTTGTCGTAAAACCACGACCTGGAAGTCGATAAATAGCCCGATGCTGTCGGAGGGTCCTAGTGATTCTCACAGAAGGATATCTTTGCCCATGGCAGAAAGCAGACTTCTTTATCTGCGAAAATGGTTTGTAAAAAAGTTCCTGGACCTATGACATACGGATCTGATGATCACTGCTGTCTCTACCGCAAGAGACCTGATCATGAAATTGTACTATCAACGGAAATACAAAAAAAAAAAAAATAATACAGTTACGTGGTTATGGATTGATCCATTTGAAGTCGTAATTCTATACCAGAACATTAGGGTATGAACATTCCTCAACCAAGAACTCTAAACCATGGATTATCTTGAATGAATGAATTACGCTCGTTTCGTCCGATTCCATAGTTTTACGAATTCTTGCTTCTCGCGCACACCCAGACCGACTCGTTTGACGCGTCCGAGGCGCGCGAGAGCCTCTCCGACTCGGTCGATGATGGCTTGCTCTTCCTTGGTGAGTTGGGTCGAGTCTCTGTCGCCAGAGGAAAAGTCTAATGGTGTGCTGGTTGAGGGCTGGCTTATACTCTCGACGGCTTCTGCGACCCGCACACGGATAAAGTGCGTCGGCCGGCTGAGGAGGTTCCACAGGAAGGTAAAGTAGCTTGCCGGAACAGGGGTGGTGATGTCGGCTGGTGTTTGGCGGACGCTAACGGGAAAAATCTTGGTTCCGGCAGGGAGATTAGCCACGATCGACGGGCTGAGAGGGAGAATGCCTCTCCCGTTGGTGGTAGTGCACTCTGGGAATACCGCAATTGGTCGATTTGGATATCGTGCGATCAAGTCGGAAAGTTCGACCAAACGGGCATTCGGCGGTGGCAGGACTTGCGGCTGTGCAAACGCGCGCAAAATCGCGTGGAAGAGCGAAATGCGCTCTACCTTGCGAGTATTCGGGTATGAGGCCGTAAAGACGGGGTCAAATACCGCCGCCAAGTATATCGCGTCGATGGGCGATGTAAACGACGACGCAATGATAGATTTTCCTTCGGGGAGACGGCCCCCATGCTGCTTCGCCAGTGACCTACCAGAATGAGAACACATTTCAGCCCGTACAGCAAACATTGACCTTACCCTCTTTTCACGCCATCGACCTGTAAATCAATCCACCAAAGACTCGGCACCCCCAATATGCACCATAGCGATGCTTTCTTACCCAACGAGCCGATTGGAAACCATTGTAAGATAGCAAAATAGGCCACACAAACTGTCACAAGTAACGGCAGGCGGAAGCAAAAGAGGAACACATGCAGCGGAAGCGCATAGCCAGATGGTTGCGGAGGAACAGGGAGGAAAGGCGCAATGCCCGATCCTGTACTATCTTAGCCACTTCTCCATAATAATATCTTCCATTCAGGAAATACCTCGATCTCGAAACTGGGAAAACTTCTCCATGTACTGTGAGTCGTCACTGGGCGTGTTTGTTTAAGACAAATACCAACATGGCTTTCGAGGATTCATCCGTCCGCAAAATCGAAGGCGAATCGGGCAGAGAATCACGACAGTAGAGAAGAAACCCTCCACGGAAAAGGAGCGACAGAGGTCAAACATATGATAAGGAAAGCCAACTGGCGAGCACAGCCAGGATCGAAGCGTGTCGTGCGAGCTCAACAGTTAGAACCTCAACCCGAAAAATTCCCGTCGGGCATGTGAAACGCCGAGTCTCGAGCACATACGGAGTTCGCGTTCGCATAAAATCACGTGATTTGCTGTCAGTCTAGTATTTAATTGGCGATTTCTAATTACATGTTACGCGTAATCCTTTGAATGAATTGCCTATTTTAGTTAAATAGTGTCTCGGACGGTACTGTAACTATCCACCGATATACTCAGTCTGCCATACTCTTTCAAACCCACAAAACCAGAAACGCAAAGCTCGGGAGGCTTCGAGAGCATGTAGGTGGCTAAAGGTAAGTAATATAATATACTATCCGGCTTAGATTCCAGGCCGGTCAATTTTCGGGACGCTGGCCAAAGACGACATAGCTGCGGAGTTCATCCGTGGTTAGTTCTATTAAATCGCCCAGTACGGAGTTGCTCAAAATCACTTAGGGAACCTGTGCGGATACTCACAAGTTCAGCAACAAATGAGCGTCACGCTTACGACTGTCGGCACGGGCCTCGCTGGCAAGGAGCATAACCGCCGCTTTGGCCACGTGCTTATAGCGCGTCAGAGCAGCTAGGTCGACACCCTCGAAGGCGGCCTCGCCCTGAGCCTGGTTCCAGGCGCCGAGCTTCTTCTGTACGACGAGGTCAATGCCAGATCATTTATTTCTGTGTTTGGAGACAAGGGGCTACTGACGAGATGAGGATCCTTTGGCCAGACGCTATAGGGTATGATGAACTTCTCCACGTGGATGTTTACGAAGCCAGCATTTTTGAACCACCGCTCCAGTTTGACCCCTGGACGTGCCTCATAGCCGGCCATTTCGAATGCGCCGTAAACTTCCTCATGGTACCGTTGGAGGCCAGTGCCGTTGAGACTCCCGTCCTCCGAGCAGGGGTAGCAGTCCCAGTCTTGGAACTCAACCCACCCGCCTGGCCTGACTGGTCTGATTTCCATTAGAGAGTCAAGAAAGGAAGCATGCAAAAGTTCAGATGCCGTACCGATAGCACTGCTCTAGCAACCTTCCAAAGCCCCTGATTGCGAGAGCCAGGTTTCTCGCGTGAATAAAGTCAAATGGGTCTTTTTTCATAGTCCCATTCTGACTCGATGTCGTCCACCAAAAATTTCACGTTTGGAGGAACTCTGTCAAAGCTCGTCGGTTGAGCCACTCTACTACGATTGCTAGGTCGGACTGACAGAGTCGGCTGGATGGGGCTCAGGCCATAACCGATTACCTGGAACAAACGGACCCGATCTCAGCCTATCAGGGGTCACTTCCGATAATATTTTGTACCTCTGCCTGTGGGTGTTGATCCACTACAATGAGTCAGGATGCCGTATCCTGCGTTCGCCAGACTCAGCAAACGAGCTTACCGAAATCAACGGCCCAGATACCTGTCCCAGTGGCAAGGTCAATCACGCGCTGGGGATTCCTGATTGGAGCCAGGTACAGTTTCCGGTGCAACACCTGGAGACAAAGCTCATGCAACATGTCGAGGCGGTCGCTTTCCGATTCATCGTTCAACAGCAAGTACGCTATCAAATAAGGATCAGCTTACGGATCTTGATCGGGTGGTCAGGCAAATAGAGGTCATGCCCTACATCCATCGCGGAATCCATGATAACAACGGCCGTTCTCATGGCGATAGTCGAGCGCTGATGTGGTCAACGATGCGGTGTATGACGATCTTTTTGTAGAAGAACATGCGTGAGCATGGTTGGGTTTCTGAGAGTCATCATAGTGTCATATCGCGCACAATTCATCGCCATAAGACGAGACATACTCATACTGTGCGGCTCAGGTGAGCAACACGCTTCGATTTATCGCATTGAGGGTTCTCATACGGAGGTGTCCACTTCAACATTGACCTGGGCATTGTTGGTGGTCTGTTCCGGCGCTGATGTTTCCGCCATGGTGAAGTAATTTCCCGTTGAAATCCAGGAAAAATGATGATTCACCGATCACACACTCAAAATAGTTGAATTGTGAGAGACTGGAGTCCGTGTTGTATGCAGAACTGTTTCGAATAGTACCCAAAAACTTGTCGCAATGACCAACAAGGGCTTTGTGACTTGTTTCTCTGTGGGCAGCACTCGGACCGAGGCTCCGTATTAATATGTAAGTGGACAAGGATCAAGATCTAGTATTTCACTGTCTTTTTGCACCTCTACCAAAGCGGGAACAGCACCGGTCGTCCTTCAGGGTATATGGTGACATGATGTCTTTCTCATGAGACTGAGAGACCAGGGGCCCTGTCCGGGAGGGGTCTTCGGATTCCAACATACGTGATTGTTGTTTGTAAAACAAGCATACTTTAAGCATTCTACCAGACCTCAATGGCTGACAATGTCTTTTTATGAGCTGTAGTTATATTGCTATTTCATTCTACATCTAAATGTAAGGTCGTCCTATCCGGCGTCCACATTTATTGTTGGCCGTCTACAAGAAGTAACGATTGGAATCTACTTAGTATGGTCAGTCGTTGGCCGCTACCACATGGACACGGGCTGAGTGTGCGTTATGTGCATGGTGGGCTTATGTGATGTGTTTCTCTGCCCAGCAGCGAAGCCATCCTCCTGCACGGCTTCCGGAACCCTTGCAATGGCTAGAACGTTCCATTCGCTCCAGGGCATGGGTGCAAAGCTCATTGCTACAGTCGTGTGCGTGCAAATGCAGATTTTGTATCTATTCATTGTTCCATTGCATGCATTACTCAGATCCAAACGCACAATGATGGCAATAGTATTGCCTCTTTGTTAGCTTGATTCAGTGGAGCATCCTTTGATGCCGGCGCTACTAACCCTAACTCTATTAGTCCCAGCGCAGCAACGTCGACATCCAACATTGACCTGTCAGTAATGAAGTATGTGCTTCCCTTTCATAGTAAATGGTGATGGGACTTTGGATTGTGCCACTAGCAGCACAAATTATGGATCAAGAGGGGCAGATACTAAACATCCTGACTTGCATTATTAACTAACTGCTACCGATCCTGACAGCCTCCTTGCTTGATGCCACTACCGTTCAGCAACAAAGAAATGACACTTTGCGACAAGCAAATCACACCGCAAGCATACTGTACCCATGAGGATCGGCATAGAACACCACAAGCTGAACCGTCTGATCACGAGAAACACTCACACCACCGCTAACACTCAACCAGCTAATAGGAAATCTAAGGTGATCATGCCCATTCTCATCCTCCTCAGCCTGATTTGCGGTACAAAGTATTCAGAGCATTCGAGCCCTGTTTAGCAATTTTGACGAGATCACCCAAGGGGAGTCCATCTGCCTTGACACCAAAATCGACGTCGTTTCCACCTTCGATCGAAACGTTGCCGTTGTCTTCGCTGATATCGAGGGAGGCACCCTGAGCCAGACTGACTGATGGATCGTCGCGTTTCTCTACCTCAGCCTTGGATACCTTTGGTGAGTTGTGTTCGAATTTGGGGGCCTCGTGATTCCCTACAATGGATGAACCGCGCTTGTACTTAACAATGCCTGCACTGGCCTGATGCGCTTCAATAGAGCCAGTCAAGTCGCCATGGACAGACCCAGCGGCATGACTGTCGAGAAGGTCGCCTGCGTCAATGTTAGTCAAATAGTCAATATATTAAGTCTAATTGTGGCATCTACCATTGGCAGGGTTGACAGGATAAGCAGCAACGAAGAAAGTAGAAAGAGCAACAGCAGAAGCTAACAAGAGGCTCATTGCAGCCATAGTGCTGGTTTCGGCGTGAGGTGTTCAATTGCGAAAGATTATTGATGATGCAACTGGGCGGGATCAAGTCAATGGCAACGAGGATGGGAGAAGAAACCGGAGAGAGGTAATAGAAGGGAGTATTTATATGGGTATTGCCACGTACGGTGCCGGCATCCGAGAAATCTATAGCTGGAACGTGAAATGCAACTGCAATGCACTGGATGTCACGGAGTTGAGATGAATAGTTGGAACTTTTCGAAGCTGTTGTACGTTCTTCCGATGACAGAATGAAGTGACCACCTACCATTATGGATACACTACCGTCACCTTGCGCCATCTTACGCCAATGAACGTCCGACGGGGCGTTTGCATCGAGATGGCTCCCTAGCAATGTATTGCCTTTTCATGCCAGGTACGTCCGGGCAAGGACTGGATGTGATAATCTCGACCGTGGATTGGCTGGCTACATATGCGCGAGCTGACAGATGGAATACATGCAGTCAATAGCTTTATTTTCTTTGTGTGGTGCAACAGCAGCACGTGGGCGATGGAATGCTGTTTCTTTGTAGCTTCCAAGGGAGCTTTGTCGGAAAGATCCTGCCAGAATGATATTCTATAATGCACATGTTTGTGGGATTTCCCGGTAAATGAATGCTCTGACAGACAAAAGGTCGACCTTGTAGAGACATTGACTATGATATCCTTGAATCGAATGACCCTGTATTTCATGCGGACTTTTCCGTAATTTCGTAGGTTAAAGGTCTCCATATTGGCGCAAAAGGAGTCATTGACCGGACAACTCCGTAAAGTCGACGTCCTCAGTGAAGTGTTGCCCAGCGCCGGCTTCTATGCTCCAATCGCTTGTCCAATGGACTGATAGAATTGGTAATTTGATTGCAAGCAACACGGTGTTGGCTCGGAGACAGTTTCTTCAGTACTTCGATTCGATCCTTCTTCTTCATCTCCTTCGTCTGCCTCATCATCATCCACAATACAATCATCATCCTCTGCCTTTTCTTCTCAAGCATACTAGTTCCGACGTTCATCCGTCATCGTCCCCATGGTCATCATGGGGCACTTCATCAAGGCCCGTTCCCCAAGCCCTAAACCTTCTTTTGAGCATATCGAGGACATCGAATGCTTGTCCAAGACAAAGAAAAAAGTTCATGACGAGGGCACGAATGTGGTTCTCTGTTTCATCTCCAAGATGATTGGATTGATGGGTGTTTTTCTAGCCTTTGTGGTTGCCGTCACCTTGATAATTTCCAAGGATGCCAGCCCTGTCAATGACATCTGTCATGGTCATATGGTTTACTACAGTGCGTCCACGTTCAACCGAAAGCCTCCCAACCCATGTGAGGAGCAGAACTTATATCGATGCTCCACTAGGTCCGGTTACGAAGCACATCAACACCAGCCCGCACCATGTCTTCCTGAACGGGGGCTTGAACATTACTTCGATTTATACGGGCTCTCCGAGTACAGAGGTCGATGCTGCGTGGAACCGAACGTTTTACGACAGTAAGCTCCTCCAATATGCATCGATGCCTTGTTCAAGAGATTGTACTGATCCATTGCCCTAGTGGGAGTCTTCTCTCTTCCCGAGCGTGAAGCTCTCAACGCTGGCCGTCACAAAGACGACATTCGCATTCCAGAAGGTTATAAATATGCTGGCGAATACATGGCGTGTCATGAGCTACCCCATCAGCTGCATTGTGTAGTGAGTATTCCCAAAACGGACACATTCTGTTCCGCTAGTTAGCCCTAACCGTGCGTGGTCAAAAGAACTTCCTCCGCAAGGCAGCCTGGGTGAATTATCCGTACTACAAATCCAAGAGGATCATGGAATTCAACAGCACAGATAAAGAACTTGAGCACCATCTCAACTATTGCATTGAGATTCTACGACAGGTCCTCATTTGCAATGCCGATCCCGGTGCAATCGGATACCGCCCTGTGCGTGACTACGGGAGTCCCCCGTTCCCAGATTATGACACGCTGTGCAAGTGTGGTGACTGGGGCGGCATAGTGGAATATGCGTACGAAAATCAGGTCTCTGGTCATCCGACGAAGAAGCCGTTTGCCCCGGAGAAGCAAGACCTCGTCTGATGAAGGCCCTGGTGGAGATTCCAGTTATGGCAGGACGGGTTGGGCAACCGAGATTCAACAAATTCTGTATCACTACTCAGCTTTGTTTAATCGAGCCGAACAGTGCTCGCTTATTACTTCTGATAATGAGAAATCAAATTATCGTGGCTGCCAACGAAGATGCCAGCAGAAGTGATATATATTCCTGATTTAAATACAAACCCTTAGCCATAAAGTATTGCTTTTAACACCAAATATTTATTGACGAGAATTCAGTATATTACAACCGAACAAAACAATGCGATCCACAGAATGTACAAATTACGCCAGGAGAGCCAGCAGAGCCGGAATCACGCCCAGAACTCCTGAGCGTACGGCGGACACATGGCTCGCGGCACCAGTGAAGAGCGGTGCAGCGGTCATGGACGTCGAGGCGGCTGTCAGATCCCATGTGTTGGAATCAGCGCCAGAAGCCGGGACAGAGGTATCCACTGCAGGCGGAGTGGTTGGCTGAGGAGGAGGAATCACTTCACTCTGCTCTGCTGGCTGGGAGGCCGCAGGAACGGGCACAGAAGACCAAGTCTCGACCGGCGCAGCCGTCGAGGTAGTAGTGGCGGGAGGAGCCGTCTGCTCAGTAGCAGGAGCAGGCGGGGGGTTGTTGGCACTGGAATGGGTGGCCACGGACTCCGCGGGAGGAGGATTCTGGTGTGTGCTGGCCGATGGGCACATGGTGACAGTTTCCATGACAGTAGAAGTCATGGTAATGGTCTCGACTATCTCGTCATCAGACTCCGCTGCAGTAGGCTGCTCGACCGGCGCATTCGGGGTCGTGACCGTGGCGACGTGCGTAACGGTCGAGGTGGAGTCGCAAGTTTTGCTGTCCGAAACGGGGTCTCGGTTGGGGCCGGCATTTCCATTGGGCGACGAGTTGCCGTGACCAGATGTGGGAGCCGCGTTGTCGTGGCTGGACTGAGTGGCCTGGTTGTCGTTGTTCTGACTAGATTGAGTGGCGGGGTTGTTCTGGCCAGAGGGAGCTGCAGTATCCGGGTTGTTCTGACTGGATGAAGTGACCGAGGCGTCCTGGGTGGACTTAGTGGTGGTGGTCGACGGTGTCGACGCGGCAGCCGAAGAGGTCGAAGGAGCGGGCTTGTCAGCAGCGGTGCCCTGGGTTGTCACAGATTCCGCAGATCCCTCGGTGTAGGTCTTAAGGTAGTTAATCTCCCAATACGCCTCCTTGAACTCCTCTGGCTTGGTTGCCACGAAGTCAATGCAACTGGCCAAACCGTCTCCCTTGGTCAAGGGGCACGAATCTCCCTGGCCAAAGACGCTGCCGGCCCAATCGCCGCAGAAGGTCGTATCGAACACAATCTTCTGCGGCTTGAACTCCTTACCAATATCGCAGGTGCCCTGGAAGTTGCCCATAGGAGTACCGAACTCGGACACATCCGGCGAGCCGCTTTCGATAGACTTTGGAATGGCAGAGCGAGGGAAGAACCAGATCTTGATGAACTTGTCCGTCCACTGTATGGCGTAGACACCGCCGCCCTGCTCGTTGAATCCGGTGCCGTAACTACCGGGAGTGCCCTGGACAGTGCAGCCCGCTGGGCCGGCAGAAAGCGAACACTGGTTGGAGGTCGTCGTGCCCGACTGGTCGTCGTCACTGGTAATCTGGCAATCACCCTTCGTGTGGAGAACCATGGTATCCTGGGACTGAGTGTTGACGCCCTCGATGATATCGATTTCTCCATCATCCGGCCAGGCATCACCCACCGTCCAGAACGCGGGCCAGGCGCCGCAGACACTTCCCGGCATGTGCTTGATATCCGCAATCAACAGCCCATGGTCCATCTTGGTCTTAGATTCCAATCGGACCGACTTGCGACCAATGTCGGTCAGACTGAGCGTATTTGTATGGTCAACTCCAAGGTACACACTGCCCGACGAGGTCACATTGACGAGACCTTCACCCTCGGCAATCTCCCTGCTGACATATTGTACGAATCTGCTCTGCATTAGTTTGTGTTTCCTCACACATACTCGCGCTCTCAACCCTACCCATTCGTCGGATCTCGCTCTGCAAAGAAAGAAAAGCCATCCAAGAAGTCTTTTCCAGAAAGACTCTCCTTGAGTGTGTATGTTTGCGCCGCGGCCAATGATGGGACCAAAGCGGTAGCCCCCAGAGAAAGGAGCGAAGGACGCATTTTGTCTAGGATCCGAGATACACAACGAACCAGCCGTCTGATGCTAACTTGAGACAAGAATCGAACTACGAAAAAGAAGCTGGACAGAAAAAGAGTGACGCGGCACAGCCTGCTTCAAAGAATGACAGTTGTAGCAATCGCAATGCAAAGAGAAAGGAGTGAAGACGGCTCGGCCGGTGAGAGAAGCGAAGCGGCACGGAATATGAGGACAAAGAGAAGAATAGTACGCCAGGTACTAATATGTGCGGTTTTCAAACGTTTCAATCTGGGATGATGATACTGGGACAGATCTCCATCTGTGCTGTTTCATGGTCTAAAAAACTACCTGCCGAGTCTCGACCCTGTTCAGTATGTCGGGTGAGAAAGTCTAGAAATGCAACCCTCTGGCAACCACTAGCAACGGGTGTCCAAGACCCAGTGTGGCCAAATCAGACTGGTTTGCTTCATTGTGCCCAAACTCCTAGTTGTCTCCATATTGAGCAGCAGGGTGCAGTGAATGGATTGATTGGATTCGTAGAGTCCTCTAGTTAGGGCAATCGGCTCACTGAGTGGTGGCTTAACGGGTGGAGTCACCAAGAAAGCATCGCATCATCATCGCTCGGATGTTTTTTCTCGATCTGAAGAGGCGACAACAAAGCGGCCTCGACGGGCGAGAATCGAGTCAAATTTTTCTGTTTCCACTTCACAATGCCTAGCGTGACAATTGCCACGCCAATTCCGCGTACAATTCGACGCTCCAAGGCAGTTTGTCCCTATGATTCAAAGGCCAACGGCCGTTCATTGAGAACCGGATCGCGCGGATCATGCAGCAGGGCGCCTGCTAGTCGCCCAACGGCCCGAAGAACTCCAACCCTCCAACTCAACTTGAATCCAAAATGGTGGGGGCATGGGAGGAATCTGAAACACAAGGCCTCCTTGTCTCCGTAACGACCTTATCCACCTTTGGAGTTTGGTGTCGGAACATTCTTTGGCGATGAAAGGGACGATTGGTCTTTGGTTGGTTCTTGACCCAGGGCGGTAAAGTTAAACTTTCGGCTGCGCATATCGTTCCCCTTGGCAGGGTCCCTCTGCATAAAATCTTTATGTTTGCATTGTTTGCTTTATCCCCTGGCCTTGGTTGAGTTGGTTCTGACATCAGCATCTGACGATTCGCCAATGCGTTGCCTTGATGAATCGTCGAGGACTCGCGCCACCACCCACAAGCCAATGCGTAAAGTGGATACTGCTCTTCCAGCCTGGCTGCCCACTGCCGTGGATTGCTCGGCCCCTGGCAGCCAGCAGGTCATTTCCGCCCAACCGCCAGGAACCAGAAAGCTTTCGAATTCCGAGGGCTGAAGATCCGTATGAGATCCGCATGATTATCAGTCTCCACGCCAGGTACACGTTTTTTCCTGTAGGGTTATCCATGATGCCATGTAGTGACCGCCTCGATCTGGGCAGGAGTTCTAGAACTTCGGATCCTCACAGACGCCGAGCTTCTCGTAAGACTCGTATCTTAAGCCGAGAGAGCTGAGACATTGATTCGGTACGCCCATAAGCCACTCCAGCTTGGACTTCGTAGCTTGCTAGCTCCAATGCACTCATGCCTGAAGACCTGAGCGAATTCCCAATGCCCTAAAGCAGTTTTCGATCATCACAGCTGAGAACTTTTGGCCAAGAAGCAGCTCGAGGCGGACGGATTATCACCAGTACTAGGTACTCATGTCGTGAAGAACTCATTGACTATGACACCCCGCATTTGTATGGGGTCAACTTGCAGATAGACGTTTTCCTATCGCCTAAATTGCGCAGGAAAGGAAGTCCTCGTGTGGTTCTATGTTCACTGATACGTCGACCCCCGAAAATCTATTGTTGAGTACGGAAAATCCATCCGAATAATACTAGCCAGTCCTCATGAATAGTATGTACAGCCATGTGAATGTACAAAAAGTTCATCGTGAAAGCGCAGCTAAGATTGTATAACCCTCAATGTCGACGACCGTCCTTGCAAGCCATCCCTCACGTCTTCCGGCAGGTCATCCTCATCCGGCCCTTCATTGTATGCATTCCGCGTTCTAGGTTTTGCGTGGCGCAGCCGGTCTCCGGGAAGAATGTTCGATTGATCGATTGCCTCCTTCTCATCTTGTTCTGGAAGACATTAGTATCGTGCTAACAAGGAGCTCGATAATGGTTCAAATGGCATACCCAGCATCTCGTCTGAGTTTGAATACGGCGGTTGGATCGGATCCTCGATCTCATCTTCATCTCTCTGCACCGGCACAATATCAGTCAGGTCACGACGGGTGTCGCCAACGTATGAATTGTCGATTGGTGTACTGGGAACAGGTGCTGGGTCGTTCTCTTCTTCGTAGGCGTCATCAGCTTCTCTCTCTGCGGGATTTGACATGGCCGACAGTCTTCTCTCTTCTTGGACGCTGCGTAAGCTGATAAAGATGAATCTGCTTCAGAAATATGACGTCCCAAAAAGATCCAGGATTGCCCGTTGGCGTTTCCATTCGGTATTTATGATCTCCTCATCGTCTCAATGTGGCTATCCATGTGATAATCCTGACATCAAATACGGGCATGGAGGCGTCGATACATCTAATGTTTCTAGAAGCCGTAACGAACGTCACCTCGAATGTGGCTAAGAATGAATAATGCGCCAAACTCAGAATAGAGCGCCATGCTTCGGAAGCTTGTTCCAACCAATTCAACTTTGTTTTGGCAATTTGGACCAGGGGGCGTTGTGACGAGGATATGACGCCGGGTTTGGCCACAGATGTCGGCCTCTTTAAACTATACGCGTGGCACGCTTAGACGATGCCTCTTCACGAAACCCTTTCTCATTTTCGCAGCTGTATGGACATTAATGTGAGCAATGTCGGGACCATTCGAAGATCTGAATCCTGTCGGGATTTCACCTGAGGACCGCGTCAATGCTATGCGCGGTTACAAGGCGTATGTTCATTATTTCCAGGCTTAAACAGGTTTTTGCTAACTTGATCATGTAGGACTCTGAGTAATCCACGAGTGTCCAACGAGGCAAAGCAGCATGCCAGAGATATGCTCGAGAATCAGCTCAATGGCGACGAACCGTCAAAGGATATCCATGATTTGAGTAATCCGACAAAAGAGAGAAACCGTGTGCAGGGAGGATACAAAGCGTGAGTTGAATCAGAGTCATTTTTGCATGATGGTCATTAACGGAATTTTAGGGCTACCAAGAACCCACGTGTGTCCGAAGCGGCGAAGGAGTATTCGCAGGAAAGGCTTGCCCAAATGAGCACCATGCCGCAACCAGAAGAATAGATCTGTTCCAGTACAGTATTCTACATGACACGTATGTATATGACAGCAACATAGAATGTACAGGCAATTGGTAATGTCATTAAGCAACGTCCTCACTCCAGATGAAAACATCCGGTTTGATGAGCTTTTCTTTCACAAGCATTCCATTGATCGCATCATTCGAGTCAACCCGTCGGTACCCATCATCCAATGTCCTCTCAATTCCCGCCGCGACATGCCGTTTGGCGAGCCTTCTGCGGATAACCTGTAGATCCGCGTCCACGAAGACCTTGAGATCCATTAACGGTGCAACCTCCCTCCACCCTTCCTCGTCCAACAACAGGTAGTTCCCCTCGATGACGAGAATCTCGGCGCTGGACGCATGGAACGAATGCCCATCTTCCACAGGATCTTTAACGGCATGGTCAAACGAAGGGAAAGCGATGATTTCCTCCTCCTGTGTACATTCGGAGGTTGTTGTTGCATCCGCCCATGAACGAAGCTTACGCACAAAGGAAACAAACCCCTGGACATCAAACGTCCAAGGTGCCCCCCGTCGGATATACGCCTCTTCGCGGTTCGGCAAGGTATCCAAGGTCGACCGTGGCAGGTGGAATCCATCCATCGAAACGAGCACGGCCCGTTGTTGCGTCTCCGGATTCGGACAACCATTCCCCGCCGGCGCGCTGGAGCTAAATCCCGATCCCGACTCCGACACCGTGTCCGACTCGGAGTCCACAAGCGACGAGGACGCTGATGGCACACGCTCATTCAGTCGGCGGACAACTTCCTTGGCCAGGGTTGTCTTGCCTGATCCTGGCGGCCCGGCAATGGCGACTAGAAAGCGGCTTTTCGTATGTGTCGCCGCTTTAACATTGATGAGGTCGGTGAGACGAGCATATTCTGCCTCCATTTTTTGGCTAATTCTTCAGATCGGTTTTCTAACGCATAAAATATCGAACGGATACTTGTCACAATGGAGACACATCAGGAGAGGTAGTTGGCCCGGGAAGATTTTCGATGTTGCTCCTGAGAAAAATATGGGGGGCATGCAAATCTTTATGAACGAGCCGTGCAAGTATGGGTACTTGTTAAATAGCACCTACCAGGTACTCCGTACTTCTCGTCGATATGAACGCGGATGACAGTGATCCGGGAAACTGCCACGAAGTACCGATAACATCCTAACATCAACCACTATAATCACGGTCTCGGGCATTGATCTTCTTGTGATTCTAGGGTACAAAAAGTTCAACTCTGCAAGTTCATTGTCATCGCAAATTTCACGAATTGAACAAAGCAGAAGATAAGGGAGTACATTTGTTGTATTTGTCATTCGCGGCGATGAATGGATGCCCTAAGAAGGAGCCCTAACCCGCCTCCCGATGTGGAGAGATATTCGGGTCACTGTCCTCCGGGTCCGGTGCTTGGCCTTCCTGGACGACGAACAATCTCCACAAAACTCCAACACTTCAGAACGACTCTCGAGATTAAGGAGTAGGTATATGAATTGCTCCCGTAGTTCATGAGAATTGCGGGTACAGTTCCATATATATTTAACAAATGATATGGACATTGTTCGTCATGAGGTCGATTTACATACAGGCATACCTCAGATAATTGAAAACGCACGATAAAACCTGATAATCGAAAAAGCAAACGCCAAAAAAACATTCCAGTGGTATCTTCAAGACTGTGAGGGACATATCAATTCAGTTGGCCACCCTAGCAATCCGCTTTGCAGTTCCAATATGCGTATTGTGAACCTTAGTCGCGAATCTCAGACTGGTCAGGGTCTCGCTGAGATGTGCTTGCAGCGGGCTGACCATAACGAACATGAGCGTCTTTGAGTTTCCACCAAGGGAGAATTGCAGAAGATACGTAAGCTAAGCTCGATTAGCCGCGATCATCATGAAGGGGTAATGGACACAACAAACCTTGCTGTTACGATACGGTATATGGGCTCCTTCTTTGCCCTGACCCAGGGCGCTGATTACATCGCCCAAGCAGCTCAGGCTGCGGTTGATATTTTGTGTTTCCTTCAATCGCTCGCCGGTAGCACCGCTGTGACTGAGTCGCTCAGATCCAGCGAGGTCAACCAAATTCAATGTGCCCTCGCTGCTCTCTCCCGTGACGCTGTTGTGACCAACTAGGCGGAGAATGAACACCGAGTGCGATCGAGAAGATCGCTCGTTCGCTTTCGTAGCCGCCACCGATCGGTTGGCGTTCGCCCGTCGTAAAACTGATTGCACCATTTCCGGGGAATCAAACGTCACTGTGGTGATGTCGGTGATGGTGGTCTTGCATCTCTGCATGTCATGCCGAATCTCGTGCTTTTTCTTGTCAAGATCGTCTGCCCGACCGAGGAGGTCATTGAGGTTTTCGTTGTACACCTCGACAAACTCCCCCTCAATTCGATACGTCCACCCTTTCTCCTCGAGACTCTTGGCCGTCTCGAAGATCTGATGTACGGCTCGTGGAATCATGCCATCTTCAGAAGACATCGTGTAGGTCTTCCCACTTCCGGTCTGACCATAGCAGAAGATGCACACATTATATCCGTCAAGTGCGCTTTGGACTAACTGGCTGATTTCCTCAAAAATCTCTGCATTCTGTGCCGATGGACCGAAAACACGGTCGAAAGAGAAGATGTTGTTCTTACGTGTGACGACTCCCAGAGTGTTCCTTTCTTCAGGTCCCAGGATGGAGATCTCCTTGCAGTCTTCACCGTCATCCGGGAAGCTGATTTGCGCGGCATCTGCGGCCGTACCCAATGTTGGACGGACTCGGCAGAAGACCCGAATGTTGCCCTTCAATTCTTGAACTTGGTTGTGCAACTTTCGGCGCAAAGTTTCCTCCTTCCTGAGTTTTTCCTTCGCCTCGTTTGCTTGCGCAATTGCCTCTTCCATCTGCTTGTTGAGGCGTTCGAAAGCGAGAGATTGTTCCTGGTTACCGGACTCCAAAAACTCGATTCGTGCCTTCAATGCTCGAATCGAAGACTCCAGAGTCACCGTGTTATTGCTAGCTGTGTCCAGGCTGCTTCGAAGCTCGCGATTTTTCGACTTCTCAGATTCGATATCCTCTTCGGCACGTTTCAGCTCTCGCTGGAGTTTCTCAATTTCCCGATTCTTTTGTTCCAATTCCATCCTTATACGCTGCGCATCGAGAGCACTCTGATTCTCGATCTCCTTCATCTCGCGCTGGCGGAGGCTCCGCTCATTCTCCATTTCCATGTCGAAACGTCGCTGGAGTTCTTGTAGCTCATTCTGATGGTGACTTTTCAGGTCATCGAGCTGCCTTTGGCCTTCACGGCGGATGCTTTCCATTTCCATTCGTGAACGGCGCTCCAGATCATCCATGGCAATCTCATGATTCCTCTGGGCAGTTGCAAGAGCAGCTTCAGCAGTCGATACCTTGTTCTTCATCCCTTCTAGCTCCACAAGCAGAGATGTTTTCTCATCTCGAAGTTCTTCCTGAACTTTGTCGAGCTTTTCCACTGCAAAAGGAGTTAGATACTACCTAGTCGGACGTAATGATAGGCTCCCCACCTTGTGTTTTGTAGAAGTCAAGCGCTTGCTTCAATCCTGCAGCCTCATCACCTGCTTGTGCCATCTGGCTAATGAGGGCTCCCATTTGTTGTTCCAGATTTTGTATCCGAGTGTTATCATATTCCCAATCTTTGGACCTCATCGAACTTGTTAGTTCCAATATTCCCTCAAAAGCAGGGCTCTTTCTATAATGATTTCCGGGTTTTGTGGAAGGAACAATGGGAGTGGATGTGCGTCGGGTTGGGGAAGGGGGCTTTTAAGGAGTAATCGTGTCGTGTGACGAACGTCGAAGGTGTGACGGGATCAGAGTCTTCAACAGAATCCATGGTAGACTGGATAGTCTCCAATTACGTCTTCCCAAGCATATACCCCAAGGAGGAATTCCGGTGGCTGCTGCCGTTGCTAGTATTGGGACCCTCCAGACCACATGCCATCATTGATAACACTTTGGGGTGGGTGGTTACGGTAGGGTTGTCGTGGGAAGAAACAAATTGGGAGGTTCACATACCGCTCTTTCGTTTTCGGGGAATCTGCGATGGTGATTCATCTCCACGCACATCCAGGGAAGTATAAGAACGAGACACGGATGAAGTGGGAGTTCGGTGACTCAATGCCGTCTGAGATCTCGTAACCGGGCCGGCTCGAGGACGATGACCGTAACTTTGCGATCGGGAGATCTCCGATGTGCTCCGGGAATGTGACGATCGACTGGGAATAGATGACGGGGTTCGAGCGGACGCCTTGGGAACTACATTAGAAGCAGTTGCAGATGCTGACTGCTTCGAGTCTGGAAGTGGTCAGTAAGCGCTATGGCCGGAATCAGTTGCCCAAATGTACGCACTCGGATTCTTGCTCGTCGCGAACCCTGGAGGTATCAGCCCAGATCGCGAATTGGTTCGCGAGGCATTCATTTCCACAAGGGTGCTGGCTTGTGGAATTCGGGATTTTGTCCTGTCTCGGGCATCCATCTGGCAAGATAAGAGTGAGCAGGAGAGCTATCACTGTGTATCCGAAATCGCATACCTTGACGACGTTCTCATTCACTCGCCGAGCGGTGATATACTTGAGAAATCATCCGCAGCAGAGCATTGGGTTTGGATTGTGAAAAGTTCAGAGAAGAAACCAAATCAGTCTGGTCTCGAAGGTACTTTGTTTCTTGGGGCAAGATAAGTTCGATGCACTTTGTATGCGGAAGAACACAGTCGCGTTACCCGATGGACGAGAACTGTAAACAAAACAAACCGGGGGGTAAAGCTTAGTCAGCGATTCTGAAAGTTCACCGATGTGGGGCAGTTTGACAAGTTTGATGAAAGTCACGTGGGGCTAAGCCAGTTGTCGAGAAGCGAACCGCCGCTTAGAGTAACATTGGAATACCGACTCTACCATTTGCAGAGTACGAAACTCGCGGGAATCAATAGCCATATAGGATTGGAATTAATTGTCAAAAAAAAACTTATCCTCGACACCCTACAAAGTCGTGTTTGGGGCAGCTGAATAGATCGCTTCGTAGTTAGGCTCCAGGTTTTAGTGTGGCCCCCCTGAGGACGATATCCAAGCGCCCTGACATGCCCTCCATGCTGTGACAATACTAATAATTAATTGCTCGCCCTCCGGCATCCAGAACCTGTCTCTTTCAATTGCGAGGTCCTGGTGACCAGCTGTCGTTTTCGTTCTTCACACCCGATTTCCGTCACCATGTCGGGCCGCTTTGTTCGTTCTTCAAAGTACCGTAAGTGTTCCCATGCGACTGGTCAGCTGCAGCGAACGGAGCTGATCAAGAGCGGTTGATCTACAGGCCACGTTTTTGGACAGCCCACCAAAAAGGTATCTCACTTCCGACGGAACGGCCGGTTCGAACAGAATCTGATGCGTGTCTACTTCCGAATAGGAGCAATGCTATGACAACCTCCGTGTCTCCCAGAATGCCTGGGATACCAACCTCTTGAAGGTGTGTGGAACGCGCGAATTTCTGTGACTCCTCTGACATGCGTTCAGGTCAACCCTAAATACCTAGCTGTCAACTGGGAAGCTGGAGGTGGTGGTGCTTTTGCCGTCATTCCTCTGAATGAGCGGGGGAAGTTGCCAGATAAGATCCCGCTCTTCCGCGGGCATACTGCGGCTGTGCTGGACACCGACTGGTGGGTGCTGTATTATCAATCCTTGGATTTAGCTGATAAATGCGTTTAGGAATCCTTTCAATGACGACTTGATTGCTTCCGGTGCCGAGGACGGCAAGGTATTTCGACCGCGCGCATCCTCCATGATGTTTGCTGACAACGGCAGGTCCTGCTGTGGCGAGTTCCTGACAACTTTACTGTCCGCCCTGACGTCGGTCTGGATGATGTGCAAGATGTAGCGCCAGTGGGAAAGCTGAGCGGTCACCCTAAGTAGGTTTTTGAACGCATATGTCTGTTTGAATACAACTTACCAGGCGCGACAGGAAGGTCGGCCACGTTCTCTTCAACCCGGCGGCGGAAAACATTCTGGCGACAGCCTCTGGCGACTTCACCGTGAGAATTTGGGACATTGAGGCTGGCGCAGCGAGCCACACTCTGAAACTGGGCGACATCGTTCAATCGTTATCGTGGAGTGCCAACGGTTCTTTGCTCGTTACGACCTCGCGTGATAAGAAGCTCAGATTTTGGGATGTGCGTCAAGAGCGTCCCATTCAAGAGACCTCGGGTCACACCGGTGCGAAGAACAGCAGGGCAGTATGGTTGGGTGAGCGCGACCGAGTCGCAACAACGGGTTTCTCCCGCATGAGTGATCGCCAGCTGGCTTTGTGGGATATCCGAGCGGCCCGGGAACCTATCCACGGATTCAAGACGCTTGATTCCATCTCGGGTGTGTGTATTCCATTCTGGGATGACGGGACCCAGTGCCTGTACCTTGCTGGGAAGGGGTAAGTCGTGTGCCGACTGGGGTATGCCGGGTAAAGCTGACAGTTGGAGTGACGGTAACATTCGCTACTTCGAACTGGAAAATGATAAGTTCGAGTATCTTTCTGAATACAAGTCCAGCGATCCTCAGCGTGGAGTCGCTTTTATGCCTAAGCGCGGCATGAATGTGCATCAAAACGAAGTCGTTCGGATCTACAAGTCCGTCAACGATACGTATATCGAACCCATTTCATTCATTGTTCCGCGTCGATCCGAGCAGTTCCAGGACGACATCTATCCGCCTACTGTTGGCCTCAAGCCAGCCATGAGCGCTTCGGAGTGGCAGGCTGGTAAAGAAGCGATTCCTCCGAAGATCTCCATGGCCGCCATCTATGATGGCTCCGGTGAGCAGGAGGTAACTCCGGCGCAAGAGAAGCCGACAGTCACGATCAGCGCTCCGGCGCCTAAGCCCGCAGAACCGGCTTCGGCGTCAGAACCAGCTCCCGCTCCAGAGCCCACGCCCGCCATCACCCGGACGGTGCCTTCAATAAAGGAGCAGGGTGCGTCGATGGCTGCCATGGTGGACAAGTTCGCCGACGAGGATGACAAGGCCGAGGAGGATGATACGTCTAGTTTCGAAGAAGTGCCTAAACCGATTGAGCGAACGGCCACATCACCCGCCAAGGCCGCGACCCCTGTGGAGCCGACACCCCAGAGGGAACCGTCGCCAGTCAAGAACGCGTCGCCGAGCACATCAACGCCGACTATCTCGACGCCTGCAGTTCAGGAGCGTTCGGCTCCTCCGAGTGATAGCGTGCAGGCAGAAATCCAGGAGATCAAGACGTTGATTGCAGAGCAGAACAAGCTCATCGCGTCGCAGGCTGAGCTCCTCGCCTCGCAGTCGGAGCTTATCCAGAAAATGGGTTCAGAGATTGAATCTCTGAAGAAGAATATCGCCTGAATTGCCGTACTTGGCTATGAACCTTGTCTGTGACTGAGTGATTTCTGGCCCGTCACAGACCTGTCTTAATAGCGAAGACGACAGCTGAGGGCGGGGAAAAGGGCTTCGTCGATCACGCGAACATGTTGTGTCTTTTCTGTTATGTATGTGTTATTTGCGATCGTTTAGCATCCAAATATACGTTTCGTTTATCGCAATTGTGTAAAACTCTCAAAGCCCTTGTACGACAAAAGGCCATCGGAACAGTGATTTTGGGATGCAAGGAGTCTGTAGACTTTGTTTCTCTCGCTTGGGTTGCTACAGATTCGGTTTATATTCATTCAGATCCAAGCAACCTGATTGTGATTGACTGCCTCTATTCTCTCCATACATGCTATCGAATCCCTCCGCAGAGCTACGTGCAAAGCATAGCGAACGGCATGTCTCTAGTCTCATCCCATCATTGTGTTCACATCAGATCATCTTCATCGGAATAATCGTACAGAGAAACCTGAAAATCCCATCTAGATGGCCTAGATGTTCACCGCGGCACGACGACGCCGCCTTTATGTCGTATATCCATTATGCCCACCGACTTGCTTCTCTTTCCTCTTCGACTCTTGCCAGGTCGTCCTCACCATCGTATTTATAAATCAGCCGCCTGCTACCAAGGAGACTGCGTTCCCGGTCCCGGTCCCGATCACGATCTCGGCCATGGCGGCCGCTCTCGTACCTCCGGCTCCGTGCACTCTCCCGTTCCCGCTCCGCGGACAACAGCGCCGCCTCGCGACGTTGCTGTTCCTTGAGCAGACGTTCCCGATTCCGCGCCTCGCGCTCCAGAGTATGCGGGTCCTTTTCGGCTTCAGAGGCGGCCGGTCTGGTGGGCAACTCCTCGCGATGGCTGCGCTTGGCGCGTCGGGAGGAGCGGTGCCGGGAGGAATCGGATTCGTAGGGGTCTTCGGATCGATCACGGCGGGATCGTTTGCGTTCTCGTTCGTAGTAGCGGTCGTAGTCGCGGTCAGACTCTTTGTCGCGATCACGGTCACGGCGGCGCTCGCGGTCCCGCTCACGATCTCTATCACGATCCCTGTCTCGGTCCCTGTCCCGGTCCCGGTCTCGCTGCCGGTCACGATCCCGATCTCGGTCCCGCTCACGGTCTCGCTCACGGTCGCGTTCACGCTCCCGCTCACGCTTGCTTTCTCGGTCATCATCGTAGCGGTGGGCTTCGGCCTTTGATCGACTAATTCGGGATGCCAGATCACCCTTATCGACACCATTCTCATTCTCGGTAACTTCCCGATCGCGCCGTCGGCTCTCGACACTACGGGAACGACTGCGGTGACGACGAGACCGACGACGCTCTCGTTCTCGCTCCCGTTCCCGTTCCCGTTCCCGTTCTCGCTCCCGCTCTCGCTCCCGCTCTCGGTCTCGATCTCGGTCTCGGTCACGCCGGTGCGACGACCGTCGAGACGATTCATCTCTGTACGAGGGGGACGCAGATCGGTCACTGTCCCGGTGGGATCGATGCCGGCGGTCCCGTCTTCTCTCCCGCTCGTCTTCATTATCGACGCTGCGTGACCGTGACCGCGATCGTGACCGGTCGCGATGACGATGGTACTGCTCAGGCTTACTGGGAGACTCCGATGGGGTCGCATCCTTGGATACATGTGGGGGGCGCGAACGAGATCGTGTGCGGCTTCGTGATGCACGTCGCGATGCCGGACGATCATCGTTCGAGGCTTGTTTCGCTTTGCTAGAATCATCATTTTCGCCATTTTGACGCTGAGCTTGCGTCTGAGGCGATACACCAATTCGTCCGGCCTGGGCAAATTGTTGTCGTCGCATACTGGTATTAGGCAAGCCTTCTCGCATAGCACGAGGCGCTGCAGGGGCACCTTCGACGCCCGGCCCGGTGTAGCCCGTCTGTCCATGATGGCCAAACCCTCCACCGGGATAGCCGCCACGACCACCATACGGTCCACCGCGTGAATACGGCATTCCTCGCCCAAAACCAGGAGCACCAGGCATCATATTGTTACTGAACATTCCAGGTTGAGAAGGTCCCCTATAATTGATGCTGTCAATCGTTGGAATCCCCTGCAACTGTGAATCCTTCGACGACGTATCAGTTTCCGAGGCTCCTTGTTCAGTTTTGCCGTCTCCTGCCACTTTGTCGCCCGTTGTAGTTTGTCTATCCTGGGCTGCCGTACTGTCGCCACCATCCGTGCCCTCTGGACCCGCTTTCTCAGCGGTAGAATCAGCAGGGGCCGTATCCGTCGCCTGATTCATGTTCATTCCGTTTCCGTAGCTGGCATTGCCTTGATACTGATGGGCGCCCATGGGCCCCATGTATCCTCCACGACCGCGAAACCAGCCGCGGCCGCGGCCGCGTCCACGTCCGTACCCATAATAACCACTCTGGAAATCCTGGTGGTTGGACTGATCCGAAGCCTGCTGCATCTGAGGATAGTTCCCGGACATATTAAATCCACCAGCGAAACCAGGGCCACCTTGATCTGGGCCCATGCCATTCGCGAATGCAGTTGGATTGAATTTATCTTGGCCTCCATTCCACATACTGTCCTGAGTGTCGCCCCAATTTCCATACATCCCCTGAGAATCATAGCCCATGCCCATGTTCATCGCTCCCATGTCCTGCATGTTCATACCATATCCCCCGAACATTCCCTGAGACGCTGACATCGGGTCCATCCCGAATCCTGGCATTCCTACGAAGATGATTAGTTTAGAGCACACAAGTACTTCCTATGGTACGTACCCATGGAGTTCGCAAACGCAGCCATCGGATTGGGCATAAAGCCTTGGGGTCCCGCCCATGGCATATTCTGTAGCATTGCTGGATTCATGCCAAAGGCCATGGGGTTCTGCATCATCTGCGGATTTCCTGTAGGCTGGGAGGACTCATCTTGTCGAGCCTGATTGTCAGGGCCAGGCTCGCCGCCATCTTCATTGTTCTTCGATTCCGTGATGATCTCGACGTCCTCATCAGGACGGGGCTTGTCGTCAGGGGGTGCCTGGGCCTCAATAGGAATCAGCAGCGAGCACAGTTGAGACTACCTTCCGCACGTACCTGATGACCACCATCGGCCCCATCTCCCGGCTCTGCGGCATCCTCTGCGGGGGCGGTAGGCTCTGGAGCTGCCTCTTCCGACTCCGGTTGGACATCGGCCGTCGCAGAGGGCGCAGCTTCTGGTTGCTTGTCTACCGACTCTGTTGGAGTCTGGGTTGATGGGCTCGCCGGGGCTGCCGGGGGACGTTCCTTCTCTCGCTTCTTTTCCTCTGTGCGCAGAAAAGCTTTGAGCGTGGTACGCAAAGCTTTGTTGGGCTTGCAGAGGTCTGGCGAAATCGGACTATGGTCGCAAACAGGGCAAGTCTCTGGCAACGATGCCTGGCCTGAAGTCCATCATATGTCAGCACTCTGGAATTATATTCTGAATCGCGGCTTTCGAGCTCACATGTCCCACAAATAGCCTGGTCGCAGCAGGGCAGGCGAAACGCATCTATCGCCAGCCGGTTGCATATCGCGCATCGCAGTTTGAACGGTATGTCATCCTGGGAAAGCGAGCTAAAAAAACAGCAAAAACTAGTCAGTAAATGATCGGGGTCACTTGCGACACAAAAGGCGCCGTACCTGGCGATTTCCAGCAAGCTTGCTGGGGCGTCAGTGGCTGCCATTCTCTACCGGTAATAGCAGGTCGTAGGCCGGCTAAGTACTACCCGCTGGCCAATGACCCTTTCGCACTTCGCTTATGCGAATCTGAGCCCTAGAGGATTCCGGCACATGTCAAAGAGGCTCAGCACTCCATTGTCAAAGTAGATAAGCGGACGCGATCAAAACCAACAGTTCGCTGGGTCTCCAGAGGTGAAAATCATGGCTTTGATTCGGCCCGGGAAAAATGTTATTCCGTTGGCAGTTTCCTAAATGACGTTTCGCTCACAACCGCGGAGTTGCGGGCCATGGCGTTCTGGCCGATACGACTCCGGCGTTAATTTCGAGGAACCTACAACTGCATGCCATGGCGTTATTTTGGCGAGTCCAGAAGCACAGTTAATCTATACATTATGTTGGAGGGACCATAATTAGTACTACCCCTATATTCTATCGTTCTCCATTGCGACGGCCTTGCTCCCAAAAACAGATTGACTTCCTCAGATTAGATCAAGTGAGGTCCACACAGATGCAGGGTGCTATAGGGACATTGTGCAGGCGATACCACAGGTGTCGAATCCTGGGTTTCGACCTGGCATGTCCTCTCGCCCTGCACCTCGGGCAGCTCTATCATCATTGGAAGATGGCTTGAATGCGGGTGGCAAGCACGGGGCAATGCTCTGCAGCCACCATGAGAGAACAACTTCCTGAAAGATGTAAAATTCATTCCACCGGATTGTAATCCAAAGCCATCGCTGTGAGAGGGTGATCGTTGTGGCGAGGGAACAATCCAACAGGCTCACGTGACTGCATTCTATATATGAAATTGCGCCTTCGCGGAGGCCTTCGGGGCATGTCGTTAGGTTCTTCCTGTAACAGGAACACAGTGACGAGAAAGTCATGGTCAATCCAAGACTTGCCAGAAGCAAGTCATCGCAATCCGCCGTCGTTGCATGCATTTCAGGAAGGGGAACAATCTTGAGCCCATTGTCAATTCGCTCCTGGGTAAGAACGACGGACTTCTTTCTCAAAGGTTAAATGTGTCCAGGTAGAATTCATTTGTACCGTATTTATTTTGAATCGTTCCCATGAATGAATTCATTCAACGTGGATGATACCGGACAGAATAAACATCGCATACTAGCCTGCCATCATCAGGCCCGGAAAGACACATCGGTGCACCGACAGTATCTCTTCTTGAGATGCATTCAATGACACACTGCGTTCGCAATGTTGACTTGCTGTGAAGGCGTTGGCGTATCTTAGTTTTCGCCATGGCTCTTTCATTGTGTTCCGATCTCAGGAGGACGCCTCATGTCATTCGTCCTGTTGTGCGAGTGGCTATGCCGTGAGTTTCCCGTCCCGTGATCAACCGCTAATCGGGTACGTAAAATACCACACTAATCGTCGATCAGATAGAGACGGGCATCCGTGCTGTTCGAAGCATTGCGTGTTGAAGAATTACCATGTTGAGAAGTAACCTGAGTGCACAGTATCAAAGCCCTTGGCCGATTCGCCGGAGCTCGGAGGCCAAAAGGCCGAAGGGTGTGCACCCGGATGTAAGATAATCCGAAGCGGTATCACGTGACGTCAATAGAGCCACTTCCGTTGGAGGCTCGGAGAGGAAAGTTTCAGGAAATCAAAAAAACTCAAACTCAGGCGACACGTTCGAAGAAGCTTTGTGAAGCGCTTGCAAGGGCAGTGATTTTGTTCGAGATGATGGAGTATATATATTGAGAGCATCTGTTGAAGCGCGGATGGCCGCATATGCGTAAATTTTCCACACCAAAAGATCTGGCACGAAGGTGGATCGGCGGGCATTCTGCAATCATGATAGGCGGTGGCTGAGGCTGCCCAAGCGCTCTGGGCCGGGCCACAGGTTAAAAGGGCTCCAAAACCCGCCCTCCTGGCCCGAACCTTGCCTGCAACTTGCTCCTCCTTATTGCCACGCACCTGGCCCCGTTTGCCTCCTTGTATCAAGTTTCTGATTGGCCAAAATCTCTCCAGCGACGCAAAGCACACGCCCTCTGGTGGCCACCCGCTGTCAAGTCGCGTCTTTTCTTATCGCGATAGTAAATAATCTGACAGCGACCGGCACGGCTGTGAAAGAGAAAACAATTTCAACCGGATCAAACCATTGAATTCAGAAGCTATAATTTTTTGGAAGCCAGCTTCCTGTTAATTTTGGTCGGTCTTACATCGCATTATTTTTTTTTCTTGAGGTTGGTTGATAACTTTGTCCGTGTTGACAGATGAACAGACAGAAAATGCTGACCGTGCGACTAGCTCCAATCGCGTCACCGTTAATCCGCACTTGGCAGCGACTGTTTTCGTTTGCGTTGTTTGCTTGTGTCTAGACCAAGCAACAACGCCCCGGATGATTGTAGACTGCAGACATGACAGATCCAGATAGTTCATACCGCCCCCGCTCCCCCGATTTTTCATCTTTCCACTCAGCCACTACTCCCTATCAATCACAGCCTCCATCTCTCGCCAGCCCCCTGGGTCAACGCGCTTCCTACGACGCGTCTCCATTTTTTAACACACCATACCAACCCCCATCCGCAACCAACAACCGCATTCCGCAGCAGTACGTGCAGCAGACGCTACTCCAATCCCACGACGACATGTCGCGCCGCAGCGCACGTCTATCAGCCGCCGCTGCTGCCGCCCCGCAGCAACCTCCGATGCAATATCTTCACGCGGACTCTCAACATCAGGTGACCCCAATGCCAGCACCGTCGCAAGCTGAAGAGCCTCGCAAGCCTCGACTGTGGGATGGCGTCGAGGTCAAAACCAAGTTTCCAGTTGCAAGAATCAAAAGGATCATGCAAGCAGATGAGGATGTGGGCAAGGTGGCTCAGGTGACACCAATTGCTGTCTGTAAGTATCATTTTTTCTTTACTTAATTTCCTGGAAATGCTAACGTTCTTCCAGCTAAAGCATTAGAACTGTTCATGATCTCGCTCGTCCTGAAAGCTGCGAAGGAGGCTCGAGATCGGAACTCGAAGCGCATCACTGCGGTTCACTTGAAACAAGCGGTGGCCAAAGATGAAGTGTTGGATTTCCTAGCGGACATCATCGCGAAGGTTCCGGATAACCCGAAGAAGAACGATGAGGATGGGAGCGACCATAACGAAGGCAAACGTCGAACTGGCGGTCGACGGAAAAAGGACGACAGCTCCTAAATTCGATGTTACATACCAATTTTCTCTTGTGTCGGCAGGTCTTGGGCTTATGTTATTGCGACTAGACTGGGGCAGGAATGGGCTTTATATCGGCGTCGGAGTTGTTCACCATGGTGCTCGGGATCTGGGTTCGGCAGGGAGGCGTTGTTTTACTCAGCGCATTATGTTCAGCCTTTTCTAGTTACAGTTTGCATGGAAAATGACGAATGTAATGAGGACTTTTTGTCCAAGGGATTGTCGGGCTCGTGCAAACTTCACATTTTGGGCCAGTTGCTCGGGCCAAATCGGCTCCTTTCCTGTTTGGGCCAATCAATGTAATTACTCGCCGCTCTAGACCATGATCGCATAGATAGACGGCTGTCTCCCTCTTGCGGCAGCTTTGACCAGGGAGATGCTGTCCGCCGCTCAACATGGACTTCGTAAGTCGCCAGTCTTGCATCTATTGTCTTGTCGTCAATCTGTCGCTAATCTTGTTGGTCAGTGGTCGCGACTCATAGGTGGTTCGCGCTCATCAACCAAGACCCCTCGAACGACCACCCCCGTCGAGCGATTGACAGCGTTCAAGAAGACATGCAATAGTCTACAAGTACGTGGATCGATTGCCAATCAAGCGATCTGGATTTAACGTTTCTCTAGCAAATATGGCGCAGTAGCGGCTCACCGTCGCGGGAAGCCGCTGCCAATCTTCACACGCGCCACTGTATCGACCGATTGAATCACGTCCTTAGTGACGAATCTCGCGGTCCGGCACCCCATCCGTGTCTGTCATATGCGTCGACTTCGCAGATCTTCGTCACAGTCACCAAACTTGCGTTAACCTATCAGGACGAAGTGATAATCGGGTCTGCGGCGGTTTTCTTCAATACATTGATCGATGCGGAGATTGAAGGGATTGTCGACAATCGTGTCTTCTCCCGCGCTCTCGTGGATTTGGTAAAGAGGGCGAACGTGAATTCCGAAGATGTCGAGAGCCGTCTGGTCGAGTTGCTCTTCGGGGTGGCCAACAATATCCGACTACAGCCCAGAATCCTGCCAGCCTGGTTTTTCCCCAATCGTTCACAATTGCCGGAGGAAGAGGGGTCGGGGAGAATAGAAGAGCGTCAGTTTGAGGGGGCTACGAGGAAAGACGATTTCCCTCTGTTCTATCTACTAGTTGATTATGTGCACCGCGAAGGTCGCGCGGGTGATTTTGCTCGTACTGGCTTGCTCTACCTAATTGAGACAGCAAAGCAATCAAAAGAGCTGGAAAGGTGGCTTATTGAGAGCGATCTGGCCACTCTCATGGCCACCGGATTGGGCGCTTTGTACAGTCAGCTCAGCCGGTGAGTTCCTGTGACTTTAAGTTGCCGACGAGAGCTAACATCCCGTACCCAGACATGTCCCGTCTCCCTTTGCCCATGGCGAAATGCCGACTATTATCGCCTTGTCAGACCATATTCCTGTTCCAACATTGCTCGAGCCTCCTACGGGGTCGGATTTCGAGTCGTTCCTATCTTACTTGCTCTTCTGGCAGGACACTATCGACCATTGCCCGTCTGCGGAGGTCAATGACACCCTGCTGGACCACTTTCAAGTCTTGTTCTTGCAACAGCTATTGTATGCGTTCCGCCCCAATTCGCCTTGGCAATGCTGACCCTGCAGGTATCCATCTCTCCTCGAATCCTCCGATGTCAAAGGCGGCTCGACTGCGGCTGTGCTGACGTACTTGTATCGAATATTGGACGCGATTGATCAGCCCCAGCTCGTTCACCGTATTCTGCATTATCTGTTGGCGTCGCCAACTGAAAAGGAGCCCGTTGTCGAAGTACGGTCAGACCGTGTACGCAAGCATATGTCAATGAGCCGACGGAAATCCTTGGAAATGCTGGCCGCATTTGCAGGAGAGGAAGAGAATCCATCACCCTCTCTTTTCAATCTCGTTGATTTGATTCTGCTTAGTATCAAATCGAAAAATGAAGACACTCTTGTAGCCACGTTGAGACTGGTGGCCATCCTCTTGCGAAGGCACCACTCATTTGCGGGATCCTTGATCAAGACCAATGATCCGGCACTTGATGGACGGCGCACGGTCGGTGCCTTGAATGCTGAGATGCAGCAGCTCCTTTCCTTGGCCACTACAATCAGCGATGACCCGTCAATACATGAATCATACGAGAGCTATGCTAAGGATGCGACTGCTGTTCTTGAATCCCGTCTATTTATTCCTTCGCCGCGCAGCAGCTTGCTAGATGGGCCGGCTGATCAACCGCTAGAGGTCCGAACTGATGACGCCGTCTTTACTGCAGTCATTTCTCGTCTGGAACGATTCTTCTCCAACAGCGTGATGACGAATTTGGCCTTGACGGATGTGATCACCAGTCTTGCCTCTTCGAATTTGGTCTCGTTGGATGGATGGCTGCTGGTGCATCCTTCCAACTATCAATACCAAAAAAGCGCCGCGAAGGAAGAGTCTCCATCGGAGCCAAAGGAGTCGAGCGGGGATGAGCCAAATCCAGATGACCCTGTGGCCGCCATCAAGGAGTCTTTGTTGGAGCCCACCTGGTCCGAGAACAGCGTGCCGCCTGTGCTCAAGGTTCTGAAAAAACTCGTGGATCAGATCGAAACTTGGCGGCAAGAAATTCCGGATTTTGATATCCTCATCGCCGCGCGACGAGAGTTGCTACATAGCGGCGACACGCTGATGGAATCAAGGGCGCCTACCCGTCCGCCCACTCGCCCTCCTACTCGTCCGTCGTCCCGAGCTCCGCTGTCGCGCGTTCGATCAGATCAGGAGCGTAGCGTTTCACGAGGACGAACGACCGAAATAATCTACGATGCAAGATTACAATCTCCTGGCCCGAGCAACCGTGAGTCGACTCCCGCCAGCTCTCCGCATCGCCAAACGCCCTCTCAACCTCGCCCTCCGCAAATGGCAGACAACGTCCGTCGCTGGATGGCGAAGCCGTATCACGTGGAAGAGTCTGGCGAACTCCGACCCGCTCCAGAGAATGGAAACGGTCTGGGAGAAGAAGCCGGTGACCAAGAACCTCAGGCAGAAGTGTTACCAAACTTTGTCACCCTCGGTCACATTCTCACCAATGTGGTGATCCTGTACGAATTCATTCTTGAATTGTGTGCTATAGTACAAGTGCGATCGACGCTTTTTGAAGAGGCAGTGTATCAATGATAGTCCCATTCAAATGTCCAGAATAACTTACTCTGCACCCAGCACGTCCAAAGTAATTGCAACCACTTGCCATGTTAAGTAATCGCGTGGATTAGCGCAGTACTCGTTCCGCTCGGAGTGTACTCCGCGGCTGAGGGAGGGGAACGCTCGGTACCCAGTACCACGTAGTTAAGGTTCACGGTTCTTATCTTCAATCTCCAATTGTCTAAACATAAACACATTTCCTTTGACTCCTAAGCCCCGTTTCCAGCAAAGGGGCCAATAAAACATGGCCGCTGCGGACCTCCTCTTCGATCCCGGACTCATCTCGCCAGAGATCACGGCCAAGTACCCCGAGGGGTACACCGTTCGACCTCTAGCGCGGGACGACTACCACCGTGGCTTCTTCGAGTGCCTTCAGACCTTAACCGCAACGGGGGATATTTCCGAGTCGCAATTCCACGAGCGATTCGATTGGCACAAGAACCACGGGCAAGGATGGTACTATTGCGTTGTGATCGCTGATAAGAAGAACAATGGCCGTATCGTTGGTACGGGAGCGGTAGTTGTGGAAAGGAAATTGTAGGTTTTTATTTCTCCCTCCCCCCCTGCTGGACTCGGCCAGATATGTATGTGTACTGACAATATGGGTAGTATTCATAATCTCGGAATCATTGGCCATATAGAAGACATTTCGATCAATGCCGACCACCAGGGCAAGGGATTTGGGAAACTGTTAATCAATACGCTGGACAATATCGCGGTGAATGTTGGATGCTACAAGACGATTCTGGACTGCTCGGAGCAAAATATTGGGTTTTATGAGAAATGCGGCTACACAAAGATGGGGCGGAATATGGCGCATTACCATGAAGAAGCAAAGAGCGAGTATGAGCGAGGCTGATGGAAATGGAACGTCCATAGATTTTGAAGTTGAAACACAAACTTTTTTTCGCATTAATCTACCTGGAAAAAGAGAGGCATTAGGGTTCTAACTAAACTAGACAACAACTGATTCTCTCGAATATATGTATATTCATCACGTTGGACAGACTTCTCAGTGCGCACTCGGAACATCCCCTTGAGACTTGGCCTTGGATCGATCATGCTTGAACACGGAATAGGTTGGCCACAGCTGCAGCACGAAGGCTCCAAGCATCAAGCAGCCGGCAAAGATCTGGGCACGAAGGAAGTAACCAGTATCGAGATCGACGAGGGCGCCTGCAATCGGCGTTCCCACAAGGCCACCAACCGAGCAAATCCCCCACATCATGCCCATCCGAGTGCCGAGGAAGTTGAAATCGGGGCAGAACACCGGATGACCGACGATCGCGGCGGGTGCCGTGACGAGCGTCCCCATCAGGTATCCCCAGTAGCAGAGCCACACGATCAAACCGGCCTCACTGGTTGCGGCAATCCAGGTGAACAGGGCAATGACACTCGCCCCGACGGCCCAGAGCAGGACGTACATCGGTTTGACACGCGCACCAAGAAGGAATGGCGTTGTACGGCCGAATGCGGAGGCGCCGTTGATGATGGACAGCATGTAGAAGGAAAGGTCGCGGTCAGTTCCCAGCTTTGTACGGGCGTAGGACGGGATATAGAAGAGCGGGATGTAGAATGCCAGGAAGACGCAAATCAGCGACACCGCCAGGAGCATAAAGTTGGGTTCCGTCAGCGCCTTGGGTTCAATCAAGCTTCGTGCCCGAGTCTTGTTGCCCGGCTTGCGGAGAAGAATGGCGCACGCGATAATGGCCAACGCGAGGTTGAGGAAGGCAATCACCCGCACAGCCCAAGGGAATCCGATATTCGGCTGCAGTCGGCGGAATACGATGGGGAAGATGACGCTGCCGACACTTGATCCGAGCGATGCAATACCGATAGCGATCGGCCGCTTTGTGGTGAACTTGGAGGAGATGACCACCAAAGCTGGGGTATAGCCCAGACCACCTCCAATTCCTACGCAGAATCCTTGGGCAAGAAGAGCCTGCGCAATGAGTTATTAGTCGAACAGAAAGTCTGCAATGGATTGAAAAAAAAAAAAAAATTAACTTACCTGGTAGTACTCCGTCACCAAACTGGTCATCATCATGCCAAACACGACCATGAAGCTGCTCGTGAACACCAGGGTCCGGAGCCAGCCCGCATCGACCATCGGTCCCGCGATGACTCCCATCAACACGATCAGGGTGGATTGAACACTACCAATCCAAGAAATTGCCGACGGCGATTCACCTTTGAGGAGGACGGTCTGATAGTATTCTTGGAAGGCACCGAATGTACTCAGCAAGCCCCTTGGGTGGTGGCCAGGTCAGTATGGTATACAAACATGAAGTTTTCAGACAAGTATGCTCACCAAGCGTTCGTGTAGAGGCAGAACCCAGCCAAAACTGTTAGCCATGCTTCCAACCCGCCATTGGGCGGCGGCGGCGGCGCCTTTGGAGTATCCGATGCTGTCTCTGCCACTGTCTCGTTCGCATCCTCGCCGTTGGTGCGAGTTGGAATTTTCTCTAGCGATTCGCCCATTGTGTCCGAAAGAACGCTTTGTCGTGTCTTTTCGTCGCGGACGTCGTCGCTATTCGTCCTCTCTTTCGTCGTTGCCGTTGTCGTTGCCGTCGTCGTTGCCGTCGTCGTTGCCGTCGTCGTCGTTTGTTACGTCTTGTTCGTCGACATCATGAACGGACCTCACGACGTCAGGACGACTGGTATTTGTACTCGCAGGCGACGTGCTCAACCTGCGGACTCTACTACAGGGAATTAATAATACTCGTCAGGCGTCACGTTTATTATCCGAATTATCGACTTCACATGAGTTGCAGATTCAAGGGTTAGGGGACTCGATGACTCAGATACAAGCTAACGCCAAATGGAAGAAGCCAAATGAATCATATTGCGGATTGATGCTATCATTTGCTCCTTCAATATTGGAGTGGGGTTCTTTCCCCCCTCTCTGGAGCGCGGCCAGGGCCGTCTTACCAAAGCTTCTTTTTTTTTTGACAAGCTCCTCTCCGTTGTTAGCTTAGCTTAGCTTTCTTTTTCCGAGTGTCGGTCAGCGCCGGTCTTGGATTGTTGGTGGAGTCTGTCAGGGCTTCGGCTGATGCTCCGACTCCCGAGTTCGGGGGCGCAACCCTAACTACAGTTAATTACCCGTTTTGAACAGAAACTCCGCAGGTGGCCTCGGGTTCGCAAAACCGCCGGGATTCCCCGAGGAGTCCCGCCGTCTTCGTTGCGGACACTCCTTCCGGATTCGACTCACGACTCCGGACCAACAACTACAGGAAACCCTTAACCCCGACCTTCATAGATTTTATAAATCACAGAGCGTCAACGAGCTTAATAATAAAGAATTCTATCAGGCGATATCCAACAGATCAGGTACAATGCCAAGTTCTGCGAGAAACGGCCAAGTTGTGATGAGCCAAACGTCGACAGGGCTCACAATGACTTTGCGGAACTACGGAGAATTAAACTCGCGATTCGACCTCGTATTTGCTCCAGGAACAAACCGATAAGATACTAGCGAACACGACAGGAGACCGAAAGAACATTACTAATATTCCCAGTCCCAACATTTCAGATTACGGTTCCGCTTTGTTGTTGTTGTTTTCTTCCTGGAGCAGGTCGTACTTCGCGAACTGCCTTGGAGGCACCTTGCGCTCAAAGAGAATATCCAGTTCCTCGAAGGTTCGACCGCGAGATTCTGGAAGGCGGAAATAGCACCAGATGCAGCAGAGGAAGCTGATGGCACCGAAGAGAAAACCCGTCTTTCCACGCCAGTCGCCCTGGTTTCCCGTGAGCATGTAGGGCATGGCAACCGTGAAGACAATACTGGCGGCGGCCTGGATAGCGGTTGCAATGGCAATAGTGCGTCCGCGTAGACGAGTGGCGGAGATTTCGGAGATAATGACAAAACATATTGGGCCCACAGAGGTTTGGTAGACGAAGGTCCAGATGTCCATCAGGGATGCTTGCGCCCAGACAGGGCCGCTCTTGTTGCGGCCAAAGTCGAGGAAGGCGATGATGAAAAGGAGGATCGTCATGATAACCATTCCGGTACTGTAAATGGTCCGGCGACCAAACTGGAAATTTATGAGCGCGAAATCTACATTGTGAGATTAATGTAAACTTACCTTGTGCATCAATGGCCAGGACAGGCACGTTCCCACGAAACCCAGAGCAGTATTGCCGACGCCCACTGAGAGACGTTAGTACTGCCCGGAGCATATTGACCTTGAACTTACTGTTGAATGCCTCTGACGAATCCAATCCGGCCATCTCAAAGAAGAAGTTGGCATATCCGATCATCGGGTTCCCACCAATCACTTGAATCAGATACACCATGACAGAAATCTCCGTACGGAAGAGATTGGCTTTTTTGAAGCAATCCCAATAGGTTGTGGTAGCCTCAATCTCTCGCTCCAAAAGATCCGTCTGCTCAATCATGGAAAGCATCCCATCAATGTCCGGCTGGTGCTTGGATGAGGCGAGTCGAACCAATGATTTCCGCGCCTCATCAAACCGTCCCTTACGAACCAACCAATACGGACTCTCTGGAGCAAACAGCAAGCCGACGAGAAGTACGACGGGCCAGAACCACTGCATGGCAAACGGTGCCCTGTATGCCCACTCGTCGCGACGACTCTCAAACCCGGCCGACACACCCTGCGCAAGAAACTGGCCGATCACAAAGGCCAGATTGACCGATGCCGTGAGTACGCCGCGCAACGCCAGAGGGCAGACCTCCGACGCGTAAGTGGGTGCAATCACCACGTAGAAACCGAACGCCAGACTTCCCAACACCAGTCCCGCGCAAAGCATGCCGATCGAAGTGGCGAAAAACTGTACAAAGACGAAGACAATCGACCAGACGCAGCAGATGGCGAGGGTGAGTCTGCGACCGAGCTTTTCCAATGGCCAGCCACAAGCCAATGCGCCGAGGATTTGACCGACCGGGTTCCCCTTAAAAGGCCATCAGCTACGATTACTACGAGAAAAGAACAGAAAAAGACAACGTACCATTCCTAATGCTGTCTGCCATTCAGCCGCAATGATGTGTCCATCCTTGTACGGATGTCCGAATCTCTCTTGAAAGGCCGGGAGCGCATAGAACGATGTGACCAATTGGGCGTCGAAGCCAGCCATCACAACGGCAATACAGAAGAAAACGGCCCAGAAGACCGCCGTCGGCCATTGACGCACAGCATCCCAGAATCCGGTCTCGTGCTCGGCAATGGTAATATCACGAGTCGCAGTGATCGCATGGACCCCAGGTTTGGCTAGGTCTTCGGAGTGTCTCGACTCGGTCGTACCCTCCTTGATTGCCATTGTGTCGGTATATCCAGGTAGGGAGATGGTCAACGGGGGAACACTAGCAGGTGAGACTTCAGTCTTCGGTCATCCCACGACGAGAGTGGCAGCAGGTTTGATTTGTATCATCGCCACAACACGAGACCAACTTGATCTACACTAGCTACATACAGCTTATCATTGCAGACCAGCCGCATGGAGTCCATGATAATCCAGAAAGCCGGGACGGCGTTACATGCGAATCTTACTACAGTGGTACATAGTCGGAGAAACTGGGAGCTGATTCGATGAAACTCGGGAATTGGCCGTTGCTTTCAACCGCGACCGCTTCTTGATAAGACAGATTGGAGGAACTAAATCAACCAATATGGAGTTAATCCAACTAGAACTGTCCATAGGCGAGCAATCTCTGTGCGGGGTATCCAGTCTTTAGATGAGTTGTGGGTTTTTCTTAATGCTCGGTACATGAGTAGTAGTGATTAGCATGGTCCTCGATTCGTACTGGCGCCGCCGAAAGGCCCGACTGTACGGAGTGCACTCCGGACACGAGCAGCTGCATCGTGCAAGACTCCAAGTTGATTACCATATCGAGTAAGTTTAGTCATCAGAGCAGGCTTCCATCATGTGACTGACGGAAATAAGTATGAATGCATGTATTCTGCCAATCAACCCCCACAGAGCTGGGTTGGGATGTGGGGATGACAGGAGTTCCGTTCTTCAGCTCTACAAAGGCTCCTTCAGGAGACAGCGTGGATGATTAATTGTATTTATTTAATTAAGTAACTGATTCCCAGAAGAGTACGGGAGGACGGCGGGAAGCTTTCCGATTCCGCTTCGGATAGTGTCGACCATGGTGGAGAGACCGTCAAGACGGAGCACGTTCCTCCGCTCAAAACGGTCCGAGTCAGCAAACCCGTAAACACTGCTGGCCCGCAGATACTACTCCGAGAGCAGTTCTTTTGCTTGCTTCGACTCTGTGCACTCCGACCTCATACGGCGCGCAATGGGTCTTATCGGTCGTTTTATCAAGCTTTCCGCGTACGGAGGTACTGCGGTTGTCGGATCCTTTTTCATCTGGACGCGCAACTGTAAAATCGACCCTCTGCCGCCGTCGGACTACCTTTGGAATTGTCCAGCACATCGCGCGCAAAATCCCAATGGAAATGCCACCGTCAACGACATCTTGGTGCGCAAAGTCCCGCTAACACAAATTCACCCGCGGCTATTGGAGAAGAAGGGCAAACTAATCGAGGCATTCTGTGCCGGAGTTTGGGGTGGCATTGGTGAGTAAAGCCGATAAACTTATCGGATACTAACTAGTGAAATCTGTCGACGCCACGGACCATCGTTTGCTGATAGTGATTCTAAAAACCGCAGGATTCGCGTTCCAGCGTGCTTATCTCGCACGAAAGTACCAAGGCCCTCAGACCGCGCACCAACTATGGTCCACCGATGAACTTCGCCGGTCGACGTACGAAGTCGGCACCGAAATGACCGATCATTTCAAGGTCGTTGAGAAGACGGACGACCGCATCATCGTGCGCTGCGGCGATTCGCCATTGAAGACAGGGCTTCGCGAGTCCGACGGCCTGTTCGAGATGTCCGTCGCGGTCAAGAAGGAGGAGGGCGTTGCCGAGTTCTACCTCAAGTCGCTCTTCTTCAATGGATTGTCGGGAAGCAAGGAGGAGAAGTGCATGCCATATTGGATCGAATGGCTGCATCAGCAATACGCAAAGTTGTTGATGGAGAGTGCAATTCAGAATGTGCTTCGATGAGGCAATCTCCTTGTCTGGGTGGAAGCCCCGAGCGTTTGTCCTTGTGTCATGATGTAATCTTGCATCCAGGAACGTCTTCTCTCTGAACAGCATAATAGAACTCGCATTGAAACAGCTGCAGGATATCATAGGGCTCATGAAACTCATCATCTACGAATATAATGATCTTCAAGCCCTGTTATCCAGACGATGAAGTCTATCGCTCGCCTACTTTAGGGCTCATAGAGGCAATGATTGCCGTTTCAGGAAGCTTGGGTGGTTAACTTCAGCCATGGAAGTTCAGAAACTTTCGTGTTGCCCTACTTTCCAAGTCTGGACTGCGTACATCAGCGTGCTTTCAGGGGAGACACCAAATTTGGTTGTGCTTGCCATAATCATTGCTTAGATGGAAGTGTTGGTTACAAATCAGGATCTAATAGTGATTTGGCTACAAAAGAACACGGATACTCAGGACAAGATAGTCAATAAGTAACATTCGTACAATGAATTATGCAAACTGGTTCCATGAGCATGGAAAAAATATATCATAATACATTTCATAATCTAACAAATCGACATGACGCCATTGTCATGGAACGGAATCGAATCCAAAGCATGTCCATCATTGATTTTGGGTATCAACGTTGTGCTCTCAAGCACTCAAGAAGTAAAAAACAGCGTATATAAATCAAAACGGCCCCTTACAGCGCAAGGGCAACGGCACCAGCCAGACCGGCCATAGCAATGCCGACGGGATTGGCCGTGGGAGCAGCAAAGTCTTCCTGGTCCGAGGTCGAGACGTCGGTGGTAGTGGCAGCAGCAATGTCGTACTTGGAAGACAGCGACTGGGCGAAGTCGTTGGCGTTGGAGGCGATCTCGGCCGCCTGGGAGGCCCAGGCGGACTCCTTGGACGCGAGCACGGAGTCTGTCACGGAGCGAGCATCCTCCTCGAGAGAGTTGGCGCGCGAAGACGCCTCGCTGGCAATGCTCTCGGCGCTGTTGGCGATTTCAGATGCTTGGGAAGTGGCGGCAGTGGCCGCAACGCTGGTCAAATGATCCCACTTGGACGAGATATCCTGGCCCCAGGTCTGGAGGTTGGAGGCGACGGATTCCGCATGGCTCTTGGCCGCACTACCAATGCCCTCGCCCAGGGAGACGAAGTCGCCACCGAGGTTGGCAAGGTCACCGGCAATGGCCCCGAGATCGTCGCCGAGGTCGTCGAGGAGGCCACGAGCAACGCGCTGGTTTTGGGCGCGTCGGAGGGTTGGCGGAGGAGTGATTGCCGGCTGCTCCGGATTCGGGACGGCGAGTGCCGGAGCGAGCAGAGCAGCTGCTGCAACGAGGGCTTTGTACTGCATTTTGGTGATGATAATGAATATGTATGGAGTGCCGGACGCTTATGTATAGATCGATCAATCACGGAGATGGCTGGATGCACAACTAACAATCGAGATGTTCTCGCAATGAAGGAATTGTCGGACGGGGTCGACGCATCTCTTTAAATAGGGGCCCCCCCAGACTGCCAGCTCACGAAATTAAACTACACGGGCTCTGCCGAATAATGAGCCGTGTTGGCTGCATCAACAGGGCTTGGGTTCTGCAGTCTTCCAACTGGCTCAGCCCCTTTTGCCCCAGCGCGGATTCCGGATCTCATCGCAAATTTCGGCTGCGCAATGGCGAAACCGCGGCACTAGCCACACATTCTAACCTGATCCATCCTAGAACCTGTGGGGGATTATCGTCCAGCCATCCCAACACGGCTAGGGTCGGTGCAATACTCCGTGATCCGTGGGTAAGCATCGTCGAGGGGCCCTCTGTGGCTTGGTGCCTAATATAACGGCCAGTGGCACAGTTTTCCAAAACTACGACGTTCATCGGGACCAGGCATCACAGTTCAAGACAATTTTAGCGGCCGCGCCCCTTGGAATCCTGCAAGTAATGCTCTCGATCAACTTGAAATTCTTTCTTTGAACCCCCCTCGCTGCGCAGGAACCACAGAGCCTAATTTTACGAAAACCAAAATGGCGCAACCTTACCGCACAGTGTCTTCCTATTGGCCGTGGAGCTTGTCTGACCCACTCCCATAGCACGTTTGCCAGCTGATCGGTAATCTTATCTCGTAACTGACGCGTAATCATGGAGTACCCGCCCATCAGCCACATTGCACGGCCCCCCATCTCCATCCATTCATGTGGCTTGACAGCGAGGAAGCCACGGAAGATTCCGATAGAAATGTCAAGTTGGTCAGCCAATGGGTACAACTTTGGGCTCCGTCATTCTATTTTGAGCGCGGAGGATTCATTTCAGTTGACCTTTTCATGGCCGAAGGATTGGGCGATATGCGGTAAATGCAGGCCTTGTCGTACGGAGTATGGACGGAGGTACGGAGTAGTAAGGTTACCTGGAGGGCACTGCAATGAGCCGATGGAACCTGCCGGAGTCGTCATCGCAGACACATCATCATGCAGCGTGCAGCAATTAATTTCATCAGGGGAGATTCCATCTGAATGGTAGCATCGTGTAACCCGTCCAAGTCCAACCTCGGTCGATTAGAGTATGAGTAGTTACTCTGCGCTGGCCAGAACTCTGCGCAACAGAATTGATTCACTGGACTTCTTGAGTTTAGTATCACAAGCAATGATTCACAGATGATACTCGGCGGATCAATCGTCTATCGTAAATTCTGAACATGAGTTGGCTACCAAATGAGCTCCTTGCTGTGAGCACGGAGAAGAGCCTCTTGTCAAATATATATATATATTAGGGCTTTGATTCTCACATGATTGACTGGCTGATCAGAAAACAAACTCTGCGAAAGCAGTCACATTCAACAATATTGCTATTTTGAGACGGAGTAAAGGGAGTAAAGGCAATAGTATTATTACTTGCATGGAGGTTTTCTAGAATCCAACAACAGGAATGGTATCAACTGTATTCCTGGCCGAATTGGCCTGCGTTGGCAGCACATGTGCTCAGAGCCTTCCGGTCTGCCCTGCTACAAGTATAATCCTTGATATGGCAATCTGTGGCCGACGACGTCTCCTTGCATTGGTACGTGTGACCCAGCAGATTCTCGAAAAAGCCTTGTTTGATTAGGCTCCGGGCGTTTGCATTTAACCTTGTCATACACTGACCCATTGGCTTTCACTCTGTCATGCAGGAAGCCGTGTCCAAGATCAGATTCCAAACCAAATTTCATTATGGTACATGAAGGGGGGAGGTGGAATCCGCAGTTCGCATTATGGAAATTGAACCAGAGAGAGAATCAACATGACAACATGTGGAGACATCACAGCTTACAATTTCGCTGGAATCATTGGGACAGGAGCTCTACTTCCGCCATATCCTTTTGATGACATGAAACATGATCTCCCAAACCGTTCGTAACCGATTCGTGAGAAATCGTCAATTCTTGGGAGAAATATAGGAGTTCAGATGTAAATGTCTTCGATAACACCTGTATCATTTCAACGTTATTCCTGGCGTTTTGGATACGACAATAAGAAAGCAACAAAGGAACCGGGAGAAAGGAGGCCCAAAATGCCAATTGGATGAGGAGATCACATACTGTCGGAACAAGTCCAACCTTCTCCGTCAGCCGAACCAATCTTGGACCGGCCAGACAGGAGATCCACGAGTCCCTTGGTTTCTCGCCAGAACTCGTACTTGGGACGACGCTTTGCCCAGTCCGTTTCGGTGGACTCGAGACCAGTCGGCCCACCCAAGGGCGAGAAGAGCACCTGGGAACCCTTGATTCCGATGACAGTGACGGAATTTTCATCTGCAGCAATTTCATCCTTCGACTTGCCAGCGAAGCTTTCCAGGTACTGCATGCACTTGATGGCCATCCGTAGGGCGCGGACGCGGTCCATCGGGGACGGGTTGCCACCCTGCTGGAAATGTCCCGGAACAGCTGCACGGGATTCAAAGCGTCCCCTTGCCTCTTCTTTGATGATGTCGGCAATGACTTGAGTCGTATACGTCTTCGAGGCACATTCATTTCGCAGGATGATTTTGCCGGCACGGTTGGCACCATGGTCAGAAGCAAAATTCTGTCGCAAAAACTCAATGTCATCGCAGAGCATTTTGATGTTGATTCCCTCCTCGGGGATATAAACCGTTGTCGCACCTACAGCGAGACCGGCCGTCGTCGCGATGTATCCAGACTGCCCACCTTGCGTCTCAACGACGAAAACTCGGCGACGCGAAGACGACGCGGACTGCCGAATAACGTCGCAGAAGTTGACGAGTGCATTCAGACAAGTGTCACTGCCAAGTGAGTACTCTGTTCCAGGCACGTTGTTAGAGATAGTGGCTGGGAGCACGACGATGGGAATCTTGAATGCAGAGTAGTACTGCCGCGCCTGTCGCAGTTGACTGGCTGCAGTGTATGCTTCAAAACCGCCAATGATGAAAAGAGCATCGAACTTGTGCAGGTCAAAGGCTCTGGCCGTGCCCTCAAGATCCTCGCTGGGAAGACCTCGATTGGTCCCAATCTCCGAGCCTCCTTCGTTGACCCAATTGTTCGATTCCACCCATTGCACTTCACGGACCGATCCAATCGGTTTATCCGAATGGTGGCGGATGAGACCGGGGAACCCATTATGAATGGCGATTGGTGTGTGGCCACGAGTCAGGCAGTATCCAACCGCAGCACGGGTGGCCGGATTCATCCCGCCAGCGGGAGCTCCAACATGGATGATAGCAATCCTCATCCGCTTATTCTCAGGCACCCGCTGCTTGGGATGATCTACTGTTGTAGTGTTAATGTAGGCTCTGTGGTACTCCTTGAATTCCGAATCGCGCATGTTCATCGCAAATTCAAAATCCTTAGCTTTGATTCTCTCGGCCACTTCCTTGGTCTGCTTGACCGCTTCCATGAGAGGCATCCGCCCAATTTTGTTCTCGCGGATGACGATGACGGGGGAGGGCGAATCGGGCTTCATATCAAGGACAGCCTTGACGGCTTCAACTCCTTGAAGGGTTGACAGCCATCGATCGTAGGCACAAGCAGGACCGCCTCGCTGGGTATGTCCCAAGACAGTAACTCGCGTATCCAAGCCCAGCCGGGTGCTGAGGATATCCTTGACGGCATTTGACGTGATCTTATTAAGGTTGCGATCCTGCGCACCTTCTGCAACAATGACAATCGTTCGTCGTTTACCCCGTTCTCGGTTCTGGCTTGATTAGCTAGGCGCTGTGTGAAAGCGCCGAAGACTACCCACCTTGTTGATAATGGTACACATATCGTCTTCCCAACCATCACGTGGGGGCATTTCAGGAATGAACAGCCAGTCGGCATCTGTACTGATCGCGGACATCAGAGCTAGCCAGCCGCAGTGCCGTCCCATAACTTCAATGACAAAACCACGCTGATGCGAAGCGGCCGTATCAAAGACTTCATCCACCGCATCGCAAATGCGTGTCAGGGACGAATAGCAGCCAATGGTTGCATCAGTGCCAGACATATCATTATCAATCGAGCCCACTAGACCAACGATGCTCAATGACTTGTACGGAGCAACCTGGGCCTCGGTGAACTCTCCCTTCTGAACGAGCTCGTCCAAAAGTCCCGGCCACTCCGCGCGCAAGACATCTGCGCCGGTCAAACTACCATCACCACCACAGACCACGAGAGCGTTGATGCCGCGCTCCACCATGTTCTTCGCTGCGCGAAGGCGACCGGATCTTTCTCGAAAGGCGGGGCATCGTGCGGACCCGATCAAAGTTCCTCCTTTGGAGAGCCAGCCACGAACATCCTCCCAATGCACCTGTCTGATCATATTTTCGCCATTGATCAAGCCTTCATAGCCCTCGTGCACGGCGTATGCCTCACAGCCGCTGTGAATTGCCATTCGAACGACGGCGCGGACCGCGCCGTTCATGCCGGGGGCATCGCCGCCCGAGGTCAGGACGGCAATGCGCCGCTTGTTGGCAGGCTCGACGGAAGTTTTGGATACGGCCATGGGAGGTCTGTGCGACGGTCAGTTCGGTACCAGGAGTCGAATTCGGCCTCAACCGAGAGCTGGGATTCAGATGTTGCGAAGGAAAAATGGACCGAAGAGCTATTTTTTATCTGCCACTGGAGCTGTGTGCCCGGTGGGGTGTTCCCGGTGAGAGAAATCGGTGGGCGGAAGATCTACGTCACAAATGCCGATCGGGATCACTCGAGAGCCGAAGACAGCAATTTGAATTTGTCTGCTGGGACACTGGCAAGGGAATGGAAAGACGAAAGCGAAGGTTCGCCGCTCAGAAAGCCATTGATTTCACAGAACACAAAGGCTATTTGTACTCCTGCCTGGTGCCGTGATTTCACTCTGCCATCTTGAACCTCAGATCTTCTGGCCAACGAGAATTGCCCGATCTGAAGCTGAGCCTCAATCGGGAATAGCGTGGAAGCCAAATTGATCACGTGGGACATTCTTGACGACAGACAACATGACATTTGCAGGGCTGTGTTGAGACATGGAAGGCAAAAATTCCTTCCGCGTTTCCCTATACATTCTCGATATCGGATTCGCACCCCTCGCTCAATAGCTTACTGCTGAGAGAGTACTTGGTGGCTCTCCGTCAGCACATGGAATATCACAATGCGAGTGCGCATGCGGTTGGGTACTGGATTCCATATGGTCACGAGTATGCACCTCCCCCAAAGAGCCCTGTGCTTGTGCTAGGAGTCACCAGATGCGATTATCATCATAAGCTTTGGATCTATGAATCATGCCTTGATTTTCAGGGCGTAATGAGGGCATTAGACTGCAAGGATTGTCATGCATGGAGGTCCGATCAACTGATAAGATAATACGCTTAGCTTATCACTTATCAGAGCTCTTCGCCTTGGCCAACCAAAATTCGTGACAGATTTACCCCTCCAAGCCCCACTAGAATCACGTGACAGTATCATCAACGCTCGGGGCTCCGGGGGCTAAGCTTCGGTTCCTCGGATAACAGCGGTCATCGTGTTGAGTTTCAGGGTCCAGCGACCACCGCGTTCCTCCCACGGGCTCTATAGTAATGCCGTAAACTCCGGCTACCTCGTCCAACATTCTCCGACCCAATTATTGCATGAACCGGAAAGAACCTTATTCTCCAATACGAACCTGAAAATGTCCAAGTTATCATCGGCACTCAAAGCTCAAATCAACGCCGCCCATGCTCGACCGGGGACAACTCCGGCGCCGGCAGGGGTCCTTTCTCTTTATCAAAATATACGAAGGGAGGCTGAATCGCGAGATGTTGGAATCAAGGCGTGGTTCAGCGCTGCAGTACGTTTCGTATTCTGCACCAGGGACGCTCCTGCTCATGGCGTCTTTTAGACAGCTGCTACAATAACCATGAATTCTCCGCAATCGCTCCTCCAGCTTCATAACATGGCAACGGAGAACAAGTCGCGAGAGGAGAGGATTTACTTTGCCGAACTGGTGCGGGAAATAGGACTCAAATGCGTTGGTTTCAATGGAGTGCGTACGTCCAGACCAGTCGATAGAACTCATGGTAACCGAGACGATAGATTCCGCGGACTATCAATTGCCTTGGGGAGTTCCGCGCTGGGTTGCCCCCCGATATTATCAGTGGCCTGGCCACCCAACCACGTCGGTAGGCATTAAGCAAGAGCCATCGTTCAACGGCAACCATTCTCATGGATCATCACAGCCAACTCACGCCCGAAAATGTGCCGTCAATCCTGAACCGTGGCCAGGCGCTTTGGAAATCGATCTATCATCCATTCGAGACCAAGCTCGTTAACAAACTTGCCCAATCTCACCCAGACCTGCCTGTCCACATTCTCGAAAGCGAATACGGAAATCTCTTTTCAGATCCACCAGCCAGCCCGAACGGGGTTCCTGTCACCGTGGGCCGTGTCCTCACCTCCATCATTGCCGTTTCTTGCCTCCGTGCGCAGACTGGAGTTGGTCCGCAGGTCGTTTCGCACATTTTCGGCTTGCGAAAAGCATACGAAGACGGCACTGCGGAGGCTGAGGAGCACATCCAGGGAGGTAAGTGGCTAGCCACCGATGAAGGGAGTATCTGGCTGCTGGGGATTGTGGATCGCATCGTCGACTGCATTGGCAATGGCCAAGGGACGACTTTTGCGCCGGGTTATTCGCATAATGCAAAGCTGTAACCCTTCACCGTATTGGGAAGTTAATCATTTGACGAACATATTTCCGGTCAATTCACTGGCAGGCAGCCAGTCTACTCTGGCGTTTAGCGACGCAATGTACATAGCAGGAATCTATACACGTACATACACATGCACGTTTTGAAGTTCTGGCTTTGCTGTGGGAAGACACGTGTTTGAATAAGGCGCTCATAAAATTCCCGAAGTCCCATAAATAGGGTTAGATCACTTGCAGCCAGCCACATCCGAAATGCACGCTTAGGTCCACAAAATCTCAAAGGTGCGTTCTTGAATAACAAGGCCCAACTAAAAAGGGTAGATATGACAGGCAAAGTGCGGCATCCGGGTTCTGCGAAATTGATTGGAGCTGTCGAAACAGACAAATGGTTATTCCTGCTTGAAGGTCAGCAATAGATTAAAGCGATAAATACATTGCATTGTAAAATCTGCGTCGATCGCGACGCACCATCTCATTGTGTACTGGATTTGTACCTGCCTTGGGGACCTCTTGCAGAGATCTAGGATATCAGGGTGTGCACACAGGTATGTGACAGCTACTTCCGCGATACAGCTATTCTGGCTCGAGTTTGACAGCTGCTGATCCTTTACGAGACAGCTCGATACCATGGAACGGGTGTTGATCGCCAAACAAATTGGCCCCTCTCCCCCGCCATGTTTCCTTGGCAAATGAACGACCTGAACCACTGACCGTCCGCATACTCGGCGTTAACTCTGTCATGTTCTAGATTCTCATCCTCACAAATTTAGGGAGCATTGAGGGGTTACATGTCCAATCGAGAGGCTGCCTTTCCGACGATCGCGGACGAGCTGCATGTACTCTCACATGTGATGCATCCTATAACGAATGCGAGACTGGACATGTCTGTAGAAGGCCATTACCACTATCAAGCAGTGTACGCCCACGCCCGTAGCTAGTATGAAGGAGTTCAGTTTGCGGTAAGCGATCGCATCTAAGAGAGCAGAACAGCAGATTGAGCGTGGTTCGATCTGTAAAAACATGATTGGCTGGTAAGCTCCAGATCACGCACATGACGTCATTCTATAAATGCCTTGGCCAATCAGAAGTTGCGAATTGATCAGTGAACAGTGAGCTCATCTTGGACGAAGAACGCTGCAACTGTTTGGTCAAGAGGGTAAGCAGACAGATCTATCCGAATTACGAGAGTATGCTAAGTGTAAAAAAGACATGCTGGCCTAGGATGGATGCGTGATGGCTGGCTCAACCAATCTCTCTGGGGTTCGTCGATCTCAACTGAGTGGAACACTCGCTACGACCAGATCATGAGACAGCACCGGCAATTCGAATTTGGGTCTCAAACTCAACCGTCTCTCAACGTTCTTAGGCCCTTTCTCGTCCGCTGTGCGCTTGCAGAGGTGGTAGCCAACACATTGCATTCGTACCATCTCCATGCGGAGCATTCGTGGACAGAGTTTCCGCATGCAGTTCTAAGCACAGCTTCAAATGAACCTAGTCGCCAGATGCGGCAGGACAGCACAGACTGCTATAAATTGCTCCGGCTCCAGTTATCCGTTTATCCAGAGTATTAGTTATTTCTCATTCCCATGAATACCGGCAAATACTAGGAACGATATGTCGCTCACAGGAAAGGTCGCTCTGATCACCGGCGGCGCAAAGAATCTCGGCGCGGAAATCGCCCGTGAGCTGGCCGCCGTCGGCGCCTCGTTGGCGCTTCACTACAACTCCTCCGGAACAAAGCCGGAGGCCGACAAACTTCATGATGAACTGAAGAAGAAGTATCCGCAGATCAAACTGCAGTTCTACCAGGGCGACCTGACTACCGCGGGAGCCGTGTCGAAACTGTTCCAGGACGTCCTGAAGGACTTTGGAAAAGTGGACATTGTAATCAACACGATTGGGAAGGTGCTCAAGAAGCCCATTACCGAGGTCACGGAGGCCGAGTACGATAAGATGTTTGCGTATGTTATAGGTAATCGTCAGGTCAAAACGGAAGGATTCTGTTGACTCGAATAGAATCAATTCTAAGGCTGCCTTCTTCATCCTCAAAGAGGCCGCGGCACATGTCACTGACGGTGGGAAAATTATCACCGTCGTGACTTCCCTGCTGGCTGCATTCACGGGTCTCTATACGTCGTACGCTGGCAGCAAGGCTCCCGTCGAGCATTTCACTAGGTAAGCTGTCTTGGAAATTAATATAGCTTGTACTTGCTTATAATATATCAGGGGCGTGAGCAAAGAGCTCCAGCCGCGAGGAGTGAGTGTCAATGCAGTTGCGCCGGGGCCCATGGACACGCGTACGTATCAACGTGTTTCCTTTATCTTCGTTCTTCGCTCGGTGCCACTGACTTTGAAACCAGCCTTCTTCTACCCTGAGGAGACTCCCGAATCTGTGGCATTCTGCAAATCGAATGCAATTGGGAACCGCCTAACCGACGTCAAGGATATTGCACCTCTGGTTCGCTTCATGGTGACTGAGGGTGGATGGATCACCGGACAAACGATTTTTGTCAATGGCGGCTACACAACCCGTTAAAAGCGTCGAATCCCCCGAGCTGTTCATGAAACGGATCCAGGAGCGTTTGCTAGCGCCCTAGTTCAAATCAGTGGGGGTTGAGAGCAAAGGCATGGGAATTACGTGCTCCATTCTTGATTTCGATCAACTGCCGGATTCTGCTAGTGCGGCGGGTCCTGTTTTCAATTTTCAGGCACTCAGGCAGATAACCTACCTCGACTGAATGACAGATTGGCCAGTAGACCTTCTGGAATCCATCAATCGAATTTATCGACTCTGCCCCTGTTCATGAATTTCATTGCTTCAATCACCCTCCGCGCCGCTCATGGTAACGATACGGGATGTGGCCGTTGTGTGGAGGGATTTATGACTCGTAATACCGGTGTAGCATGGCTTAAGCATGGCTACGTCATACTCCGAGTCTAGAATTAGTGCCCCTTGCGGGGGAGTACAAGTACTTGAAGCTCCCAGCTTGTTCGGCTCCTCCGGAGTACCAAGTGCGGTATCACGGCAGAGACTCGAGAATCAGACCATTCTCTCGTTTGAGGACGTCTTTGATTAGCTTGCGGCATCGAATATTTTCCATAGTTCAGAGACCAAGGTCCATCTCACGGTACCATGACAACAAGATACCGTGTTGAGTGTTAGCGGACAACCAAGCTCTCTACCAGCCTATTCCGTGTACACGCTGACAATCAAGCACAATCTAGATGCCCTCAAGGTGCGCATCCGGCCAATATGTTGGGCTGCCATCCATTGCTGACTGACAGATTACAGTCGCATCGTCGCGATCAGTTGGTGCGAAAGTTTCGACTCATAGATCCCCTGTATCATTTGGCTAAAGAGTTCAGATCGAATGGATTAAAGGCTTGTTGGCCGTGCCGTTCGTCCTCCACTCGCAACCCACTGCTACGTTTCACGAAGAAAGCGAGAAACTGCGCGCCGTCGCGGATGCCACGCATCAGCGATATGCGGAGATTATGCGCGATGTCGAGTACCTGATCAACGATCACAGTATTGCCCTTCGCCTGGTCAATTGCATAGAGGAGACTTTAACAAGTTCGGTATTACAGTTGCGCACCATCAGGAAAACCGCTCGGGGCAGTCCAAGCTGAAGCTTCTTGTTCCCACCGTGGGCATGTTTTTTACCCCACTGTTGCTTCAAGAAGCGTTTGACTATCAAGATCAGCGTCGCTTCATCAGCCGCCGTCGCTTTGTCGCGCCGTCATTCAATGATGTCCGACTGATTCTGAACACCGCCCAGCTGATGGGCCTCGTGCGCAGAAGCGAGATTCGCCTCATGACGTTCGACGGCGACGTCACTCTGTATGACGATGGATGCTGCCTGACGGACGACTCCCCCGTTATCCCCCGATTGATACGGCTGCTGCGCAAGGGTCGCAAAGTCGGCATCGTCACCGCTGCCGGATACACCGAGCCGAGCAAATACTACGTCCGACTCAAGGGCCTGCTCGACGCAGTCTCCGTGGATACTACGCTTACCCGAGAGCAGAAATCGAGTCTAGTCATTCTCGGCGGCGAGGCGAATTTCCTCTTCTGCTACGATGACTCCGCGCCGGAGCTGCTCCGCTACGTGGAACGCAATCAGTGGCAGCTCGATGAGATGCGCTCGTGGACCGACGAAGATATCACGGCGCTTCTGGATGTGGCAGAGGCCGCGCTGCGAGAGTGCGTGAGTAACCTCAACCTCCCCGCAATTTTGGTCCGTAAGGATCGCGCCGTAGGCATCATTCCGCGTGACGGTTGCAAGATGCACCGCGAGCAGCTGGAGGAGACGGTCCTCGTTGTGCAGAATACGGTTGAGCGGTCCGAAGTGGGACAACGGCTTCCCTTCTGCGCATTCAACGGTAAAGCATATCACCAAACCCCTCCCCGGTTTCTACTCTCGTGTTAATTGAATCATGTTAGGCGGGAACGACGTCTTTGTCGACATTGGTGACAAGTCGTGGGGCGTACGCGCCTGCCAGCGCTACTTTGGAGGAATCGAGCGCAGCAAGACGTTGCATATTGGCGACCAATTCCTCTCTGCAGGCTCGAATGACTACAAGGTGTGTCGTCCCAGGACGCTACGGAAAATTTAAGTCGCTGATATACTTGGTGTCAGGCACGTCTGGCATGTACGACGGCTTGGGTTGCTAATCCCGCCGAAACAGTGTCGTTATTGGATGAGCTCGAGGAGTTGGAAGGAAGGGAAAGTAATTAAAAAAGTGGGATGGGCTGTTTATGTTATGGTGATTAGTAGTAGCCATCCTGCTGGGGTACAAGTGTTCAGACCAAGGCCGTTTGTCTATTCTAGACCTGAGGTTATACCCATGTCACTATAATACAATATTCCTCGTCATATCGTTAGGCGACAGAAATCTCGCGAATAACTTGCTCGAGCGTCTTTTGTCCCGGACCAGCAACGTCCGACGATTTCCACGTGTAAACTAGCTGCCCGGGCGACTCGCCTTGCACAGGTGGGTTATACTTTGCGGCGCCGGGATCATCCGGTGTTCGCTGCCGTAGACACAACTCCTCTCTGGATAGGTGAATGCTCAGCGTCTTGACTGGCACGCGGCTTTCATCGTCCGGTCGGACCGCAACTAATTCGCCATAATGCGCGAATGGCGCTTCCCACCGTAATGGCACCTTAGTACCTTCCGACCCCCCGGCTCCCTCTGCTTGACGCCTGGAAACGGTTGCAATGTACGTCGTCAAATCGAGTGTGATTAGATGCAGTAGAAGCGATTCGGCCTCTGACTTGAGCCCGATCCGTCCCGGAGCCTGCATGTGCGGGAAGTTGGGAAGCTCAAATGAGAACTCATACTCCGTTCCCAATGAGGGCGGTGTTGTTTGATGTCGTATTGTGGGCTCCGGCCGGTTGGTGTGGATGGTGACGGTCACTTTGCTGGTAGGGTTGGCAAGAGTGCCGGAGAAGCTGGATTCTATGGGGTTGAGGAAGGGGCGGACGAAGGACTCGACAGCGGGGAGAGTGGACGAGCGATTGCCATCGGCGAGGCGAATCGATGAAAAGGATCTCGATGAGTACTCGGACTGCAGACCGGCGGAGCGGAGGATTTGGTAGACGTTGCGGAGGGTCGTCTGCAGGTTTGAGACATGCGAACGGTGCTGTAGATACGAGAGGATTGGACGAAGAAGGTCATAGTATAAAGCAGGGCGTTTCTGAGTGGACAAAGGTTGAGGCAACTGCATGCGGCGTTGACTGTTCCGTCGGTGCGCATAGCAGAGCAGGATTCGCAGAGCGTAAGATGTCGCCTGCGCAATGGTATCACGTTCATGCGAGTAATCTTCGCTCTCTTCGGATATGTCATCTAGATCGACAATGTCTAGAATGATCTGCTCTTCCTCATCGTATTCGAAATGTATCGAATTACGATGGGTTACGACTCCGGAGCTGGCCAATATCCGAGCTTCGCGGGTAAGTTCATAAAAGAGCTCCTCTTCAAATAGCGAGTCGCGCGATTGTAAGATGCGTGCCTCGATCGTGTCGCCGCCTGCTGCAACAAAGTCGGAAAGTCTTGAAGAACCTACAATTTTGTTGTTTTTCTTCACACGAATTCGAACCGCCCGCGGTCGAGATGGTAACAAGCCCCGGTCCAGAACAAGGCTGCCATTGTCTGCGCGATGCAAAGAAGCCAGGCCACGATCACGGAATGTCGGCGCAGCTGCATCGATTAGCTTCATCCATGCCTCTCATGGAAAGGATATCGAACCTTCCAAGAAACCAAACTGTACCCCCAACAATTGTCGCTCCCTGGGCAGTCTACACACTTTCCAGCCCTTATTTTTTACCGTCAACAGCTCATCCCAGTACTGACTCTCTACAGCGGCTTCCTTCTCTAACCGTGAAGCGGCTTTGAGAAGCTTACTCGCCGCTGCATTAAACCCTTCCAATTTCCATCCTCGCGCAACAGTCTGCCATTCTTGAACGGTTGACTTGGGCTGCTCCGGCATCTTAATCACGTCGATATCTAGCGAACCAGACGGGACCATTTGTTTGAGCGTCGCGGACATGGTGGGTTCAGCCTGGCGAGGATTATGTTTCGACAACAGTAGCGATATCACATCTAATGCCATTGTAGCCTCTGTATGAGCTTGTCTACAGGATAATAAGTCGCGAGCTCCATGAAACATTGTACCAGTCCTTACACGGCAAATTGAAGGATCTCCGCCCGGCGCTTGTAGACCGTCTCCTGCCGGTCGCTTGCATCTATCTCACTGGGCGCCATCGCCGATTCTCCATCGCTCTCGTCGCCTTTCTCCTTTCGAGCCTGGAGCTCATCTTGCAGGCTTTGCTCGGTGACACTCCGAAACGAACCCCGTTGCGCGTTGATCTGGGCGATGCGAACAGGAAGCATGTCCTTCTTGCCGGTCCCTGACACCACTGGCCGCAGTGGCAGGGCGAAGGACTTGTCGTCCTCCATGGCTTATCGTGGCTATCGCGGGCATGCCCTTTGTCGCGAACTCCGGCTTTGTGATGCTCCAAGGCACCTTTTGATCACATGACTTTGGAGCTCAATTTCCAACTTCCCCACAGTTCTTGGTCAACTGGTCTAATACCACCTCATGTCGTCACTCGCCGGTGATTTCGCCGTACATGCTGCCACGACAACTGGGGAGTCTGGGATACGAAGATGAACAATGGCAGTTGATCAACAGAATCTCTACGATGTTCAACGATGTTCAATTGCAGTTTCTTGCTCGTGCAGGCTCATGATTGTGTCTGGCTAGACAAGCCCACCGCGGTCCTGGCAGCCTTGGAAGTCGGGCCATTGTGCCCTGTCCTGAGAACTCTGGTTCTGCTCGTAACCTACCGTCCCATACTCCTGACCGTCTTCTCGAAACCTTTGGAATTGGAAATCAGAGCTTAA
>NW_027192350.1:149664-214472 GCF_041956635.1 Thermomyces lanuginosus | reverse complement strand
GTTCCACTCTTCGAAAAATTTAACGGGACACCCCCACTACCCGTCTCACCGGTGAATCACTTTACCGAATACGGCTAGTCAAGTCACCCTCTAGCCGTTTTCGTACTAGTCTCCAGCGATCTTGGAACTATTACAGCATCATTCACCCGAGGATTCCCGCATTCACTTGCCTGAACATTGCCTAAAGCGCCTCAGGAATCAGAGCGTGCTCAAAATGCAAAGTAGAGATAGGTAGAACAGTCCTGATTGCTGTGTATTTCTGCAAGGGTAGGATGAGCTACGTTACAGCAAGGAGTATCAAACCTAGAGAGCCATACCTCGGCCCGCGAATCACGGGATCATCACCGCCCACGATGTCCAGCCGTCGGCTTCTTCTGGACCAAGAAACCATGCTCTTCGCGCCTCCGCGGTGACGTCCATCATACGAATTAGCTCCAAATCACCCTGATCCGTTCTTGCTAGCCGCCCGCTAAGCCCGGGCGCATCATCTCCGGTGCTTGCGTCGAACCGGGGGCTGCTGCGATGACGCTGTCCTTCGGCGGTCTCTCCATCGCCGCGTCTACCGCGGGACTCGCCTCTGCCGGCTCCAGTGTGCTCTCGGAACTGCCCGAATCTTCGATCCCCGCCCACGTTGCCGACCCGCCAAGCTCTGTGGTCTCTTCTTCCAGTCTTCAATTCCCCTCCGATGTCCCTTCTGCAACCCCACAGTCGATTTCCATTGCGCCTCCTCCCGCACTACCGTCCGCAATGCCGGGCTCACTGGGCGGCGTGGTTGGGTTTTTCTTCCAAACGATCCCCAGTATCTTGTTCTGGGTGATCGGCTTCACCTCCATCACGGTGCCCACCTACATATTCACGGTCTTGTCGATGAGCCTGACCTTTACCATGCAGTTCCGGACGCTGTATGTCTCTCGAGGTCGGAGCGAAGGAAAGTAGGACAATGGCTAATCGTAGGTTCATACGAACAGGTTGCTGATCATTCTCGCCATCATTTCCGGCGTCATTTGGTTCATTCGTTACCGTTACCTGAACATGTACAGCCGGCTCCCACCGGAGCCTCAGCGGAAGGAGCCACAAATAGACTTGTTTCCAGATAGTCAAGAAGGCGATTCGAAGCCGGGGCTCGCAAATTATCTCGATGAATTCCTGAGCGCCATCAAGGTGTTTGGGTATCTGGAACGTGCGGTGTTCCATGAGCTTACCCGGACGATGCAGACGCGGAAACTGATGGCGGGAGAGACACTGCTGTTGGAGGAGGAAAAGGGATTCTGCCTTGTGGTAGATGGACTGGTACAGATATTTGTCAAGTCCATCAGAGAGAATGATGCAAAACCACGCCGTCAAACCGACGTGGCAGTAGATTCGTCGGACGAGGATGAAGGGCCGGACTGTTCAGCGGCATATCAAGGGTATCAGCTGCTGACAGAGGTCAAGAATGGCGCCTCTATGTCGTCCCTATTCTCAATCCTGTCCCTCTTCACGGAGGACATTGTATTACAAAAACCTCGCCGCGAACGTTCCGAGTCGCGGGCCCCGGCCTCCATGCCAGCCAGTCCCAGAACCTTTGTAGATCGCCCCCGGCCACCGTCATCTGATCAGTCGGATGGGATTATGGTACCGGAGTCGCTTGCGAACATGCCCCCGCTGAATTTGGAGGATGCTAATCACAGCAATCCCAACTTACACCAGGCTCCCCCGGCACAGGAGTCTTCCCGGAAACGAGAATCGGTGCATCCGGACATCTTGGCAAGAGCGCTGGTTGATACGACGATTGCCATCATCCCAGCCAGTGCCTTCCGGCGGTTGACGCGGATGTATCCACGTGCCACTGCGCATATCATCCAAGTCATTTTGACGCGGCTGCAGCGAGTGACATTTTCTACAGCGCATTCGTACCTGGGCTTGAACACCGAGGTGTTTAACATCGAGAAACAACTGAACAAGTACACATCGTTCGATCTACCCAATGAGCTACGGGGCCGTGCCTTGGACCGGCTCAAGGACAAATTTCAACAGGAGCGGGAGCGTTTGGGGCCAGAGGATTCCAAGAATGGGATTGCTCTGCACAACCCCATTGCAACGCGCCGGCGCAGGTCGAGTAGTACCTTGCGAAAGGACGCTGCTTTTCGGGCCAAGATGGCCTCGTCTCGTCGGCCCGTATCGGCTTCAGCAGACCAGCCAACACCGTCGCACGACATCAGTGGAGTCAGCCCTGGCGACCTCTTGTCTACCATTCAGCTGTCGCGGTATGGCCCTCGCCATGACCTGACATCAGCCGCTCGGTCCACGTCGCCAATGACTCCGCTGGCGCAGCGCGAACACCCACCCTTCCAGGCCAGCGCCGTGCACGTCAACACACCGTTCCACACCAGGGATCCCGTGGACGAGGATAATCTGTTCCGGGAATCCATCATCGACTGCATGATGAAGGCGATTGGCCTGACTTCCAGCACCAGGACTGCCCTCCGACGGAGCTATTCTGGTGAGGCATCGCCGAAGCTCGTGTCTTATGACTCGCGTCGACAAAAGGCTGTCTTCAATAACAATGCGTTTGGCTTCATTGATCCGTACGATGAGGCCGAGTCCGAGTCGATGATGTCAATGTCGATGACCAGTGCTGGTGGGACATCGCCCATACAAAACTTGCAGGAGGAGTTGCGCAGCGAGGTCGAAATCGTCTCCTTCCCCAAGGGCTCTGTGTTGGTGGAGCAGGGCGAGCGGAACCCAGGTCTGTACTACGTCATCGATGGGTTCTTGGATGTTGGAGTGGTCGAAACCGACCGCAACGATGACATTGTGGGAAGTTCGCGGCCTGGCCATAACCCGTCAGATGACATTTTCCCGACGCTGAACCGTACGATGGGCGGTTCTTCCTCGCGCAGCTCGGTGTCGGAGTCGAAGAAGAAGAAAACCACGCGGCGGTCGTTGTATCTCATCAAACCGGGAGGGATCCAAGGGTACCTGGGATCCGTTGCCTCGTATCGTTCGTTCACAGACGTGGTGGCCAAAACCGATGTATATGTCGGGTTCCTACCTCGAGCGGCGTTGGAGCGGATCGCTGAGCGGTACCCGATCGTCTTGTTGACTTTGGCAAAGAGGTTAACAAGCGTGTTGCCGCGGCTAATTCTGCATATCGATTTTGCCCTGGAGTGGGTACAGGTCAGTGCCGGCCAGGTAATCTACCATCAAGGTGACGAGAGTGATGCCATCTATATTGTACTCAACGGTCGCTTGCGGTCCGTCGTTGAAAAGGATGGTAAAATGAGAGTAGTGGGCGAATACGGTCAGGGCGAAAGCGTGGGTGAACTCGAGGTGATGACCGAATCCACGCGGCCGGCCACACTGCATGCCATTCGCGACACTGAGTTGGCAAAATTCCCGCGGTCACTGTTCAACAGCCTGGCCCAGGAGCACCCAGGTATCACGATTCACGTCTCCAAGCTGATTGCGCAGCGAATGCGGGACCTTATCATGGATCCCATGTCGGAGAAGACCGGGATGCCTGGCGATGCGGGCATGACCAAGACGGCGACGTCGACCGCGAATATGCGCACGGTTTCCATCCTACCCGTTCATGCCGGTGTGCCTGTGGTTGAGTTCGGGAATCGCTTGAGAGCAGCCTTCCAGCAGATTGGGGTGACCAACGGAGTCACCTCACTGAATCAAGCGGCGATTCTCAACCATCTGGGCCGGCATGCTTTCAGCAAGATGGGCAAGCTCAAGCTGTCGCAGTACCTGGCTGATCTGGAAGAGAAGTACGGGATGGTGCTTTACATTGCGGACACGAGCGTGAACTCTCCTTGGACGCAGACGTGCATCACGCAGGCAGACTGCATCTTGTTGGTTGGCTTGGCGGAAGGGTCGCCAGCAATTGGGGAGTACGAGCGGTTCCTCCTGGGCATGAAGACGACGGCGCGCAAGGACCTTGTCCTGCTCCACACCGAGCGGTATTGCCCACCGGGCGTCACTCGACGGTGGCTAAGAAACCGCGTGTGGATCAACGGTGGGCACCACCATATCCAAATGGCCTACCGCCTGACGACGGAACCCACCCATCCTCGAGCGAAACGATTCGGCACGGCACTCAAGCAGCGGGTGCAGGTCATCCAAGCGGAGATTCAAAAGTACACGTCGCGCCGAATCCACCAAACTCCTCTCTATACAACCGAAAACCCAGTCAAGGGCGATTTCCACCGGCTGGCACGTCGGCTGTGTGGCAAGGCCGTGGGCCTAGTGCTCGGCGGCGGTGGTGCTCGAGGCATTGCGCACATTGGCGTGATCAAAGCGATCGAAGAAGCCGGCATTCCGATCGACATCGTTGGCGGGACGTCGATTGGCGCATTTGTCGGAGCGCTGTACGCGCGGGAGGCGGACGTGGTGCCGCTATACGGGCGGGCCAAGAAGTTCGCCGGCCGAATGGGCAGCATCTGGCGATTCGCACTCGACCTGACCTACCCGGCGGTGTCGTACACGACGGGCCACGAGTTTAACCGGGGCATCTTCAAAACCTTTGGCGACAGCCAGATGGAAGACTTCTGGCTTGAGTTTTACTGCAACACGACCAATATCAGCAAGTCGAGGGCCGAGTACCACTCGTCCGGGTATGTGTGGCGCTACGTGCGGGCGTCGATGTCCCTTGCAGGCCTCCTGCCGCCGCTGTGCGATGAGGGCAACCTGCTCCTCGACGGCGGGTACCTTGACAACCTCACTGTTGCACACATGAAGAGCCTCGGTGCGCACATCATCCTTGCCGTCGACGTTGGCGCACTCGATGACAACACGCCACAAACCTACGGCGACACACTCAGCGGGTTTTGGACATTCTTCAACCGGTGGAACCCGTTCTCGACGACCCCGAACCCAATCACCCTGTCCGAGATCCAAGCGCGGCTTGCCTACGTCTCGTCCGTGGACAGCCTCGAGCGTGCAAAGATCACTCCGGGCTGCTTGTACATGCGTCCGCCGATTGATCCCTACGGCACGCTTGAGTTTGGCAGGTTCGATGAGATCTACGAGGTTGGGTACAAGTACGGGAAGGAATTTCTGGAGCGGTTAAAGAATGAGGGCAGTCTGCCGCTGCAGGAGGAGAGTACGGAGGAGAAGAGGTTGCGGCGTACGCTCGCTCCGCGGAGGGCGAGTATTTGATCATGGTCTGTTTTATTTGTCAATGAGCCATGTATATGTACAGTAGATACCCCAGTCGATACGCAGCATGATGGCAATAGACAGGTAGCTTGTATCGCAGATGAAATTGATGTCAAGATTTCGGTTTTCCATGCCACGTCAAGGCCATACCGTACCGAATTGGGATACAAATGTAGGGGACATGGAACTCTAAATATGCTGAGGATGGGAACCGCCGGCCTGAGAGTACAGGAGACACTGTAGGTATAGCCGATCCAGGACCGAAGTACTCCAGAGGATCTCCGCGGGACACGCCTCTATCTCTGGGCGAGATCTTTCTAGGATATCTGGCTCACTTGCCTGCTTCTAACATCAAAGGCGACGTCATGCCCCCTATTTCAGAATGATTCCCGCCAGCAGCCAAAGACGTCATTGAAGCTTTCATTACCGCATTTTCATCAGACTCAAGACGAAAGTACACGGAGAAAAGCGAAGCTCATCACGATTCGGAAAATACGAAAAGAGATCTCCTCCCATAATCTTGCGTCTAGTGTACTCCCTGCATAAGCTTTAGCAGACTTTTTATCACCCTACGCCAACTTTGACATGTATCGGATACCACTCTACCAATCAGAATCGATCAGAACTCAAAAACAGCCATGACTGGGGGTATTATTGCTCGAGCTCGTAACGAACGTGTAGCTAGTCATTATAAAACACATCAAGCACATAAAAAGCCCAGGTGCCCCATCAAGCCCCTTTTTCTCGATGAGAAAAAGGAGACATGACGTGACCCATGGACCATCATTAGTAATTAACAAAATATGTATATATCATCACATATGTACTCCATGACGCCGCGGCGAACCGCGAATCGCGAATCACCGAGGTTCGAGGCCAGGTCGTCCGCATTGCGGATGATCAAGACTCGAGGTGTTCTCTAGTTGAAAGAGGCGTTCCTAGTTTCCAGACTTATGCGCTGGTGACCGGTGCGTCAGCCGGGGCACGAGGGTCATGCTTCTCGTGGGAGTTCTCCTTGTCTTTACCCCAGATGCGGAAGAGTTCCAGAAGCAAGGCAAAGAGAGTGAAGAAGCTAGAGTCCGTTAGTACCTTGTTCACGGAGATTGAGTAGATCAGCTAAAGGATGGACATACTAGGACAGGTAGGCGAAGGACTGGGCAGCATGCTTCTTGGAGCAAGACGTGCCGGCCGGGCGCGCCAGTCTGCACGAGCCATAGTCGAAGTCCTGGCTGGTGAAGACGACGGTGACAAGGAACCTGAAGGATGCCGTCAGCCACATGAATTTCACATTCATTGACATTTAGGATGACATACAGTTGCGAGAAGATCAAGTCGAAGAGGAAAGACACCCGCGCCACAAGCTTGTTCTTCAGGAACGAACCGATCAAGATCGGGATGTAGAAGGCAGTGGCAATGGCGTAGACGACTTCCTCAAAGATAATGTGGGCGCCATTGTTGTCCCTCTCGATGAACTTGGAAAAGAGACCCAGGGCGATCACGATGAAGGCCCACTGCAGGAGCCGGATCGCGAACAGAGGGAAGCGGATGATGTCACCGAAGGCCATGTTTGCTTTTCAATTGCGACGTGCTATGGCAACGTGCTAGGCAAGAAAGAAAGAAATGATCTTGGACGGGTATGCAGAACACGACCAAGTGAGCTTGAGAGACTTGATGCCACAGGTAATCTGTCGAACCTTCGGCCAGGTGGTGGGTGGCCGGGCTTTATAGACGACATGGCGCTCGGAATCACTACCCACCGGGCGAGCAAAACATCACCATCACAACATGACCCAGACCCGATTCCGACGGCTCCGCGGCTCGCCGTAATTCGATGAGAGGGGAGCCATTCGAAGCTTCTCGATCTGCAGGTCGCCATCGACGCGGTTTTCGTCCGAATGGGTGTGGGCCACACACCTTGCTGAGAACGGCAACGAAAGGCCAGTTTGCCGGGCTCACACCCTTACCCCAGATGCGTCATTTTGCAGGCATTATGGTGTCACTATTGGCGGGCCATCTTGGGTTTGTGCTTCTTGGAGAAGCTTGGATGGCCTCGATGCTCATCGCGTGCGCTGAACTCTAAGCTGATAGGCAGACGGCCAATCCGATGCAGCTGCCGGACAATCCTACGAGCCTAATCCCCGCTTCCTGAACAGAAAGTGATCAACAGCCTAACGCTGTGACCGAATTTTTTGGTATAGTCGAGCCGGCAATCTACTCGGAGTTTGGGTATGGTGAACGCAATCATCATCGTTGCGTGACTCGCCAGGGCGTGGCGTTCCGGTCTATTCCCTTGATTCTGACTAATGCTGACTAAGTAATAATCGGCAGTTTTGAATAGAGCGGTAGAACCAAGTACTCCGTGCACTAAACTGCTCCATACCAGGCAAGGTAAGGGAGCCGGTAGACTCGGAAGCTTTTCGTCTTGGTGACGCATCAGATGATTTGCTCCACGTAGAAAGTCTAGGTGTACTGATACTTTTGTGATTTCCTCTTCGGTCTGAGCAATTTCCTTCAATCATGCAAGCGAAGTCAGACATTTCCTAATCGAATCGCAGCTGCATCCCATTTGAGAATCCCAGCGCAAAAACAAACATCCCAGCCTGGTCGTTTTGGATGCCTGGCGAGAGACCTTGATATCATAGGGCAAGCCCCAGTGGGGCCCGGCAGAACTAAACAAGATTAGCGGTCGATCGTTTCGGGAATCACAGCTTCTGAGCCCCAGTTTGCACCTATGGCGTTCCGCCCCCAGCCGAGAGTCCCGATTCCCGAGCCGTTAGAATCATGCGGTCACCCTTGCCTCACCCATCCCTCTGCCAACTGGCAAAGCAAGGTACCTGTACCTTTTGGCCTGGAAAAGGGTTGCTGACAAATAATATGGGCGTTCTTTCCTGGAGAGATCGTCAGGGCCTCTTGTTTTCAGATTCGGATGGATGGCAGGATTCTACTACGTCCATACAAATAAAAAATTTTTTTTTCCTTATTTTCGAGATTTCCATCGACTAAGACCCTGCCAGCCAGGTGATTGCTAGATGGAGAGGCCAAGAATTCCATCGACGGCGGAGGTGGAGACGATCCAGACCGGCAGACGATGCTAGTGCCGGGTTGACTGTACTAAGCTGCTGACCGCGTGCTGGACTGCTGGACTTGCTGAAGGCCATGCCGGCCGCCGTGACAGCTCAACGCCGAGAATCCTCTCCTCCTCTCCAAAACTCCGGCGAGCGGAAAGCTCGGCAGGCTAGTAGTCAGCTGACTCCTTGCATTGGTGCATATCCGAATTGGCTCATTACTCAGCTCTCAATATGAGAACGCGCGACGAGCGGAGTTGTGCAGATGAACTCCGTACGGCAATTATTAATGCACATCGATACCGTATTCCCTGAAACTCCGTTGGACTCCGTGGACTGCTGAAATGCCCAAATCCAGTATTATTAATTTAAATCGAACTACGAAGATCAAAGTCCAAACAGCAGCCAGCCAGCCTAAAAAAAAAAAAAATATATGGTAGGTTATGGATAATAGTTAATGCGAGCCTTACATTCTTAGTCTAGCTTCCTAGCTAGTCGTGCTTTCGGTCTCCGTCACGGGGTTCTGCCTGGAGTCTATCGCTAGCGGGAGGAGTTCGTGAAGCTTGTCCCTCGCCTGGGATAACCCCATCTTGACTAGAATCTCCACCAGAAGATACCTCTTCTGTCTCCCCAGCTGGCCGCTCAAACTCTCGCAGACTCGGCACCTTGGGCTTACTCTCGACTCCATTCCACGCACGGCACCCTCCACATCGCCAGCGCCCGAGCTCCTCTGGAGTCTTGATGCCCGGCGGCGCTTGGCCGTTCACTAGCCGACATTGCTGGCAGATCAAGGCAAGTCGGTTTCGGGGAAGAGTCTCGTCTTCACCGAGGAGTGCGTCCATCAACCGATCGTACCAGCGCGGGCTGTCATGATATTGGGGTATCGATGGGAACGCGTTGGGCGCGAAGCCGGGCTCATCCACACCTGGTGGAGGCGGCGGCGGGAGCGGTTTCTGGAATTGATCGGGCGAGGAGACAGGCGCTCGGGAGTTTGGCACCGGCGGCGCACCAGGGTTCGGTGTCGATGGCTCGGGCACGCGCCGTCGGATGTTGGCGGTTGGCGGAGGCGGAATTCCTGTTCTCTGAACAGCTGCTGGATTGCGTGCAGAAGCATCCCCGGTGTGCTTCTCACCCGCGTCTGGTGGTGGTGTTGGCTTAGGAGACTCCCCGCCGTACTTCTCTAGCAGCTGCTGCGTAGAATTGTATTTGGTAGCCTCTTTCAGACGCTCGATTGTCTCGTTTCGCTGCTTGATGAGATTGTCGAGTAATCGCTGCGTCTTCTCGATGCGGTAGTCGAAAATACCCCTTCCAATGGAGCGGACAATATAGATTCTAGCTCAGAAGTCGGCAAACATCCTTGAGGCAGCAGTAGCGTGCCCACTTACACCATCGGTCCTCCAAACACGGCGACATATTCCCAAACGCCCCAATTCTTCCAACCCAGCACCAAGACATCGATCGTCGTGTACAGCAGGTAAATGAAAATCGAGTACAACGTCCACAACGCCGTGAACCGTCGCGACTGCTGCCGGGTCTTATCTAAGCGCGTAGACGCTTGTGTGATTTTTGTGGATAGAGCTGACAGCGTCTTCTCGAACGACGCGGGTGAATTATCCTCGCCCTGAATGCGCGTCAGCTTCACAAAGCCCGGGCAACTTGTAGCTCGGGAAATAACAGCATACCTTCCAGGGCCAAAGGGAAACCATCTTCGCAGTGACTATGCCGGTCTCCCATGGTAAGGAGCCGGTGGAAAAGAAGATTCAAGAACTCGATGTGTCGGGAAAAACCCGAGTTTCGATGTTCCTGGAGCTTTGAAAGGTTCGCGGAAGAGCACGGGCCAATCGTCAGTGGTTGGATGCGCGGCCGTTATTCAACGTGGCTTTTTGCGGGAGGGTTGACGCACCTAGGAGAAATTCCACATTGTTTCTCTCACCGACAAATGAAGCTTGTTCGTGCAGTGATTTTTCTATGACGGAGTCGAATAAAATTGCTGCTAGGCATCATAGCGGTGAAACCATGGTACCTGGAAGTGGTAATCTGCCCTAGCTTACAGTATATTCGTAGAATCCGTGGCTACGAGAGGGAAAGCTACAGAATAGTAATGCATACCGCTCTTGGATTCCTCTAAGACGGAGAATCTAACGGTCATGTCAGTTCTGGCATGGATTGAGCGTCGGACGTGGCCCGAGCTCACTTCGCTGTGGCTGGAGCCGCCAACTCTCGCTCCGCCCGAGGCTCCGGCGATAATTCCCCTGTGCATCTCCCTGGCTTGTTTTCTCGTCGCCTTTACATATTACATTCATTACGCTCGTTTATCGCCCGTTGACTTTGTCGCTGTAACTGGACGAGCGTCGCCGGTCATCATGTTTCAGGTAAATCCATCTTTTCCGACTTCTGCCCTACGTGCAACTTGTACTCATCGCTTGGAATTCACCAGCGGCTCCGCGGCGCAATCGACGCGCGCATCGCCGAGGAGCAAGCCCGGCAACGAGCCGCCCAGGAATCCCTTTCGCGATCGAATTCCGCGCGCCGACAACAGAATCGTGCCACTCACCGACAGCGAAGCAGCAGTTCCCTGACGGGTCGGAGTCCTGATCCCACTGAGTTCGAATTTACCATCGCCGACGATGACTCTTCGAGCAGGACCTCGACTCCGCGGTCGGAGACCCCGGCGGCCCAAGAGGCTGCTTCCGAGGGGAACAACAAGACCGAGAAAGGAGGAGGGGATGGGGATGGACAGCAGGGACATCAGCGGGCGGAATCGACCTCGGTCAAGGAGCTGCCTGCGGAATCGAAGTCAGCATCCCATTCGGACCTGCCGATCGATGTGCGCGCCAAATTGCGGAGGTTAGATCGGATTGAAAGCAAGTATAATGAACTGCTAAAGGCGTACAAAATTGCTCATGCCCGGGTCCTCACTATCGAGCCGTTCGAGTCCGCTCTGCGAGAAAACACGCCTCTTACTTCCATCGGCGATCCGAAAGCATTGACCGAGTACCTCAACCAGATATCGCTGAAGAACGATATGGTTGTCGAGGAATTGAAGCGCGTGACGGGAGAACGGGACGAATGGAAAAAGAAGTTCGAGGGGGCGGAGAAATCTGCAAAAGAGGCACAGGACGAGGTGGAAAACTTAAAGAAATCCAAATCAGAGAAAGAGCGGGCCAAGGAGGAACAAGGGAAAGAAGAGAGCGAAGAGTTCTTTTCCTTTGACAATGAGATCCCCCGGCTAGAGTCCGAAGTGCAGGCCAAACAGGAAGAAATTGATAAGCTCAGGACGGAGGTAGAGAAGCTACAGCGAGATTTGTCCGTGGCACGAGAATCTACGGAGAGTATGGTCGTGACTTTGGAATCTACCACTCGAGAATTGGAAGGGCTGCGCGAAGCCAAGGACAAACATGAGCAAGAGCTCGAGGAGTTGAAATCTGTCAAGCAATCCGAAATTGATGATTTGAACTCCAAGCTTCAGCGAGCCCAGGAGGCAGTGGAGAAATCTGACACAGCGTTGGCGGAACTACGTGAAGAACTCAAATCTAAGACGGCTGAACTAGAGGCCCTCAAGGAAAGCTCGGATAAACAGACCACAGAGCGCGGCGAAAAGGATGCCGCGGCCGAGAAAGAAAGCGAAGCCAACGAGAAGCGGCTGGGCATCATGCAGAATTTGATCGACAGCATGAAGTCGCAGGTCAAAGAAACTGAGGAGGTTGTGTCCTCATTGAAGGCTGAACTCGCGGAGAAGGAGTCCCTCGTCGAGAAGCTCCAGAACATTGTCAACTTTGTCGACGACGGACTCAAGTCCAATTCTCAATGGCAGTCCGCCCGTGCACTGGTCGAGGAGGGCAAGCCCGCGGACTTTTCAGAGATACAAAAGAGTCTGATTAGCGCCCAGACCGGAGTTTCTGCCGACACAGCCAAGGAGGAAGCCGAAGCCGAGCCTCAGGCTCCGACATCTGGCGCAGGAGGTGGAAAGAAGAAAAAGAACAAGAAGAAGAAGGGTGGTAAGGGCGGAGAGCACACAGTCACACAGGAGACCCCGTCGGGCGAGGACTCCCAGACGCCCGACGATTCCAGCCGTCTTACTGAACTTGAAAGGAAGATTGAAGAGCTCACCGCCGAAGTTGCCGAAAAGAACGCTGCGATCGACCGTCTGCATGCTAAGCTCAAGGGCGAGGAGTCCCTCAAGGAGGAGATTGAGTCTCTACGAGATGATTTGCTGAATTTGGGTCAAGATCATGTCGAGGCAAAGGAGGAGATCAAGAAGCTCCGGGCCGAGAAGGCTTCCCTGGAACAATCGCTGGAGAATGCAACAAAAGAAGCTGCAGAACTGCGGACTACGCAGAGCGCTTCTCAAGAGGATTCGCAAAGGCAAAAGGATCTACAGAGTGATTTCGAGGACTTAAAGGCCAGGGCGATTACTCTCGAGAAGGATCTATCAGCTGCGCAGCAACTTGCAGCGTCGCGGTTCAAGGAGCTGGCAGAACTGCGAGATGTGCTCCAGAAGCTCCAACCGGAGCTTCGGAGCCTCCGCGCCGAGTCGGCCGAACTGAAGACGGCCAAGGAGGAGCTTATCAACAAGACCGCCGACCTCAGGAAACTGGAGAGTAGGCATGATGATCTCCAGGCCGAGATCAAATCGCTCAAGTCGACGATCGCCGACCGCGACGGCGAAATCAAGTCGCTCAATCAAAAGCTCCGTCAGGAAATCGACAGCCGTCTCAAGGGAGAGGAAGCTTTGAACCTGGCGAGGTCCGACTTGCGCTACTCTGAATCCAAGAAACAGGAAGCGATCGAGGACCGTGAACGGGTTCTGAAAGAGCTGGCCAGAGTCCGTGAAGAGTTCAAGACGTCGCAGGCCAAGCTACGCGAGGCCGAGGACCGCGTATCACAGCTCAACCACGACATTGAGGGCCTGCGCGATGAGCTCCAGCTCAAGACCGCCCAGCACGCCAGTGCCCAGAGCTTGATGAATAGCATGCGCGACCAGACATCCGAGATGGCAATGCAGATGAAAGAAGCGCGGGAGCGTTGCGAGAGCCTCGAGGAAGAACTGGTCGAAGCACACCGCCTCCTGAGCGAGCGCAGCCGGGAAGGCGAAACGATGCGCCGACTGTTGCAGGACATTGAGAGCCGGGCGGATGCCAAGGTGCGCGACTTCAAGGAACGCATGGAAGCCGCCATCGAGGAGCGCGACCGAATCGAGGACGAGGCCAATACGGCAGCCCGACGTCGCGCGCGGGAGCTCGAAGAAACGCGGTCCAAAGTCCGAGAAGCGGAGAAGGCGCTCAAGATGGTCGAAAACGACAAAGAGGAGCTGGAGTACTCGCAGCGGGAGTGGCGCCGGCGCCGCGACGAGCTCGAGTCGCAGCTTCAGCGCACAACGGACGAGGTTAAGGACGTCCGCCGAGCGATGGCCCAGTTGCGGGACGCGCTCGACGAGAGCGAAAAGCATGTGCAGGAGCTCGAGAGAGAGAAAGCCGAGCTGCGGCGGACGGTCGAGGAGACCAACGCACGGTTGGAGAGACTGCGCAGGGCGAACAAGTCCCTAACCGAGGATCTCCGTGGCGGGCCGTCTGGTCGATCGCCCGGCAACCGGTCGACGCGCTCGTCTATGGACTCGAACCATCGTCAGCGTCTGCTGTCCCCGCCATCGAGGGAGGAGGAGCGGCCCTCTTCCGTTAGCCGAAGTGAGACCCCGACGGGGCCGAACGGAACTCCGATTGATTACATCTACTTGAAGAACGTGCTCCTCCAGTTCTTCGAGCAGAAGGATAAGAATTATCAGAAGCAGTTGATTCCTGTCCTTGCGATGCTGCTTCATTTTGACCGGTATGTTTCTTCTCTTTCCCGTCAGCGGACGTAAACTAATGTTATACAGGACGGATGAACAAAGGTGGATGTCGGCTGTGATGTCGCGGTAGTGATTCTTTGAACATTAACAAACATATGGTTACGCATTAGGTCTGGGGTATTTGGGGTTTCAAAGAGCAAAGGCTCTGTCATTGGGCATGGAATTCTTTTCTTTTGTATATTAGTTTTGCCTTTCGTGAATAGACCATTTCTTTTCTGAACCTTCCAAGCAGGCAGCGCCCGAACTAATCTCCGTCCTGCAGAGAAGATGAATACCTTTAGACCAGACCGGCGACTCGCCGTCAGGGGTTGGACATTCCTTTCCTCTCCCGGTACAGTATCTGATAGTAGTATTTGGTAGTATTCGATAAACGTGAAATGTCAGCGGCCACCCGGCCCCTGGGAGGTGGATGGGTGGCATGGACTGGCTCTTCATCCATCAAGTTGATCGAGGGATGGGCACTTGGTGAACCAAGGGTCTAGAGCAGGCTCCTCGGTGTCCAACAAAATCGTCCACATGATCCGGAAGATGGTCGGGGCCAAAGTTCGGATTAAAGAAGCAGAGCGTAATGCCGTCATATTCAAGTTGGCCATAAATTTCATGATCGCCGAACATTTCCGGGGACGCACCCTGTTTTCTTCGGGATACTGACAATACCAGGGCGGCTCCTTCTTCGGGATCTGCGCGCCCACATTGCAGATTGCCCGGGGGGAGGTGGCGCTCGAAGTCCACATGATAGAATATGTCCGGCGTGAGGAAAGCGCAAAGCGGTATGTAGTATTCGTTCCAATGCGGCTCAATCCACCGGATGCGCAGCTTGTTCACAGGAGGATGATCGTATATGAGATCTACGAAAGTATATCCGCCGCGAATGCACTATAACATCCCCGGGTGCCGAACATTGAAGAAAGATCGTTTTAACTGGTTTGCCATACTTCAACCCATGTTGCCATCGGAAATAAGACATCGCATCTGCGGTGGCTACATCCCTGTCCTGCACGTCTAGGGGCTCAAGCGTTCGACGCAACACAGGCTTGATGATATCGGATGAGATATAAATTAACTACATTCCGGAAAAGTCCTTAGAGGCTGACACTGATCTATCCCTGACCAATCCTGGAAAGCTCGGATAATTTCGAACTATTTGAAAAGTACAACCCATCTCTTAGAAAAGGCAGGACACGCGTCTCATGAGATCTGCAGTTATCGTTCAAGGTGATAGTATTTAAAGTCTAGTGACCGAGCGGGGACATCTTCTGGACCAGAAGGATGGGTGTACTCGTAGAATGGCCTGGCTTTGTAACAGCAATTTCTAGCGGTTGGAGTTTGCCGGGCATACCTGAATACCAGAAGCTGCTTCTGCTCGGGTTAAATGGCGGCAGACCTAATCGATGAGCTCCGTCGTGCAAAGTTGGCTCATTTACCCTTCGTGTTATAGTACTACGCTACTGCAATGTTCAACTGACTGCAGTATTTACACTGATTCTAGTCAACCAGGAAAGACTCGCAGTTGGTGATTGTTCCTCAGTCAAGGCTGACGTACGATCTCAATGGCCTTGTTTAAAGCAGGGGTTAATGGATCATCCGAAGCCTGGAAAAAGAGGCTGACTGCTTGGTGTCCCCACTAGCATCGCTGTGGTTGGCTGAAAGCTTGTCGCCAAACTTGGCAATCAATAAAGTTAGGGCTAACCCTTGACGGTATGACGTAGTCCGCTATCTCCAGCTCTCCACGTCGATCATTGTTCTCTGCAATCACCAACTTCTCTTCCTTGCATGAGGATCCATGGCTGCAAAACCGCAAGAAGCCCAGCAGGGCAATTACAATGTTGACTACGTGATTCGCTATACATTTGCAGAAGGTGGTGTTCGACGCTTCCATGTCAGCGCAGAAACTGATTGAAAGGTGGTAGATCCCCATCAGGCCACTCAGCAGCTCGAGAAGCTGCTCAGGAAGCTTGCCGATGCCGGTTTTCTAACAGAAGTTCGCCCAGGCGACAAATCGTCGCTTCTTGTATTTCTTAGAACAACAGAAAAGAGTCTGCAGAGAGCGACACATACGTCCAGGTAGGTCTCTAAAATTCTCAGGCAGCTGGCAAGTAAAGCTGATCATAACAGAGTTCGCGACTGGCTTTATGGCCTTCGTCACACCCAGCCTGGCGGAGAGTCCTCTCCTGAGCCTCAGACCGATGCTGAGCGGCTTCGTGTGATTTATTACATGCTCACCGCGCCCAAAGAGGATGGAGGGGCTGATCTCACACCCAAGCAGGGAGAGTGGAAGTATATTGATTCCATCTTTCCGTTGCATGACAATGCCACGAATCAGGCGTGGATTAAGGACTGGAGTCAGAAAACCTTTTTGACCCGGGAAGACCTGGATCAGATTCGGGACAAATTTGGTGAAAAGGTAAACTGCAGTCCTCCAATGGTTAAGGTGTAGTCTGACGGCAACAGGTCGGCTTTTACTTTGCTTTTCTGCAATCATATTTCGGCTTCTTGCTGTTCCCGGCTCTCTTTGGGTTTTCCTGTTGGCTTCTCCTGGGTTCCTTTTCGGCAGTGTATGCCATTGTCAACTGCTTTGTTTGCGTCGTGTTTGTCGAGTATTGGAAGCGCCAGGAGGTGGAATACGGCATTCGGTGGCAGGTCAGGGGGGTTTCTGTCTTGTTCACGAAGAATCGAGACTTCAAGCCAGAGAAGGAGGTCCAAGACGAAGTGACCGGTGAAGTCAGAAAGGTGTTTCCGTGGAAGAAACGTCTCCTGCGTCAGTTACTGCAGATTCCATTTGCCCTTGTTGCAGCTGGCCTTCTTGGTGCGATTATTGCGACTTGCTTTGCGATTGAGATTTTCATCTCCGAGGTGTACAACGGACCGCTGAAGAGCTATCTGGTAAGCCCCATGATACATTCTCGGGCTCTTGATGAGATGCTCATGCTCGGCTAGGTCTTCATTCCTACCGTTCTGCTCTCCTCGCTTCTGCCAACCATCAGTGCAATTCTGACCAAAATTGCCACTCGGCTCACCGTGTTTGAAAACCACGAAACCAAGGAAGCATACGATACCGCGCTTGTTCAAAAGATTTTGGTTCTCAACTTTATCACATCATATCTTCCCGTATTCTTGACGGCGTTTGTTTATGTTCCCTTTGCCAACGTGATCGTCCCGTACTTGGATATCTTCCGCGTAACTGTCCGCCCATTTGTGTCTCCAGAAGATGAGAAGATTATCGATCACGCCGACTTCCGCATCGACCCGGCACGTCTCAGAAAGCAAGTGATCTACTTCACTGTCACTGCGCAGATTGTCAACTTCGCTATGGAGACTATCGTGCCGTTCATTTTGCGTCATGTGTCACGAAAATACAAGGCATACACGGAAGAGAGCTCCAAGAGCGACAAGTCAACCGCAGGGTACAATGATGCAGAGGACGAGGTCGAATTTTTGACCCGTGTTCGCAACGAGGCCGACCTACCCGAGTACGACGTTACGGCCGACCTGCGCGAGATGGTCATCCAGTTTGGGTATCTGTCTCTTTTCTCACCCATCTGGCCATTGGTGCCGGTCTCGTTTCTGATCAACAATTGGATCGAGCTCCGATCAGACTTTTTCAAGATTTGCAAGGAATGCAAGCGGCCGGTGCCGGAACGGGCGGACACAATCGGCCCATGGTTGGATATGCTGGGTCTGCTGGCTTGGCTCGGCAGCATCACAAGCTCGGCTCTGATTTACATGTTCCGAAACAATGACCAAGTGGGCGATCAGGGTGAGCCCACCGCACAGCTCAGCGGCTGGGCGCTGCTCATAACTGTCTTTTTCGCGGAGCACATCTACCTCGCCGTGCGCTACGCTGTGGAAGCGACAGTGGCAAAGATCGAAACTCCCAGCATGCGTAAAGAGCGGGCAGAGAAGTACCTGCTGCGCAAGAACTATTACCTTAGTGTCCAGGCCAGTGACTTTGCCGAGGATCGCGAATCCGGGCAGGAAGAAGAGATCACGCGTGCGTCCCTGGAGCAGGATGCCCGCGACCGCTCACTTTCCCGTACGGGCGAATCGGACCGGTTCTGGGGTAGACAGAAGAGCTGGAAAGAAGCATCGCAGATTGGGGCAAGCATTATTTCATCGTATCAGCAGGAGAGTAAGAAGGAGCGGTAGCATGTTTGCAATGATTACTCACAAGGGAGCTTCCTCAAGCGGCATACTTAAACCATAGGTAATAGGATATAGCACATATCAATCTGTCTCACTGTAAATCATCTCTCCACATCAGGGTTCATGTTCGGAATATCCCACCGCATTCCAAGCCTTGCTGGAAATGGACTTGTAAATTCACAAGCAATCTGACTGGTTATGGAGAAACACGGAATGACGTATGAGCCCTATACTAGTGGCATGGAAATGACTTCATCACCCTCCCACCACGAATCATTGCTCAACACCAGCGGCAAGAAGTTACGTCTAATGGATGATATAAACAATGGGTCAACCCTACTGTCCAACTCAAAGCGGACCACAAGTGTCAAAAACGGCCAACGTGACTGAAACTTGAATAAAATGCCCAGCAACCCCGCAACGGAACAAACGAAAAACCTCATCGTTGTCTCAAACCGCTTACCACTATCGATCAAACCACGCGGCGATGGATCGTACCAGTCGAGTATATCGAGCGGTGGGTTGGTCACCTCGTTGTCGGGGCTTACCAAAACAACCCCCTTCCGATGGTTTGGATGGCCGGGGCTCAATCCAGCCAAACCCGAGGAGAAGGATGAGGTCCGACGGAGTCTGGCGGAGCACAATGCCATCCCCGTCTTCTTGGACGAGAAACTCGCCCACGAACACTATAATGGGTTCTCAAGTATGTCCCTTACTTTACCCCAAGTGAGAGGGTGAATGCTGACCTGTGCTCAAAGATGCCATCCTCTGGCCCATTTTCCATTATCAATCCGGAGTAACTTTCAGCGAAGAATCATGGCAGGCCTACTGCAAGGTCAATGAGATTTTTGCAGATGCCATTGCCGAGGCTGCTGGGGAGAGTGATCTGATCTGGGTGCATGATTACCATCTGATGCTGCTGCCGCGGATGCTACGTGAACGGTTGGCGCGTATGGGAAAGACGGCATCAATTGGGTTCTCATTGCACACGCCGTTCCCTGCGCCGCAAGCGTTGCGGGCGTTGCCGACTGAGAAAGAAATTCTCGAGGGGATGCTGGCGAGCACGTTGATTGGATTCCACACTGAAGATTATCGACAGAACTTTGTGTTGAGCTGTGAGCAGGCGTTGTATGAATCCCCTCGATTATGAAAGAGAGAGCCTTTGTTGACGAGAAAATCAGAGGTGCACAGGTCCAAGATAGCACCGTTCTGTTCAAAGACCGTCTCGTCAGAACGGCCTGTTTCACAGTGGGCATCGATCCCCAGAAATTCGACGACACAACCAGCAAGCCCGAGGTCGTGAAGCGCATCGATGAGCTCACCGAACATTACAAGGGCAAGAAAGTGGTCTTGGGTGTTGATCGGCTTGACTACATCAAGGGTCTTGTTCACAAACTGCATGGCTTCGAGGAGTTCCTCCAACAGCATCCGGAATGGATTGGCAAGATCGTACTGATCCAGGTCGCCGTGCCCAGCCGTGAGGATGTCAAAGAGTATCAGGAGCTTGAGACGGAGATTTCTTGCTGTGTGGGGAAGATTAATGGGAAATACAGTAGGTTTTCCTTTGCTCTTCGTGTGAGATTGCAACTCTGATAATCTCGACAGGTGCTGCCGACTACGTTCCCATCGTTTATCTCCACCACTCCGTCGCCTTCCCGGAGCTATGTGCACTGTACTCCCTCGCCGACGTCTGCCTCTTGACTTCGACGCGAGACGGCATGAACCTCGTCGCCTTTGAATACGTTGCCTGTCAGGATGACCGAGCGGGTGTATTGGTCTTGTCGGAATTCACGGGCGCGTCGGGATTCATGAGTCCCTCGACGATTCAGTTCCATCCGGCCAATATGAAGGAGATGTCCGAGGCTTTACTTCGGGCATTGAATATGCCGGCAGAGGAAAGAAAGGAGCGGCAGAAGCAGCTCCGGGCGTTTATTGATTCGAATACAAGGTGAGTCTCTTACCTTTAAATCCGTACCCGTGTCGCAGCCAGCTGATTCGAGACAGTGCCAAATGGGGACAGACGTTTGTGGAGGAGTTGAGCAAGAGGGCTCGGTAAACGGCCAGAGAAATGTACTATTGTTTTGCATTCGGAGCATATTTATCAGTTAGTATATACGAGCAATGATCTGTAATTGATGACTCATTACTGGCACGTCTAAAGGTAGTACTGTTGCTATGGCCATTAACCCTAGTCCTGAACCTAGAAAATTCACCTAACGCTCTCCGTTGTTAGATGATGATGAACCAGCCCACCCGATCTAGACGACTCTCGTGCCGCCGTGCAATGAAACAAATCACATGGAAGGCACCCGAGCTCTCGAGCCTTCTAGTATCCGCTGTCCCTGTGCCACTCCAGATTTCCAACACGGGGCCCAGAATCTCGCCGTAACTCGTCCAGGAGACGACGATCAGCTGGACTGGGAATCCCACGAGGCCCTGGGTGGAGTCACAAGAAAGAGCCTCGGCTAACCAAATACAGTTTAGTCTGGATTATTAAACCATCCTAAATTAGCAGGGAAGGATGACTCAAGTGACATCATCGCGACCCCGAAGCCCTAAGAGAGCATCCCTGAACTCTACCTGGTCCAAATCTCGAGATTGTTCCTTGGTCCGAGAGGGGTGCCTGTTCACGTAGAAACCATGACATTTTTAATAAAGTCCCAGATGACCCAATAAAGGGTCCTCGTAGAACTGCGCCACATTATAAGCATTTCCCGGAACCGCCTTATCTGCCTATCGAGAGGAATACCTTTTATCTCCCAGACCCCAAGCAGCGGCCGAGTCAGTCTGATCTGCCGTGACTCAGACTCAACTCATCTCGCATCATCGAATCCTCATAAAACGGCCAAACTGTTTCTCTAAATTCTGGTTCACGATCTTCAAACTCGACCTCATCCCTCTGCGCACGACTGAGGTTATTATCATGGCGGACCTCCGCGACCTCCGCAGCACAGCCCTAGACACCAAGCGGCTGCATGACCGCAAGGCCAAATGGGCCTACGGCGTCCGAGACGAGACGGTACTCACCTGGTATGGCGAGCCCAAGCCCGTCACGTATCGGAACCGGCCAAGTCGAGTAGAAAGGCAAGTTGAATTTTCATCACCCCTGACCATCCTTCTTCTTGCTAACGCTATTTTCTTCTTTCCGTTGCGTATAGACCGAGACCATTCAAGCGTGAAATCGAGGCCCAGAAGAAAGCAGAGTATACGAAATTCCGTCGACTTGTCACGGATGACGTGAACGAAGTTCTCCGTGTTGATCCCTTCGCCGAGGAGATTCCGAGTCCTCATCTATGCGACGCTGACCCGTCCGATTCCACGTATTATGATGACAATGGCGAGGCAAACCTCCAGGATATCACGGGCAATATTGTCCTCGCGGCCGCTGTTGAGCGAGCAGAGGAGAAATACGAGACGAAGGTGACGGAGAAACTCGTCAAGGAGTACGAGGTAGTGGGCAAGGAGGAGGGGGAGTTGCAGGATACAGGTTCTTCTTCTTCGGCTGCGGAGGAGGAGAGTGACTATGAGGTTGTTGATCGTGTTGAGCTGTCTTAAGTATTCTTGATGTGTGGTTGATTGTTTTGTGGCATTGTTTGGGTGTAATACGCGGAGTTTCGGATGGTCGGGGATTCTTGGGACTTGGGCATTTCGGATGAGAGGTCGGGTCTCATTGCATTAACTAGCATAATGTACATATACACTCAGCAAAGGGTGATATCCCGTGTAATCACTTTTAGAGCATCACAGTCTGCCCTCCTGTCGAACTTATTCCGTTAAACGTGAAGCTTGCAGGAGCACTATACCTTCTGCCACACACTAATCATATCCATACCTCTGCCTATCTTATGTGACCTCTCCGGCTTGACTCGCAACAGTCTCTTAAACTCCGCGTTCTCTGCCGGAGGCGGTTCCTCATCGCCATACTCTCGTGGAGAGCCATCACCTCCGCGGGCCAAGAGTTCCCAGTACACTCCCCTTAGGCCCCACGGCGGTCCGGGATCTCGAGGATCCCTCCACAAAGGAAATTCAAGACAGACCAGTAGTCCGCCGGGTTTGAGAAGCTCGGACATGCGCTTTGTCCAGTCTCTTCGTTTGGCGGGGAGAATGGCGCAGAGAAACTAGCTCTATCAGAATCACTTTCCCCGGAAAAATCTGAAAGACATACCGTATAATCATATATGAGATCAAATTTGTGTTCTCCCCAATCCTTTGAGAAAAAATCCCCGCAGATGAATTCAACCTTGCCTGGTGATACCGACGGCTTCTGTCCTGATAGAGGGAAGTTGCCTTCCGAAGGAGTGCGCAGCTGGGATTCGGCGTATTGTTTTGCCGTGGCTATGGCTTTCTCAGAGACATCCAGGCCATAGGCATCATAGCCATGCAGTGCAAGCAAGACCGGATCGTAACCCGACCCGCAACCCTAAGATAAAGTACCATCAACATGATATTACTCAAAAGTGACTTACTAAACCCTGCCTGTAAATCATACCGGCACAAAAGCTTTTTTCCTGCTGCCATCAGAATTCACTGGATTGAATAGATCATTTCGGGCAGCAAGTAGATCGACCAGGGCCGGCGAGGGAATTCCCCGATCCCATGGAGTACGACCCTGGTCCCATAGCTCAGACCAGGCGGCTTCCTGCTCGTTGGCAGGTCTTTCAGCTTAGTCTATATCCATAATGTAAATTTATCTGTACAGCTTACCGTGCAAAGTGCTGAGGGAGGTCCGCCGGAGGTTCAATGTCGTCCATGATGGTGATGTCGAGATCATCAGTTCATCCGAGGCTTCTAGACCCAGGAAGACAAATAGTTAGGGTTGACCATAAGACGCTAGTGTGAATAAGGAAGGCATAAAATACGGACGGCTTGGCGCTGTTGCATTGTTTACACCCCCCTCCAGCTGGAGAAAACAATCTCTCCATCAGAACAAAACAATCTGGAAAACAGAATTCCTCCTCAATATCATCCACCATGGGAACTCGCACGGCGGAGAGTCCCATGGACTTTGAATGGCAGACCCGGGCTCCCGGGGATGTCACCTCTCCATTTTACCAGCTGAGCATGCAGCATGAGTCCGGCAAAAATCGTAGGTTGTTCGGAGCAACAGCACTTCTTCCACCATACTACACGATACTGACGCATTGCAAAAAATAAAGGCCCGCAAAGTATCTTCGACTCGCCGACCAAGTTCAAGAACCCCTCGCAGCCTTCACTCTTCCAGCAGCTTTCCCCGTCGAAAATCTCGTCGCCGTCTCGCAATGACACTCCCATGTTTGGCAAACCCGCTTTCACCACTCCGCGGAAGATGGACGTGGACTTTTCGTCTGGAGCGGAGAATATGTCGTCTCCGGAGACCGCTGATAACGAAGAAACCCCCGAGCCGCCGCGCAAGCGGGAGAAGCGCAACTCACTTTGGAACCTATACGGAAGATTCGCACCTAGCCCCGGAAGAGGCGAGATCCCGCGCCCGGGACACCCACCGGATACGCATGCGCGGCGCATCCAGAAACGGCGACGTCGAGATCGTGAAATTGACCGCCATTTGAGGATGGAACTGGAGAGCGACGACGACAGCGACCGGCCGAGCAGCAGCGAGTGGCGCTTCTCGCGCAAGCCGAGTAAAAAGAGAAGAGAACAATCGCAGGATCGAGGATCGCAGCAGCAGTCACAGCCCTCTCCATGGTCATTGTCCAGTATCCTCAGCGCAATTGAGGCACATCCTAACGTACCACGCATTCTATCCTACTGGACGCAGTATTTTGTGAACACACTCATCTTCATGTTCTGCACATACGTGGTTTGGTCGTTTTTCGCAACGCTGCGTGCAGATATCTCAGCGGGGACCAAGATGAAGTATGACCAGATCGAGCGGAAGCGAAACGAGTGTGCAACGAACTACGTCGCGAACAAATGTGGCGCCGACGAGCGTTTGCCGGCTCTCCAGCAAGCGTGCAAAGAGTGGGCGGACTGCATGAGTATGGATACGAGTGTGGCGCGGACCCTCGTTGGAGCGGAGACTATCGGCGAGGTTTATACCGCGTTTACAAACAGCATCAGCTACAAGGGTTTCGTAAGTCGCCAGCCAATCCGTCTACGGCTTCCTGTGTCTAACGTGCAAACAGGCCTTTTTCCTCTTGACTATTTGCACAATCACCTTTGCCAACAACTACGCCTTCCGCTCATTCCGTGACCAACTTGAGCATCAATATCATTACGTTCATGCTCAGCCGCAACATCCTCACCGTCCCGATCAGTCCCAGCCTCAACACCAACAACAATCATCGCAGCCACAACAACCGCAACCATACCAGCAAACATTCCACAACCCTCTCCCTGATATTCCGCCGCGTACCCCTTCCCGTCGCGATCGGGACCATGACGATGACCATGACGACGAGGAGGGCGAGACGCCGCAGAAGCTTCTCCTCGAGAACGACAGTGCCGCTCACATACACCCTTTTGTGACGGGGCGGTCGAAGGAGCGAGAGGAACATTTGCGACGGACGCCGAGTAGCCCGTTGAAGCGGGAGAGGCGGTATTATTGATCTTTCCGTTTTCTTCCTCCATCTCGTTTCGTTCGTACTGTGTATTATAGTTATTGTTTGAGCTTGAGCTATTATTTGGGTGTTTGGGATGTTTGTGGTCGGGTTTGGGAGTTTTGAGTACAGACGCATTGATTTGTAGATTCGAGCATCTGTTCAGTTTTCTTGTCAATTGATCTACTTGATAGCCATCATCATCAATCGGGAATTAATCAAGACAATACAGGTCCTATGTTGATATTGTCTGCTTTGTAGAAATCTTCGGCCCCAGATGTACTAATCTGTGAGAACGTGCTTGCATGGGGGCCGTGGGGGCGTAAAATATACCTCATGGCCGCCTCGATCCTACTAGCTCTTCTAGAGTTCCACGTACAAGCAAGGGATATATCATTCTCGAGCTGTCGCATGGCCGCTCATCTTTTTAAGCCCAAACATTCCAGGATGATTGAAGCAATCCTCATTAATCGATGGTTTAAATATACACCCAACTCCCAAACGCCCACACTCCTTCCAAATCCGGGTATATAGGAAAAAAAAAAAAAGACAAAGAATTCCAAGCTTGACCAAACAGAGCATCCTGGCCCTGAGCAATCGAGGGAAAGCAAACTTAATCTAATCTTATATCGACGGAATATTCACCTCGCAGTCCTCGTCTCCGTTCAATACTCTCCTTCCTATAACACACTTCATTTTCTCCAGCACCGGGCCAAATCCCGCAGGGAACATCCGGTGATTCTGCGCCAAATGCAACATGAACGCATCCAGGGTGCCATAAACCGGCGTATCGATATGGTGCATAGCGCAACAAAAAATGCACCCAAAGGGGCCCCTTATGCCGGAGTCTTCGTCGTCGTCAATTAAGTTGTGCTGATCAGAAATCATGGATGTTGGTGATGAAGACAGGAAAGGAGTAACGGAGGAAATGGCGGCGCCGCGCGACCGTGGGATGTGGGATTTGGCGAGAAAAGCCCATCGATATCCAATGCCGGTCGGGGAGTGAACGTGCCATGTTGGGTCGCAGGTCCAAGACAAGCGCCTGCCCTCGATACCGTGCACGCGGCCCGAGTAGGTGCACTTGCAGCATTTCCAGTACGGGCGGTCGCGGTAGAACCCCGTGGGACGCGTGGCGAGGTTGAAAGCCTTCCTCAAGTTGGCCACGCCGTTTTCCTGCAGCTTCCAGGCGCCCTTGCAAAACCCGAGGAAATTGTTCTCGCGGCTGGGGAGGTACGGTTGCATGTATTGCACGGGCGGCACGGGTGGTGACAGCTCGCGGGATTGTTGGGAAGAAGCAGAGGAAGATGACGTGCTCCCGGGGATGTCAAGACGGATTCCCGGATGAGGGTCTTGGCTTATAAAAGAGAACTCGGAATGTCTCCTTTTTTCGGACTGAAAAGAGTAGTCAGAACGTCTCCTTTGTCCGGGCTGTCTGGTGGCAGAGTTCAGTTGATCCGGCGCTCTCCGATGAGACAGGCGCAGTGGTGGAGGCCGTGCCGCGGTCGCTGTCATGCTGCTCGACGTAGCATCTTCATCAGAAAAATTATTCTCATCGCTGGTGAGCCGGAACCCAGGAGGCTGCTGAGAAGAGTTAGAGGATACTGATGAGGTACGAGGGACAACGTCGAGACTGCCTCCCGATTGAGATTCAATTTGGGTATCGTCACTAGTTCCAGGCTCATGGCTGACATTGACAAAAGAAGAGCCAGCAGTATGTCTGCTCTCTTCGGACCGCCTGGTGGAATTGGAGCTTTGTCGGGTCAATTGTTGTCTAAAAGTATGGAGCGATGTTGCAGGGAGTTCCGCCCTCAGCGAGTCTGACGCGCTGCTACTCGGCGGAGAAAATCCACTGAGAGAATTATGGGTCAGTCGTCGATGAAGTTGGCACAAAGCCTCTATTGCGTTGAGCCGACCACAGTCCAAAGCAGCCTGTAGCTCCTCCACATTCAGCTCTGTATCATCGACCAACGCGTTTTGCAGCTTTCTCGAAAGAGTCCTCTGGAGGTTGATAATGACGTCCTTGAGCTGCTCGCGAGCGATATGGTCGCCCTCGGCGTAGACCTGGGGACAGGGCGGTTAGCAACTCGATATTCCCCGCCGCAGCGCGCACATGGAGGGGCTGGGGTTAGAGCACCTCTCCAAATCGCTTGTGATCCGCTTCATACTGGGTTTTGATGAGGCTTGAGTCGAGGCAAAGTGATGCCTCCAGGGTCTCAAAGCGCGGTTCTTCCCTCCGTTTGATGCAACGGAGTAGTTTCGCGCTGTCCGCGAGGACATCGACAACTGGCGATGGTCAGCTCGGCATCTCGATCGCGACTAGAGCAACTCACTTGCTAAAACACACGATTCCACCGATAGAACTCCCGTGGTCGCCATTGAGCGACTAGCTGTTTGGCAGTTCAGGCTCTAATGCAGGACCAAAAACAAGAGAGAGGAAATGAAACAACAAAAGCAGGTTGAAGGAATCGAAATCGTTAAATCTCCCTTCCAAGAAAGGCCGTCTTCACTCAGAAACCATGCGCAGCCTCACTTGGCCTGGGTATTTACCATGGCAGTCAAGCCGAGAATTCACCCAGCACGCTGCAGCTGATGCTGCTCATTCCTGATACATCTCCTAATGATCCCTGCAGCTACTTGCACCGGGGCAAATCAGATCTGCCCTTCACCAACAGCCCGGGTTATTCAATGAGGGATTTCAGGGAAATTCGAGTTCTGCACAGTAGTACCGTCGAGCCTGTCTCAGCCTTGCGCTTCGGTGAGGAGCTTTGTTCAATCGCGGGGCGTAGGGGGGGTAATGTATCTCGCTGCAGAATGTAGGGTGGAGGAGCGGCTAAGTCCTAGTGGTAGAGGTGAGCTTTGGGCGGTGCCTCGTGTTCATCAATTGCACCCATGTCCTTTCCGCCCACAGCTTCGGCACCTCGGCTAGAAGATCATAGTGCAAGGCAGCTTGGTCGCCCGGGCAGTGACTCAGTAGAGTGGCATCTGATTGCCCCGAGCCCTCTCGGCTTGAGCCGCCGCTGATAAGCTGCGTGTGATCAGTCTATCCGATAACGGACTGATAACTTAACTAGTCTAACCTCTTTGGAAAGGAAATCTGACTAATCACGGATCACGGGCCAATCAGAGCCATTGTCGGAAATCGCATGACGGATCTCACCAAGCCGAGTTCATCAAAAGTATCGCGTCTAAGCGGCTGCTTAGTGGTTACTACACTTTGTGGCTTGTGCTAGCATCATGGACGGCAAGGTATTTGCCAAGGGGGGTCTCCTCGAAAGGAAGAACAGCTCCCTTGTCCTAGTACTAACTACAGAATCACCGAACACATAAGGTTAGATTGGTACTCAAACCACTTGCGTATGTATAGACTGTCATGTACGAATGAATCCCAGGAATACAGAACAAACCTATGTCTCAAAAAGATGCAGTAGATACACACCATTCACCTAAACGCCAGACAGCCAGCCTCAAACCGACTCAACCGATCCGTCGCCTGAAGGAATCATCGTATCTGCCGTCAATTCATGCAAAGAACCGTAGGTCCAGATGCGAAAATGGGACAATGCGATAGGAAAAAGGTGGTAAAACTTAGCAGCATGACCGCCTCTGTTTTCCCGGCTGCAGCGGTGCCTCAATCTCCTCCGATGCCACCAACGACGGCGGAAAACCCAGCCAACTCCGCCGCTTATCCAAGGTGTTGCGGACGCTGCTGCGGCCGTCTATGCCCTCCGGCTCCGAGCTGGCGTCGCCCCGCTGCTGGGTCGCCTGGGATGACGAGTCTCCAGAGAGTTGCTTGTTGCGCTGTTCGACCAGCTTCCGGGCGATCACGCGAAAGACCTCCTCGACGCCTTCACCGTCCTTGGCCGAAATCTCGTGGCAACAGTCCCAGCCAATGTCCTGGCCCCAGAACCCGCTGCTGCGCTTGCTGTCCACACCGGGGAAATGCGTTCCGCTGCCGCTGCTCCCGCTGACCGTACTCCCAAAGCCGGCGGACGGAGGAGGGGTCGACGCCTGGGTCGGGTATAGCTGCTCGGCGACGTAGGCGATTGTGCGCTCAAACGGAACCTTGCGGCGCGACGGATCCAGGGCGACGATGTCGGATTTGGTCCCCACGACATGGATGACCATCGGCCGGTCCTCGCCGACGTTGTTTTGCAGCTCCTTCAGCCACCCGGTCATTTCCCGGAAGCTGTTCTCGTCGGTGATGTCGTAGCATAGTAGGCAGGCGCTTGCACCGCGATAGTAGAGTCGCGAGATGCTCCGGAAGCGTTCCTGGCCGGCCGTGTCCCAGATCTGCAGCCGAACAACCGTATCGGAGGTGGCATCGAGCACTCGCTTGGTCATAAAGGACGCGCCGACGGTGGAGGTCGTGGTGGCTGGGTCGAAGGTGTTCTGGACATAGCGCTTGACCAAGGACGTTTTGCCTACCCCTATTTCATTCTTCGTTCAGCAAGAAGAAACCAATCTATCTATCTATCTCCGTCATGAATTAATTACCTTGTGCGCCTAACAGGACGATTTTCGCTTCCAGCGATGAGCTCATGCCGCCTCTGTGGAGTTTGGGGGGTTACGGTGGCAACGGGAGAACGCGACCGAGGCCCAGTTCGGGGATGGCGATAAGCATACTAGCGAGGACTCCTAGTAGCGATTTCGAATCTGCGTTCACGAGGCTTTATATTACACATGCGGCTCAGAAAGAATACACAGTCAAGATGAGGCAGAATAGAGTCACGTTCACCGATCAGCCGGGCGGAACCGTGACTCTTGACTCGTCCAGTTTCCGAAGAAGCTCCTAATCTCGAAGCTGGTTATCGTCGGGATCAATAAAGCTTGTTCGACGGCATTCCATAATTCGAAGTATACAAATATACAAATACAAATTCTCCGTACAAAAAAAAAATCTTAACATGCAGTCTCTGACTCGCACTTTTTCCGATCCCCAGCTGAAATGCCGACGGCTCTATCGGGTAAGAATTTGTAGACCATGTGAAGGGAGCTCTCGATACCCGCAAATTCCCCAGATTTCGCCTTCGCAAGTCGGCCGAGAGTACCAAGGTCTCCCCGCTGTTGGACCGACAATCCGGACAAGTAATCCCCCGAGAAACAGCATAAGACGGCTCGATCCCCCTCCGATGAGTTCGCAAATTGTCTTCGCATTACATCCTCGACCGTTCCATTCACCATGGCCAAACTCACCGGCGCCGAGGTGGCACGACACAATACCAAAGACTCGTGCTGGGTGATTGTTCACGGCAAGGCCTATGATGTAACAGAATTCCTGCCAGGTACGTAAACATTCGGGTGGAACATAATAATCAGGACAGCGAAGCTGATCCGCGCAGAACACCCTGGAGGTGCGGGCATCATCCTCAAGTACGCAGGCAAGGATGCCACCGCGGAATACGAGCCGATCCATCCTCCAGACACCCTGGACAAGTACTTGGACAAGTCCAAGCACCTCGGCGAGGTGGACATGTCGACGGTCGAGAAAGAGGAACAAGTCAAAGACCCGTCCGAGATTGAGCGGGAGGAGCGCATCAAGCGCATGCCGCCGTTGTCCCAATGCTACAATCTCCTGGACTTTGAGGCCGTGGCGCGCCAGGTCATGAAGAAGACGGCGTGGGCGTATTACTCAAGTGGTGCCGACGATGAAATTGTAAGATACCTTTTACCTCTTTTTCGATTACATCCAAGGAACAATGAACTAATGATGACAGACGATGCGAGAGAACCATAATGCCTTCCATAAGATCTGGTTCCGGCCGCGGGTGCTGGTCGACGTGGAAAAGGTGGACTTCTCCACCACCATGCTGGGTACCAAGGTCGCAGCACCCTTCTACATCACGGCGACGGCGTTGGGCAAACTGGGCCATCCCGAAGGAGAAGTGGTGCTGACCAGGGCCGCGTACAAACACAACGTCATCCAAATGATTCCGACGCTGGCGTCGTGCTCCTTTGACGAAATTGTGGACGCTCGACAGGGCGACCAGGTGCAATGGCTGCAGCTGTACGTCAACAAGGACCGGGAGATCACGAAACGGATCGTGCAGCACGCAGAGAAGCGTGGGTGCAAGGCTCTGTTCATCACCGTGGATGCGCCACAGCTGGGCCGTCGCGAAAAGGACATGCGCGTCAAGTTCTCGGATACCGGCGCCAGTGTGCAGCAATCGACGGGTGGCAGCGCTGTGGACCGCAGCCAGGGCGCCGCCCGGGCAATCTCGTCCTTCATCGACCCAAGCCTTTCGTGGAAGGACATCCCATGGTTCCGTAGCATCACCAAGATGCCTATCCTGCTCAAGGGCGTACAGTGCGTCGAGGACGTGCTGCGCGCTATCGAGGCCGGCGTCGACGGCGTCGTGCTGTCCAACCACGGCGGCCGCCAGCTCGACACCGCGCCCTCGGGCATTGAGATCCTCGCTGAGGTGATGCCCATCCTACGCGAGCGCAACTGGCAGGACAAGCTGGAGATTTACATCGACGGCGGGATCCGTCGTGCTACGGATATCATCAAGGCGCTGTGCCTCGGCGCAAAGGGCGTCGGTATCGGTCGCCCGTTCCTCTACGCCATGTCCACGTACGGTTTGGATGGCGTCGACCGCGCGATGCAGCTGCTCAAAGACGAGATGGAGATGAACATGCGCTTGATCGGCGCGACATCCATCAAGGATCTGCATCCAGGTCTGCTTGATCTGCGGGGGCTTCAGTCGGGACATCACGCGGTGGTGCCGGGAGATACGTTGAGTCTGAACGTGTACGATCCGCTGCAGTCGCCCCGTTTTAACGAGAAGGCGAAACTATAATCTTTTTGCATGTACTCATGTATGTATACGATACGCTATAAGTTATATTACTGTAGACCGAATGTGCCATCCGTTTCCCGCCATCATGCATTTTAATGAGTGTTGAGACGTCAGGTATCCTAGATACAAATTCAAGGTCTATCCCCGAACCATCAGATGGTGAACACCTGAGGTGGATTACGCAGCTCGCCCGAGCTTCGGTACATACAAGCGGCATTAACCATCCACCCACTCCCACGATACGATCCACCCCAGATACGAGCCCAGATGATCCCAACAACGCCGTAGAAGACTACGCGCACGGCATCGAGCCAACTGCGTGGGCTGATCAGATCCTGAAACGCCCCAAGCCAGACGGGCCCGCGGCGCCGTGACGCACGCAGACAGAGCCGTTCCCACGCCTCCTGCGCTTCGTCCCAAAATACTGGCTCGGAGCCGTAGGCCGCGTGTACATGGCCAAAGATATGTAAAACGGGACGTACCCGCCACACCTCTGACAGTAAGAACGGGCACCCAACGCCAAAGTTCGGCCCGAGATCACGGTGTGCAAATGGCGGCGTGTGCGTCACCAACACATCTGTCTCAATTGGGATCGTGCCGGACCATGCGTCTTGTTCCGGCGGATACGTAAATGCATGCTCTGGCCCCAGCGGCATCGCCTCGGGGATTTGGGGTGCGCCGTAAATGTTCAGCGTGCGTGACGACTCTCCCGGACCGGAGCCGGGAAATGTGAGAGACACCGAGGAATGTTGCAGGTAATGAACATTATCCCCCCAGTCAATGCGCCCCAGGTCCGCGTCGTCGTCGAGGGTAACGGATCGTATTGAGGCGGTTGATGCCGAGACGGTGGCTAGCGAGTGATCACGGTCCCGGTCTTCCTCACGCCGCGAACGCACGTCAAAGAAACTGTCGTGGTTGCCGGAGACGACTACTTTATGGCGGTGTGGCAGGCTCTTCAGCCAGTTGATCGTCTCCTGGATCTCGCGCACACTGCCGTCGTTGGACAGGTCGCCGGCGTGCACCAGCAGGTCCCCCTCGGGCACGTCCTCCCATCGCAAAGTATGCGTGTCGGATATACAGACCACGCGGATGGGCGTCCGATGTGGCGGGGGCGTATGAGGAGCGCCCCGGAGGCGGAGCAGGAGGACATGGATGGGATGGATGAAGTACGTGAGCGGTGACCGCAGTAACCGGTCCAACAGCGGGCGTTCTTCGTAGGGGTTGACCATGGCGGGGCCTTGACTATGGCTTATGAGCGAAGATATACAGTACGTAAGACTGTGACATTGTCAACAGTGGGCGGGATATCCTCCCAGTCCGCCGCCCTTCTGGTCTGGCATTCGTTGGGGAACAGCTCTGCTGAACATCACCACGAGGGCTCTTGGAATTGAGGGGGTGGCTAACGATGTGCTGTGATTGGCTGGCGAGAAGAACAGCTAAAAATGCTGACTAAGCGCTGTCTCAGTGCTGACTCAGCCAGGTTTGCCAGGCACGTGCTGGTGCCACCCCCGGCCGTCTTCTGGAACTCGCGGATCGAAGAGCTGACGGACGATTCTGTCGATTCCATCGATTCGATCGTTCATTCTGCATATTAGTCGCGTGTCGGCATTCTGGACGAACGCTGTGGGTTGAACGTGCCCCAACGCAGCCATCCTTGCGGGGTACAATCACGATCTGCACTCTGAACCTTGGAGTGATTGCATTGACCAAGCAAAAACGGCCGCCATCCCGCGTCCGGTCGCTCCCGCTTGCTGACGCTGGCGGAGGCTTGGACGTCCTGATTGATGGTTTCAGCAACCCAAGCGTTAGAATCTTTGTCGCTTGGTGTTTCCTTGTGGTGCAGCGGCTGAATTCTCCGAGCGGGCTGCATTTTGGTCTTTGGGCCCCTCCTTGCACTGCGGCCCGCACAACCAGCTGGTTCCATCTAGTCCCTAGACTATCGAGCTCGATCTAGACGTCACCTGGCAACGATCTTGGCCATCTATACCAGCAGCATCCTTTAGACTCTCCTGCTAACAATCAATATTCTACCCAAACCTATCCCCACCCAGGTTCTATCAATCCCCCATTCCCGGCTCTCCGGGAGTTGAAGGGGGACCGGAACTGAAAGAGTCGTCAATCAATCAAGAAAGCAAATGGCGAACGTCGCGTCACCGACCGCCAACGGCAATGGCGGCAAGAAGAGGAGAAAGGGCGATCTGAAGCCCATCGTCACGGGTGAGGGGTTCTCGCTGGCCGAGTCGGGCGGGAGCTCGTTAAATCCAGGGTATGTTTTGACGAGGCTCGAATCCATGGTCATGACCTGACTCTCCAGGGCGTCGGTCGCATCCCCGCTTTCGCATCAGAAACCCGTGTACGAATCTCCATCACGATCACTGTCGTCATCATCCGAGGATGATCTAGAAGCTGCCGCAGATGAAGAAGACTCTGAAGACTACTGCAAGGGTGGATACCACCCGGTGCAGATTGGGGAGACCTACAATAATGGTCGCTATGTGGTCATCCGCAAATTGGGCTGGGGCCACTTCTCGACAGTGTGGTTGTCGCGCGACACTGTCACCGGGAAACATGTCGCATTGAAAGTTGTGCGATCGGCGGCTCATTACACCGAGACCGCCATCGACGAGATCAAGCTTCTTAACCGAATTGTCCAAGCCAAGCCGGACCATCCCGGCCGCAAGCACGTGGTCAGCTTGCTGGACTCTTTCGAGCACAAAGGGCCGAATGGCGTGCACGTCTGTATGGTATTTGAAGTGCTCGGAGAGAATCTACTGGGCCTGATCAAGCGATGGAACCATCGCGGCATTCCGATGCCGCTGGTGAAACAGATCACGAAGCAGGTGTTGCTGGGTCTGGACTACCTGCATCGGGAATGCGGCATCATCCACACGGATCTCAAGCCCGAGAACGTCCTCATCGAGGTCGGTGATGTGGAGCAGATTGTCAAGACTTACGTCAAGGAAGAGCCCAAGAAAGAAGAAAAGGATAACCGCAACGGTCGCCGACGACGGCGCACGCTAATTACCGGCAGCCAACCGTTGCCAAGTCCCTTGAACGCAAGCTTTGGGCACACAGATAAATATGGATCCCACAATAGCTTAAACCATATGGTGAATGATGGAGGTAAGTCCGGTCACCATTCATAAGCGACTCAGCTGACACGGTTGGATCACGCCAGGAGGCAAGGATTCGCTGAACGTTCCAGAGGACGAGAGGCAGCAGCGGGAAAAGACGGCGTATGTCTCACACGGAGAAGGGGAAGCCAAGGCTGATGTTCGTAGGGATCTACTTGAGCGCGAAGTATCCGGAATCTCGCTTGATAAGAAGACCGAGCCACAGAAGCAACAAACCGACATAATTTCCGTCAAGATCGCCGACCTCGGGAATGCCTGCTGGGTTGGGCATCACTTTACCAATGATATTCAGACACGGCAATATCGATCGCCGGAGGTGATTTTGGGTGCGAAATGGGGGGCGAGCACTGACGTATGGAGTATGGCGTGCATGGTAAGACCGAGAACAAATGTAGCGATTCGAAATGGGGCCCGCTGACACCTACATGCAGGTCTTTGAACTGATCACTGGTGATTACCTGTTCGACCCGCAGTCCGGCACTAAATACGGAAAAGACGACGACCACATTGCCCAGATCATTGAATTACTGGGTCACTTCCCTCGCTCTCTCTGTCTGTCCGGAAAATGGTCACAGGAAATCTTCAACCGCAAAGGCGAACTCCGAAACATCCATCGGCTGCGCCATTGGGCGCTACCGGACGTGCTGCGGGAGAAATACCATTTCTCTGTCGAGGAGAGCAAGCAGATCAGCGACTTTTTGCTGCCAATGCTGCATCTGGTTCCGGAGGAACGGGCCAATGCCGGCGGTATGGCCAGTCATGAGTGGCTCAAGGATACACCAGGCATGGACGGCATTGATCTGGGAATTCCGCCGGGGTCTCGGGGCGAGGGCATCGAAGGCTGGGCATGCGAGGTCAAACGGAGGTGATTTCATGATCTTATGCTTTGTTGCCCTTTACTCGGGATGGATGGATGGGATATATTGCGTGCTTGACAAGCTTGATGTTGATCTGATTTCGTTTATGATGACCTACCGGGAGCTATGCCGACGCGGCCTGCCTATGATTTAAGACGGCAATGACGACATTTACAGTGGTTTTGAGTCTCCTCTGGTTACGTTCGTTTGCAGGTATGGATTGGTGTTGGCGACTCTCTAGTTGAATCCTAGGCGTATACGAGACATGATAGAACTTTTGACAGCGAACATCATTCTATAATCACTCGTAATGCCGTACCGTACATACCCAATCGTCCCCTAACGCCGTAACACCGCCCATATATATTCATGACAAAACAGATAATGGAAAAACAAATCATTCATCCATCTGCCAAGCATACTCCAACGCACTCGACCGCTCCTTTCGCACTCTCGCCTGAAACCACTCCTTCTCAAACCCATTCGACCGATCAACGCCATCCCAGCGATGCCCAGGCCTAATCCCGTAGCGATTGGGCGGATAGGGACCTTGATACAGCGGCTTCCCCGTCGCACTCTTCCCCGGGCCACTCTTATTCGTCAAGAACTGCGCCGCTGGATCATTCCATCGCTGCCGCGCACGGAGTTCTGCATTGAGCTCCTCGTCCTCGATTGTGCGGGATAGAGGCATCATCTTCGCCGCCGCGAGTTCTGCCCGTCGCTCTTCGCGCTCCCGTCGCTGGACGTCACCCATGAGAGCCTCCTTTTCGCGCTCGGCTTTAGCTTTCGCTTCCTCGGCGGCGCGGCGCGCTTCGGCGCGTTTCATGGCGACGTTGATGATACGGCCAGAGGCGTCACGGTATATTGTTTCTTGTGTTGGGACTGAACCTTCTTTTTGTTGTCTCTGAAAGGCCTCGACCTCGGCGCGTCGGCGTCGCTCCTGCGCGGCTATCAGCGCGGCGGTTTGTTCGGCCGTCTGAAGGCCTGCGCGTGCACCGGACTCCATGCGTGGTGTGCCGTCGTCCACATCATCCTCGATACCTTCCACGATGGGCGCATTCTCCGCCTCGTCTGCATCCCGTCGTGCGGCGCGCTCTGCTTCTGCGGACGCCAGAACCGCATCCGCTTCGTCCTTGCCTACGTCCTTGCCAGGCTGCACTACCTTCCAGTTTGATTTTTTCGTCTTGCGGAACTCGGCGCTGCGATGCGTAGTGTCGAGCACGTACGGCTCATCGGGGTTCTCTTCGTCAAATTCATTTGCGCTGGTGCGTAGGGAAGGGGGGTCATCGTCGGCGATGATGAGGCCGCTGGGTTGGTCGCCGGATTCTTGCTGTTTGGTCTTTTTGCGTTTCTTTTTGGGACGGCTAGAGGATTGCCCGGGGGGTGCGGGGTCGGCAGTTAGGTAGTTTTTGGCGAGGTAGTCTGCTAATGAGGAGGACATGGTTTTTTGTTCTGGGTCTTGGGTTTGATGGTTGGAGAGTTGAAGCTTGGTGATCATCAGAGGCATTAGCTCTCTAGTCTTGGAAACCGTACCAATCACTTCAGCTCATTCCATGAACCAGTCATTCCTTTTGCTGAGACTCGTATGAAGATTCCGTTAGTTCTAGCTAAAACCATTGAAAGTTTGAATTCTGCTAGATCACCTCTTTTTGTGTTTTTCTTGTCTGCCTACAACAGCATTTCTGTATCCACCCCGCGACGACAGGCGGCCTATTGCAACTCCTCATTCATCATGTCCTAATTCTGACTTCGCTTACCTGTCTCGACAAGAAGAAGAAAGGGAATATGCCTCGAACAGAAGAAGTCGAGTGGTGGTACGCCGCTGTCTACAGCGCTGTCCAACAGATTCCTTATGGCAGGGTCACCACCTACGGCCATATCGCCGAACTCCTAGGCCATCGTACGTACTAGAACGACAATTCTCTGAATATAAAAGCTCATGCTAGAATGTATGTGATGTAGCACGACGAGCGAGACAAGTAGGCATCTGTCTGAAACATCTGCCTTCTCGTCGACCCCACGGTGACGAAGGGGAGGAGGAGGCGTATCATGAGGATAATGTGCCGTGGCAGCGGGTGATTAACTCCAAGGGGATGATTTCGCATCGGTGGGTGATGACTACTACTACTATGATGTTAGATTGGAGGCTGACGTTTGGTAGCGGCCCTGGCAGTGCGGCAAGACAGGCGGAGAGGTTACGCGAGGAAGGAGTCTCAGTGGATGAGGATGCAATGGGAGAGTTTTACATCGATCTGAAAACATACGGATGGTTTCCAGAGGAGTTACCGGAGGAGCCTTAGGCATACGGCGAGTGTATATGGCGTCGTTGAAACTAGACAAAGATTCGATACAAACCCAGCATAGCGATATCAAGAACAGATCTAACGGACATGACAAAAACCACAAACGTCATAGATCGAGTCATTTACATGATGATGCAACAACTGTTCTGTTTCTTGGCCTATAGCACGACATGTCAGTACCTACAACGAAAAGAAGTCGCGATAGGGACGTACCTGCGTGTAGAACATCTTGCTCTGTGCCGACAGGCCATCGCTTTTTGCAACCAGCTATACCCAGTCAGGACAGCACTTTCAGCGAGAGAGGAGATACTCACCGAGTCGATCTTCTCTCCTCGCTCCAGGACACTTTCAATCGTCTTGTGCAGCTGTTCTTCCTTAGCAAGCTCACCCGTCGCAAAGAACGCGGCTCGAACATACCACAATCTTCGTCTCATCCAGCTCCCGCTGGATCTTCATAATGTTATCCGCCTGGCTCGGGTCCTGATATTTGACAATGTAGTCCTTGAGCTGCGGTAGCGGGCACGAGTTCGGCTTGATATTGGGGTCGGAGTATGCCGTCCGCGGGTATTTGGACACAAACTCATCCACAATCTTGCCGAGGCTATTGTATCATTAGCGGGACGGTCCTGCGGCGAATCCGGAAGATCCTACAGTTGATGCGCCACCAGCTGCGGGTAATCCGCATCCGCAACGATGATCGCGGCAATACCCTCTGTGCGGCCAAGAGCATGGAACGCTGCGGCGATCAGCACTGTTTCCTCAACTAGTCCTGTCTACACTCACTGTATGATTTCTCCTCTATGCTCTGTCGCTGACCGGGCTTCGTTCGTTCGGCGACGGTTTTGCAAAAGAGCTGCCCCGCGCATTAGCGTCGGTAGGTCGAGGGGAGGTGGAAGAGACGTGCCATCATGAATTCATTGTAACTATTACTATCAGCTTATACGTTCCAGGGCAGTACTCAAACGCACGTGAAACTCACTTTTCCCGTGTAAACCTCGAGAAGCTGGTCCGCGATTAGCCATTGGTCTCCTGTTCGGCAACACCGTCAACGGTACCTGCTCAGGTCCCTCTCCCCCGTAAGTTCCACCGCTGGCGCGGTGTCATTCCGCAAAACCTATGACGCTGTTAATTCAAGGAGTTGTCACACACCGAAGCGAAAACCCGTACCCCCATGTAGAAGATCTTCATGATGGCGGTGTGGGTGTGAAGCCGACAACGTCGTTAAGTCAAAGGGAAAGTAACAGGGTACCCCTCTGTCGAGATTTTAAGTACTTAGTCACGCGAGTCGTAGAAATCCAAACGTTTAAAGAGTCGCAAGTGACCATCAGAGCTTGAGGAGGCCAGCGCTCCAGTAGTATTGCCGTCGCCGCCTCCGCCGTTTGGACGATTACTGCGCCGAGCTTAGCTTTGGCCGCTTGGACTCGGAGTCGTTGACCCCGTCCCGCCCATGGGTCCACCCCTACAACCCTCCTGCTTATCTGGGTTAGCGGGGAAGGACATTGGTCATGCAAGCCCTAACTCTTTGCCCTAATTTATCGCTGAATTTGGTCACTTCTCTTGCGCTCTGCTGCCTGATATCTGGCCTGGAAATCGAGATCAAATCTTCAGTTGGCAGGTAGCAAGACACGCACGTCGTCAGTCAAAATGGCGGACTTTTCCTCGGCGCAGTCGCAGTGGCTGGAGCAGCTTGCTTCCATGAAAAAAGCCATCGCAGACCTGAACCTGCACGATCGGACAAGTCAAATAGCGACGGACGCAGATTTCGATGTCGAGGACGAATACTCTTATTCCTCCGCCACAGTCGACGACATCTGGGACGTAATCAGCTCCGATGAAGAAAGCGAGGAGGACTTTGACGATATCAACGGAGTGCCCCTCCCACCGGAGCATACCGGTAGCTTTGATTATGGCTGGCTGGTATCAAAGAGTGAGAAACTGGCATCAACAAGGCCTGGGATGACTGGTGAAGAGCTGGCACAGCAGATTGCGGATGTGTTGGCGATGGAGAGCAGCGATGATGAGCTACAAATGGTGCTGGCAGAAGTCGTAGGGTTTGACGACCTCGACTTTGTCATCGAACTCATCGCACACAGGAGCGAGATTCTGTCATCGAAGGCATCAAGGGCTCAGAAGCAACCCGATGGGTCAACTGGCCCTCGGCTGTTGACACGAGCCGAGCGTGAGCAACTTCTTCGTCAGCAAGATTATGAGCATAAACACGCTCCCCTAGCTCCCGCTCAGACTCGGGAGGAGCCCAGGTATCCGCACGTGTATAAGATTTATGACACCCGCAACACCCTTGCTGTCGGGGGCAAAAAGTACGGCTTGCCAGTAGGCAGCAAACAGATTGAAGAACAGCGATATACCGAAGTCATGGTTCCGGCAACGCGCGGCGTCTCGCCCGTTGGCCCGAATCAGAAGCTGGTGCAGATTTCATCGCTGGACGGTCTATGTCGAGGCACGTTCAAAGGTTACAAAACATTGAATCGCATGCAGAGTCTCCTGTACGATGTTGCGTACAAAACTAGCGAGAATATGTTGATTTGCGCACCGACTGGTGCCGGTAAGACTGACGCGGCCATGTTGACGATCTTGAATGCCATATCCAAAAACGTCACACCTAACCCACATGAGGATCCTTCCGCTACGGAGTTCACTGTTCAACTGGACGACTTCAAAATCGTTTATGTCGCACCGATGAAGGCTCTGGCAGCGGAAGTGACAGAGAAGATAGGCAAACGACTTTCCTGGCTCGGTATACAGGTCCGTGAATTGACCGGTGATATGCAGTTGACCAAACGCGAGATTGTAGAGACGCAGATCATCGTGACCACACCTGAGAAATGGGACGTGGTCACTCGGAAGAGCACAGGAGACACCGAGCTGGTTCAAAAAGTTCGTCTCTTAATCATCGACGAAGTTCACATGCTACATGACGAGCGTGGTGCGGTCATCGAGTCACTAGTTGCGCGAACCGAGCGTCAGGTGGAAAGCACCCAGTCGATGATCCGAATCATCGGCCTCTCTGCCACGCTTCCAAATTACACCGACGTTGCCGACTTCCTCAAGGTCAATCGGATGGCTGGGATGTTCTTCTTTGACGCTTCGTTCCGCCCTGTGCCTCTGGAGCAGCACTTCATTGGAGTAAAGGGCAAGCCAAACTCGAAGCAATCGCGCGAAAATCTCGATATTGTCACGTTTGAGAAGGTCAGAGAGATGCTAGAACAAGGCCATCAGGTTATGGTCTTTGTTCATTCGAGAAAGGATACAGTTCTCACGGCACGTACATTCAAACAAATGGCGGCGGAGCAAGGATGTGAAGATCTATTCCTTGCTCAGGACCACCCGGGCTACAGCCAAGCCGTCAAGGACCTGAAAACTGCGCGCGCGCGCGAGCTGCGTGATCTCTTTGCTGCAGGTTTCGGAACCCACCACGCGGGCCTCACGAGATCAGACCGTAATCTCATGGAGCGGCTGTTTTCACAAGGCCTCATCAAAGTTCTGTGCTGCACTGCAACATTAGCATGGGGTGTTAACCTTCCCGCTGCAGCAGTTATTATCAAGGGGACGCAGTTGTACAGCCCCCAAGAGGGTAAATTCGTCGATCTTGGGATTCTGGATGTTCTTCAGATTTTTGGTCGTGCCGGCCGTCCGCAATTTCAGGATACCGGTATCGGGTTCATCTGCACCACCCATGACAAGCTGCACCATTACATCTCTGCAGTGACCTCACAACAACCGATCGAGTCTCGGTTCTCCGAGAAGCTGGTCGATAATCTGAACGCAGAGATCAGTCTTGGCACCGTCACTACTGTGTCAGAAGGAGTGCAATGGCTGGGCTACTCATACCTGTTTGTCCGGATGAAGCGGGAGCCACGAAATTACGGTATTGAATGGGCTGAGATTCGTGATGATCCGATGCTCGTGCAACGACGCCGCAAGCTGATCATTGATGCTGCGCGTGTGCTGCAGAAAAGCCAGATGATCATATTCAATGAACGCACGGAGGAACTCCGTGCAAAGGACGTGGGCAGGATTGCCAGTCAATTTTATGTCCTCCAAACCAGTATCGAAGTGTTCAATGAACTGATGCGCCCTCGGGCGAGTGAGGCGGATGTCTTGCGAATGATCAGCATGAGCGGTGAATTCGACAACATCCAGGCCCGAGAAAATGAATCCAAAGAGCTGGACAGACTGCGCGACGAGGCTGTTCAAACCGAAATTGAGGGTGGTAATGACTCTCCCCATGCAAAGACCAACATCCTCATCCAATCACATATCTCGCGTGCAAAACTGGAGGACTTTGCCTTGGTGTCCGATCTTGGATACGTTGCTCAACAGTCCGCACGTATTTGCCGTGCACTGTTCATGATTGCCCTAAACCGCCGTTGGGGATATCAGTGTCAAGTGCTTTTGTCGCTGTGCAAGTCTATTGAAAAGCAGATCTGGCCATTCCAGCACCCCTTCCACCAATTTGACTTGCCGCAGCCCGTCCTCCGGAACTTGGATGACAAGCTTCCAACTTCGTCAATTGAATCCATGCGAGATATGGAGCCAGCAGAGCTCGGCCAGCTTGTCCACAACAACCGGATGGGGAAAACGCTGTCCAAGCTGCTGGACAACTTCCCTACCTTGGGCGTGGAGGCAGAGATCGCACCTTTGAATCGTGACGTGCTGCGAATCCGGCTGATCCTATATCCGGAGTTTACTTGGAATGACAGACACCATGGCACGTCCGAAGGATACTGGATCTGGGTCGAGAACTCGGATACTTCCGAGATCTATCATCACGAATACTTTATCCTCACCCGGAAAAAGTTGCATGACGACCATGAGCTGAACTTTACCATTCCGTTGTCGGATCCGCTGCCAAGTCAGATATACGTGCGCGCCATTTCTGACCGATGGCTCGGTGCAGAAACGGTTACGCCTGTGTCATTCAAGCATCTAATTCGACCCGATACGGAGAGCGTCTATACCGATCTGCTGGATCTCCAGCCCCTCCCAATAACGGCACTCAAACATCCTGTCCTGGAGGAGATCTATGGGCAAAAATTTCAATATTTCAACCCGATGCAGACACAAATCTTCCATACGTTGTACCATACATCTGCGAATGTTTTGCTCGGATCGCCAACAGGTAGTGGCAAGACTGTCGCTTGTGAGTTGGCAATGTGGTGGGCTTTCCGGGAGAGACCCGGCTCTAAGGTGGTGTACATTGCTCCAATGAAGGCCCTCGTCCGCGAACGAGTTCAGGACTGGCGCAAGCGTCTCACAGGGCCAATGGGTCTAAAGCTTGTCGAATTGACTGGTGACAATACTCCTGACACTCGTACAATCCGCGATGCTGATATCATCGTTACAACTCCCGAGAAATGGGACGGTATCTCCCGCAGTTGGCAGACCAGAGACTACGTGCGGAAGGTGAGCCTGGTGATCATCGACGAGATCCATTTGCTGGGTAGCGATCGTGGCCCCATTCTCGAAATCATCGTTTCTCGGATGAACTACATTGCCTCCCAGTCCAAAGGCTCCGTTCGGTTGATGGGCATGTCAACGGCCTGCGCGAACGCTATGGATCTGGCGAACTGGCTGGGCGTGAAAGAAGGACTCTTCAACTTCCGCCACTCGGTTCGTCCGGTGCCCCTTGAAATCTACATCGACGGTTTCCCCGAGCAGCGTGGCTTCTGCCCGTTGATGCAGTCCATGAACCGTCCCACTTTCCTCGCGATTAAGAACCACTCACCTGATAAGCCAGTGATTGTCTTTGTCGCGTCGCGACGACAGACTCGACTCACTGCGAAGGACTTGATTAACTACTGTGGCATGGAAGACAACCCGCGGCGCTTCGTGCGCATGTCAGAGGACGACTTGCAGCTCAACCTGGCGCGAGTAAAGGACGATGCGCTTCGTGAAGCCCTCAGCTTTGGAATTGGACTGCATCATGCAGGTCTCGTCGAGTCGGACAGACAGTTGGTCGAAGAACTATTTGCGAACAACAAAATTCAGATTCTTGTCGCCACCAGTACCCTTGCTTGGGGTGTCAACCTTCCAGCACATCTCGTTGTCGTCAAAGGAACTCAGTACTACGATGCGAAAATCGAAGGGTACCGCGACATGGATCTCACAGATGTCCTGCAGATGCTCGGTCGAGCCGGTCGTCCTCAGTTCGACACATCCGGAGTTGCGCGCATATTTACTCAAGATTCAAAGAAGGCGTTCTACAAGCATTTCCTTCATACCGGATTCCCGGTCGAATCAACCCTACACAAAGTGCTGGACAACCACTTGGGTGCCGAAATTGCGGCCGGCACGATTGTCACGAAGCAGGATGCTCTTGATTACTTGACATGGACGTTCTTTTTCCGCAGACTGCACAAGAACCCGTCTTACTACGGACTTGAAATCTCAGCAGAGGAACACAACACCATGGCCGCGCGGCAGATCGTAACCGATTTTATGATCGAGTTGGTAGACAACTCGCTCAAGGAGCTTGCCGAGTCCTCCTGCGTAGTCTTTGACTCTGCCACGGGCGATGTCGACCCAACCCCGTTCGGCAAGATCATGAGTTACTACTACTTGTCGCACAAAACGATACGGCATCTCATGGCTCATGCGAAGCGCGACCCCAGCTTCCAGGATGTGCTCAGCTGGATGTGCTCGGCGACTGAATTTGATGAGCTACCTGTGCGACACAACGAAGACCTCATCAACGCCGAGCTCGCGCGCAATCTCCCGCTGTCGGTGGAATCAATGGGCAATCTTCCCATGTGGGATCCGCACGTCAAGGCGTTCCTACTTCTGCAGGCATACATGTCGCACGTCGATCTGCCGATATCCGATTATGTCGGCGACCAGACGTCCGTCCTGGACCAAGGCATCCGAATCATCCAAGCGTCGATCGACGTCCTTGCGGAGCGAGGCTATTTGCCCGCCTGCCGGATGATGATCACCCTGCTGCAGTGCATCAAATCGGCGCAGTGGCCAGAGGACCATCCTCTCTCCATCCTCCCTGGTATCACAAACCCAGAATCGCTCAAAGACAATCCCAACGTCCCAGCTTCGCTCATCGAGCTCGCGTCGCGCCCTTCATCAGCGATCTCAACTATCGCATCCAAGCTGAACCTCACTGGACGGGCCGCAAACGAACTCAACAAGTTCACGCACATGCTCCCAAAGGTCTCCATCGCCGTCTCGGATGTCACACCTCGCGGGATGTCCGTGTCCCTCACGCGCCTCAATGCCCCTTCCAACTCGGAATTCCGGATCTACGCTCCTCACTTCCCCAAGGCTCAAACGGAAGGATTCTTCCTCCTTGTCACGTCAGCTGTGAACGGTGAACTCGTTGCCCTGAAGCGCATGTCCTGGACTCCCGCTTCGACTGCATCTTCTGCACTAGAGTCTTCCTCGTCGTCATCATCCAAGAGGAATCATCGTGCAGGACCGGCGGCTACCGCTAGAGCTACTGTGAAATTCCCGGAGAATGAAGCAGCAGGTACGACCGCGAAGGGCGGTGTTAAGGTTACTATCGTGAGTGATTCATATGTTGGGATGGAATGGAGTGTGCCTGGCGTGGTAGAGGTTCCTGAGGAGAAGGCGCCGGCAGCGGCGAACTCGACCGTGACGGTTGAGCCTTCGCAGCCAGAAAAGCAGGCGGCGTGAAGGAGATTCCTTCCGATGGTGATAGAATGAGTTCCTCAAATTGGAAGAGCTAGTTCGATGAATATGCACATGACGGATCAACCGAGAAGTTCAGTAAATACTATCAAACACAATGAAAGACAAAGAAGTAATTATTAAAAACTGTATAGCATTCAGTTGGCCAGCAACATGACCCTCGTTGAAGCAATTGTCCCAAAGGAATGATGACAAATAAAACATACCTCATTTTACCCACGCCTTGCTCCAAGCAGACAAGCAAGACACAGAACTATAGTACACAATTCGTTAAAGCCAGGCTGATTCGACACTGACCGCGGCTTATATCTACGCCAGATCAACAGGCGGCTTATAGACGGTCGCCGGCAACATCGCCGCACTCTGATCACCGCTCAGTACCGCCGGTTCTGATGGCCGCGGTCTGTGCATAGCTAGATGATTCGTTGTCGTCGCCGCCGCCCGGGTAGAGTTCACACTACCCTTGCGGGAGACGAGGGTCTGTCTTGGCGCTCCGCGACGTGAGAACGACACTGATCGCGCAACGGTGATTTCGAATTGCGGAGAGGCGATGCTCTCCTTATCGTCCTGCGGATCCTCTTCTTTCGTCGTCTGGACCAATTTCGGCCGTGGTTTTCGGTTACGTTCGGGTGATCGGGTATGGGCATCGCGGGAGAGCTTCTTGCGTTCCGCTGGTGGTGGCGGTGGCGGCGGCAGTGGTTGCTGTGACTTTTTCAACTTCATGGAAGAAGTGTTGGAGGAAGTGGAGGCGGCGGTGATCGTCGTCGTCGTCGTGGCTACAGGGATAGGTGGAGTAGGTTTCTCCTTTCTCGCGTCACGCGGAATGATCCGGAGAGGGGCGACCTTTAAGGAATCATCCACGAGCTCCTGTTCTGGCGTCGTCGCCGGCGTTGATTTGCTGGATGCGCTGGCGCAGCTTTCTGCTGACTCTGAGGGTGCTCTTGTAGGTAGTTCTTTGTTGCGGTAGTCGAGTTCCGTAGGTCTTGGTGTCTGATTGGATTCGATGGGAAGATCAAAGTCGACTGAATCCCGCCTCTCAGCGTAGTGTGTGTTTGAGCCAGATGCATTTGTTGCGGATCGTGTAAGGGGCTCCGGTTCTGGAAATTTGCTAATAGGCGGAGGAGGTGTTGCTGTTCGCCATGAGCTTCTTGGTGATGAAGAATTGCTCGGAGTTGGACTGTTAGGATCGTTCGGCGGCCTCATGGTCACAGGAGACGTAGCTCGTCGTTTCGGTTTCGTGATTTCCAGTTTCTCGAACTATTATAACCTGTTAGGCAGAGTGCAGGTCAAAGTGCAACTTCGCGGGCTCACCTCTTTCTCTGGCACTACGAGATTATCCAGAGTCCTGCTGCGACGTGCTAGCAGACCGGGCTGCTGTTTATTTCCAAGCACGCTCTCGAACATTACACTATATCGCTCCATCTCGATTTTCGGAATCTCGACCTCCAGGAGAGCTCCACGACGGTCATCGAGGCCACGGGAATTTTCCGGCATAGGGAACCTTGGAGGCGGGTCATCCCGCAGATAACCACCAGCGGCCCGTTGCCGACCATGTTGTGTCGATGGTCGTCGTTGACTAGGTTCCCTGACCCGTTGGTAATCGGGTGTCTCGGATCGGCCGTATTGCGTCATGTCGTCCGTCCTACCAGCTTCCTGCTTCGCTTTGAAGAGACTGCCAATTTTCTTCCATTTGCTGGGCTTTCGCCGCAGCTCCGCCCTCATGTCGTGTGACATATCATGAGGCGCATTCGGCAGCGGCCAGTCATCTACCATCATATATGGCGGCGCCATGCCGGGACTCCCAATCGCAACACCAATCATAGCGTTGCTCGATTGCGGAAAAGCATCGTCGTTATTGATGGGAGTTGGGGGCAGATCGCGCGACTCTGTGAGGCCGAAATCAAAGCCGAGTGCATGATTTTTCTGGCTGTCGCGGGCCGACGGACTGTGCGCCGTCTTCGGCCGTTGAGCCTCCACAGTAACCTCCACGGTCGGTCGATTCAGCGAGGATAACGTCCCAAGGTCTTGCAAGTCATTTCGTGGCAGCGCGTCCGTGTACTGGAGGGTTGGTCGTGATATTTGCGTCGTGTTGGCTCTGGGCCTTGCAAACAGTCGTGGTGCCATTGTTACTGTCGCTATGCGCCCCGCGCTATACTCCTAGACAAGAATGATATCGGCGCAAGTCGAGAGAAGGGAAAAGACAGAAAGGAATGGACAGCTTTCAACCGAAAGCCAAGTTGATAGGTACTAATCTAGCAGAGCAATGTCAAAGAAAACTTGCGCCCAGCGCAAGATGATATGAATGATAATAGAAAAAGACAAAGAAAGAAGAGAAGCACGGAGCGCATACGAGTTTCTTGGGGCCGGCCCGAAGGAATTAATTTTGTAATAAATCTGTCTCCAGGATGTCACACGTTGTCAAGCTGAGACAGGATTTCTGTAGCCAAGATCCATCGTTATTGGTGATCAGACTAGGGTTTGGTGGAGGCAAAAGACGAACAGCCGGCTCGGCTATATTCAGGAACAGTCTCTGGAAAAGAGCCTAGAAATGCAACACCAGCGGCTGATTCGTCCATTCATGCTTTCGCTATTTGGATGGGAATGTTTTGGCGCTGGTGTGGATGTGCAGACCATGGACTTTTGTCCTTTGGTTGACAGCCAACGGACGGCCGAAGGCCACAACGTTAAACAAATGCTTATTTTGCCCCGGAACGAATTAGAGCCCAGAACGACCCTGCAGAAAAGCAGCAGATTACCTCGCCGCCCACGTGATAGCCATGCTTGCGGACCCTCACTGGTCTCTGGGCGGAGGCAGATCACAGCTGGGAGTGTTTATTCTGTGGCGAACTGGTGATGTTTCCTGGCCTTACTCAGCTCTCTGGTCTGGACCCTTACTCCGTACGCATCAGGCTGTTTTGCGCCGTCGTAGCACTGCAATGATTCCGGGAAAGGCTGATTCCAATTTCATCATGGTTCGGAGAACAGAGCCGGGGGTCATGCCGTGGTCGAGCAGCGCTAAAGATGGTGAAACAGGAGTGGCGTATCGAGCGAGCTGTCATGCAGAGGATCAAACAGGTGCAAACAATCCAAAAGCATCCTATTAAGGATGTAGATACTTAATACGCACTAGGTTACATGTATAGTCCTTTAGTCATGCAGGAACTGACTAATCGGGTTGGCGTAATCAGATAATTACAGTACCTACCGAGACAGGCAGGTGGGCTGTGACAGTAACGTCCCCCCAGAGAGTCGGTCTGAGCCGGGGCAGGATCACTTATATTGGCCTCTCCTATCACTTCAGTCAGGCTCGAGGAGCCGGAGAACTCATCGCAGAGCACAGAATTGACACTCTGGACAGAGACGTAGGAGACTGCAGCGGCAATGCTGGCCAATAACCAGCGGTGAATGCCGAGGCGGGGCAGAATATCGTCGCCCCTCCTCACGTGTTCCCGCAGCTCAAGACCAAAAACATTTGGCAACTCGAAGAAGAGTTCATTGACCGATTTTCACCGTCTTTCAATCTCCATCTTCGTACATTAAAGTAAATTTGCCTCAAACCCGGAGCTTCCGTGGGATTCTTTGTTTGCTGCCTTCGTGAGCACAGTTTCTCAACTGTCCGTTCTCTCATCAACCCGTGATCATGTCTTGGGATTGTATGTTGTTGCCCAACCGCTCTCCTACATAGCCTCGTTGAATTTTGTCGAGAGAGGCAATGGAATACTAACAATATGTGATGGTGAACAGCGTATCTCGATGCCCAGTACGCTCTCCAGCAGGAAGGATTCTTGAATGACATATCTGATCTTCTTCCAGCGTTGTTTCGTCCGGCCTTGTCGACCAGGCTTTCCTGATCGACCTTTCTGGCCGTGCGATTTGGGGCAAGTCCCAGGGAGTTGAGGTACCGAATTCTAGTATGTCCAGGAGATTATGTACCAGAACTAACATATTTCGCGACTGTAAGCCCTCCGATGAGGACCGGACCAAGATTGCCTCCGCGTTCCAAGACAACTCGAAGGCATTTGAGGAGGGTATCACCCTGAACGGCACTCGCTACACCATCACCGAGATCCGGGAGACTCCTGTCGAGGAGAAGAACATTTCCATTCTGCACGCGGCTCAAGTTAGACACCCTCATTCGCAGCCCTGTATTGGCCCGTAATTCACTAACATACCGCGTTGCAGAAAAAGCAAGGCGTCATTGCGGCGAAGTGCGCTCAGTCTATTCTTGTGGCCCACTATCCGGAGTCGGTCTCCCAACGCAACAATTCGATTTCCTTCATTGCCATGCAGGCCGCTCATCTGATGAAGAACAATCTGTGAGAAGTTGAGAAAGCATATAGTCCTCGTCGGATCAAACATGATTCTTCGCGGACTCTGAACCCGGAGCAAGTTTGTATTAGAGAATAGCGGAGGCACGATCAAATGCGTATAATCTATCTTCCTCTAGTGTTTTTCTAAAGGTTAACTCGTGGATCGCAGGCAGGCAATATTACATACTCCGTGCTGTCTTTGGATCCGATATCGATCTCTCATTTTCCCCACATTACATCTCATTGTATTTGTACAAATGAAGATCACATTACAAGTACATGAAGCCCTGATTAATATCAATATCGGTCGCGGGAATTAAATTCATCGCATCATACCAAGAACCCCCAATCCCAATCTAAATTTCATACCCAACTGGCAAGAAATCAATTCAAACCGGCAGCTCAACTGTACTTCTTCTCCCGCCAGCCAGCGTATTCAGCGCCTGCTGAATATACGGCCCAACAATCGGGATATTGCCCGCGAATTGACCGATTGTGATCAAGAAATCGCCAAAAAGGATGAATATCCCGTAGAGTTCGACGAGAAAGCCAATCAATGGCCAACGGAGGAAGATCAAAGCAATTCCTGTGGCGAAGGCGGCGGTGCCTTTGAGCTTTTGACGACGGGAGAAGAAGGCAATCGTTTTCTGGACTCCGATGATAAGGGTGAGGCCGATGAGGAAGAGGATCTGCATTTACGTTAACGGCGGTACAGTCAATCAACGAAGGAGGGAACGGACATTGCCCATCGCCAGCCTAATAACTCAGTTAGTTAATCAATCCACAACCACGGTTGTAGATGCGCGTGAAAAAGAGAGCTTACATTGAACGGTCAAAGAAAAAGAGAACACCGCCGACGAGGAATAACCCGCCTAGAAATATGCACGTCAATTTTCATGCGCTCCCAACGTTCTCGGACCGTAGAAGGGCATTACGTACCTCCGGAGCAGAAGATCACTCCAATCTCTGATGCGCAAACCTGTCAGACCAGCTCCGTTCCGCTATCGTCGAGCTCAGGACTTGAAAACATACTCTGCTGTTCCGAGAGCCACATGCTGGGCATGACGGATGTGTCTACACCAGTCGACTATTCTGGAAAATAAAAACAGAACCCGGTACACGTGCAACAGGCAGAATTGGCCGTCAACACACGCGTCTTATGCTTTGAGTCCGCAAGTTTGCTCGGCACCGAAAGCTGTGCAGTTCAACTCGTGTGGTCGTGATCCGATCTTAGAAACTTCCCGGACAGAAAATGTGAATCATTATGACAAGCGCAGATCGTATTATTGGGAATTCATCACCTTTACACGCGGAAGAAGCGAAGATATCCTGGAATTCCCGAGCAATCAGACCAGATGTTCTGATATTAATGTTGACTTCGCCTTTCCTGCCACGTATGGGAAGCTACCGAATTGGGATTAGATTGGCCAGAGGAGAATGGAACGAATGGCACTAGTCTGTTTCAGGAAGGCGGTCAGGCAAGACGAGGCGATGACACAAAACCGACTGCTCTTCCGTTGTCCATTTCTCTCTCACATTCTCTTCTTCAACTACTTCTTTTCAACAGTTCTTTGAAGTGATTTACGTCCACCAGTCGAGATGGACCTTGGAGCTCGAGTGATGTGTGCGAAGCTTCAAGCGTTTTTCAAAAATTCATTGTCCGAAATATTCGTGTACTAGCAGTGACCCCGATTCATGACGTTTGATTGCACTCTATGGAGGCAAATCTGCAGACCACAATTCCGCCGCAACCAACAGCGTCACCCGGGCGCTGTAACTGACTTTCCCTCTCCATGGAATCTCGGTATCTGGTTGCATGGCTCTCCCGACCAGGCGAAGAAGAACCAAGGCCCCAACTAAGCCGGAGCGCTTTCCTGATCCTGTCTTAGACGGACATCCTGGGTGGAAAGGGCTTGACTCAGAGGGTCTGACATTTTTCATAGCGACGCCGTCGATAATGTACATACATCAAGAAACTGAAATTTCGTCGAATACAAGATCTCGGTTGGAATCCGGTCCTGATCCTCGCATGTAGAGTCGAATCTTCGCGTAATAATGCCGCAAGTGAAGCTCATTTCAAGATAATATGTGCACCTCGCACCTCGAGGTAGCTGTCTGCTGCACCCTGTGGCAAATTCCTGACCACGCCGAATATCTCTTGGTTATGATACCGTAGCCTCGTCTTAGGATCCAAGTATGGCGCTGGCAATCCGGTGATATCGCAGTACCTCCGTTGATGTGCCGGATGCAGGGACGGTGCCGACTCAATATTCGTGTAGGTGACGGCCGGTCCGCTCGCGAACCTAGATGCAGACGCCTTCAAACTATTCTCCAGTGCCAGAGTGGAAAGGTTCTGCGCGGCTTGCGAGATATTGGTCCCTCGTGACGCTGCCCCTTCGACGGCGGGTGTTTGCGTTCCATCTGTCGTCCCCGGCGCATACGGTGTAGTCACTCCAGAGTTATTTTGCGTCGCCATCGACGAGGCTTCCCGGCGGGAGGAATCTGAGAGGAGCTGCTTGACGTTCTTGTTCCGCCGTTGCGATGGCTTCCATTGTGGATTGCGAAATGGTCGCGGGACCAGTGCAATGTCGAGCTTCTCGAGTAACCGCTGATGATCTTCTCCTGATGGCGGCGGTGGTGCCATGATGATTGCAGTAGTTCCCTCTGTGTAAAGATGCAACAACACATGCAGTTCCTATTGCACCGGTGCTCAGGTACAGTCGACTGCAGATCACGTGAACAGCTTTAATGGTTGATCACATGCGGTACGCGGTTCCAGTCATCAGCCTCTCTCCAAGCACTCCAGACGCGTCTGAGTGAGGTTGCTACTCAAATAATTGAAAATGGTGAGAATGGTCCATACTCGGTTTCCTCATATCAAGGCTGACAGCGGTTTAGGAGAGTCCACACGAGCACCAGCAGAGTCTCTTACTCTCGCGAATCATTACAAACATTGTAGGGAGACTTTTAATCCCTGGGCGAAAATACAAAAAGGACGACTAATCCTTCTCGTAGGAAAAGCTTAACGAGGCGATCATGGTCTTGAACAAGAGCCTTCAGGTACGAGCCAAACGAGCGATGGCGGGTTAGAATCGCGGTCTAACTTTAGTCAAGGAAGTGAACGTCCAGAACATGAACGTCGAGCTGGTAGCGCAAATGTTCAAGAACTACCAGTCAAACGTTCTGTTCCATCTCGAGGGTATGTATACAATTGCTAATTCCCTGGTAATGTGCTCTGACTGTGTCTAGCAACGGAGAATCTGCAGGAGCCATCTTAAGATGAACCTGTAGCTACTAGCACGTCCTAGTTCATGAGTACAAGGCAGCTGTATGACACTGTATGAATCAATGGAATAGATTCTGCACTCGTAAAATGTCGATGTCAACTACGCAGAGCATTGGGTAATCAATACTCTTTGCTGCTTAAAAGCCAAAGATGAGGCGATTCTCCAAGGAACACCAGTCTTGGCGGTCCCCAGGTCGACAGGCGATCCAGATTTGACGGACCGCAGCTCAAGCTCCAAATCCAAAAATTCACCATTGATCTGGAAAATGAAAGATACGCGCCAACCCACGACCGGAATTTAATCGCCACTTAACGCCGTCAGTCGCTCCTTCGGAGACTCATTTCACCAGTGTATCGCGCCGGAAATCTGGGATGAGCTGAGAACATCACCGTCGCACCGCAACCACTCACCTAGCTTCAAACACGTCTCTTCGCCCATAATGACCATCACGTCGCAACAGATTTTGCAACCCCCTCGCATAGCGAGCAGCGCCGACAGGAAAATTCCGAAGCCTCCCCCGAAAGTCTTCCCGATTGACGACTTTCCTTTCAAAGGTTACCAACCTCCAAAGCCAGAGGGATATGAAAGGAGTAAAGACTCCCCAGACACCAGTGCCATCGTGATCGACAATGGTATGTCATAAGGCACATTTCTAAATCTGGATGTGCGGAAGTTAATTGGAAATTAGGCTCCCATACAATCAAGGCCGGATGGTCCTTCGATAAAACGCCTAGTTTTGTCCTTCCTCCCGTGATGAGCCGATTTCGAGACCGGAAGCTGAATCGGACATGTCAGTATGTCGGGTACGATGCCTTTGTCGATGCCACGACGCGCGGCCAAATGCGCAACGCTTTTGATAACGGCACGAGCATCATCAGCAACTGGGATGTCATGGAGGGTCTCTTGGATTATATATTTCTCAAGCTGGGAATCGAAGGGTCAGAAGGGCGTGTGGATAGACCGATTGTCATGACGGAACCAGTTGCGAATCTGACATACCCCAGGCGAAGTATGTTTTCGCGCATTTATTTATCCGGTTTAGGGATGCTGATGTGCGCTAGTGATGAATGAGATCATGTTCGAGTGCTACGGCGTTCCCTCAGTGGCCTACGGCATTGATTCCCTCTTTTCCTATCGATACAATGGCGGCAGAGATGGGCTTGTGATCTCGGCTGCCCACTCTTCTACACATGTCATACCTGTCCTGAATAGCAGGGCTATTCTGTCGAATGCGACGAGGCTCAACTGGGGTGGATGCCAAGCCTCAGAATTTCTCCTAAAGTTGATGAAACTGAAGTATCCAACATTTCCCGCGCGGATAAACGAGTATCAGATGGAGACTCTGATTCACAAGCATTGTTACGTTTCTACGAATTATGACGAAGAACTCAGCCACTATCTGGATTGGACGGGCTTGGAAGAGCGGGATCATGTCATTCAATATCCCTACACGGAGCATGTGGTACCGGAGAAGAGCGAGGAGGAGCTTGCGCGGATCGCGGAGCGCAAAAAGGAGAGCGGGCGCCGTCTCCAGGAGCAAGCGGCGAAAATGCGTCTGGAGAGACTTATGAAAAAGGAGCAAGAGCTAGAATACTACAAAGATCTCCAGGCTGGTCTTGCCCAAGAATCAAAGAAGGAGGTACGAAGGATTCTGGATGCTGAAGATTTCAAAGATGAAGCGCATCTGGAGCGGACTATTCGAGATCTTGAGCGATCGATCAAACGATCTCGACAGAGGGACCTGGGAGTTGAAGAACCCGAAGAGACGATCGATGAGTCGCAGTTCAATCTCTTGAATGTTCCCGACGAGGAGCTAGATGAAGCCGGCCTCAAGGAGAAGCGTCATCAAAAACTGATGAAATCGAACATTGAAGCGCGACAACGAGCCAAAGCGGAAAAGGAGAGGGAAAAGGCTCGCCGAGAAGAGGAAGAACGACTCGATAGAGAGAAGCGTGAGAATGACTTTGAAAACTGGGTCGCTGAAAGAAGGGCTGCGCGACAGGTAAAATCCTTGTTATCCCGCATTTGAGATACCCTTGCTAACTATATTGCAGGCTATCGTACAAAAGATCAAGGAACGGGAACGGATGAAGCAAGACCTCGGAAACCGAAAGTCTCTTGCCAGTCAAATACGTATGAAGACTATCGCCAGCTTGGCGTCGGATGGTCCCAAGAAACGACGCAAAGGCGGCGATGACGACACGTTCGGTGCTGATGATGCCGACTGGGGAGTGTATCGTACAGTCGCCACTGGTGCCGACCAAAGCGATGATGAAGAGGAAGAAGACTTGTACAATTCCTTGAAGGCCGTCGAAGCGCAACTACTCGAGTACGATCCGGAGTTCACGCAGGACCACACGTTGGAAGCTCAGTCAGATTGGAGACGGAGCTTGGTTCACGTGTTCCTGCGTGGGCCCTGGCCATTCGACCCGGAGAGCCAGCGAGAGGCGCACCAACTTCATCTTAATGTGGAGCGGATCCGGGTGCCGGAAGTATTTTTCCAGCCATCCTCAATCGCCGGGATTGACCAAGCTGGTATCGTTGAGATTACTGCGGACATCCTTACCCAGCGTTTCTCCTCGGAGGAGGATCGGACCCGCCTGCTCAAGGATATCTTCCTTACCGGGGGGAGCACTCTCTTCCAAAACTTCGATGAGCGGCTCCGGAGCGAGCTTCGAGCGTTGCTTCCCGAGAATACTCCGTTGTCCTTGCGACGCGCCAAGGATCCAATACTGGATGCCTGGAAGGGGGCCGCGCAGTGGGCATCGAGTACAAACCTCGCAGCTTCGTCCATCACGCGTAGGGACTACGAAGAAAAGGGAAGCGAATATCTCAAGGTATGTTTGCCCGATTGGTTTTGAAGTATCACGGCTGACACGGGCACAGGAACATGACTTGGGCAACATGACCCTCTGAACTGTTGGGCGGGGTGATGAGTTCTCGTTGTTTCTATTCTGGGATTTACTTGTACCATTGTGTGGCATATCGATATATGATCAGGGAATCTAGTTGGCGTTCAGATGGTTTCGCTTGCGGATGTTCCGTTATAGGTCTTTTCCCCCGTGAAGTCTTGCCTTTATCCTACCCAATTTTCTTGCAATCTCGAATCGGATATAGAGGAACGCTTAACCCGTGATGCGGGACATGGACAGCATTGCCTAAAGCTGCAATTGAGTCTTCATTTTGTCCTAAACCCCATACCGGTCTTGGTTCTGCGAGTCTATGACCCATGGAGATTGCCCAGACTGCTGAGATGGAGTCAATGATTGTCACTGTCGAGTTATGATGTCGGTAATACTGTACGATTACGGACCATGCACCGAATCTAGACCGACGCCAAGATAATGGAACGCATTCTTATTTGCTCAATTTGGCAACCATTCACCAAATATAGTTAGATTATATTACTAGCGCCGCTGGTGGGTCTTGGCATTTCCATCTCGTTCTTTAACGACGGATATAACCCGCCACGATATTGGAGATCAATTGTCTACTGCGGAGAGAATGTCAAAGATAAATAGATTAAACTGACTCGGAGAACTTCTTCTTCGAGCAATTTGCATGAATAGCGACATTGTTCCACGCCCCTTGCAGCATCAAGTTTGAGGGTCAAAGCTCCAGATCTCGAGTCGGAGATACATGTAACTGTTGACCTTACCAGTTGCCTGTTCCTATTGGGCTGAACGGTTTGATTTGTCATCAACAGGTGAGGAGTAATTACTAATCACTCAGCGAGGGAAAAATACAGTACGGAGTATGATACCGTATTAAGTACATACCTCCACGGGTTATTTTACTCCGAGCCAATCTGCCTTTTTTGTCAACAAGTTTCTGACTCATCATGCCGTCATTGTTTATCTTCTTCGATACAGTAATTACTCCGCAGTCGCAATGACATTTCGACAGCGACAACGGGATCGAATGTTGAGTGTCATCGAGGATTGAAATCCTTTGAATCAAAACACCCAGGATGCGAGCGCGGAAATGCTCACGCCAGGCGGCTGGAGAACAGTCATGGAAAAGGCGAATCATACGCGCCACACCTGCGTCACACCTTTGTAATGTGCCACATTCCAGCTTGTCCCAAAAAAGCAATAGTGGGGCTCCGGACTGGCCGACCGTCTCCGACTGGACAAGAACGCCCATGCTAGTTGATTACATAACCAACCATTTCCGTAATTTTACGGGCGTTTTCGGAAGGTGCGCTAGCCACGACAGGGTCCGTGCGAGGATTATTAACCACCTCGCATCTTCCCACTCCCCGGCTTGCTTACGAGATCAATCGCTCTGCCAACCATCACATAAGCATCCAAGCCATTCAACCCAGGCCAGCTGCAGACAAGCCTTTTGCCCTGCGTTGACTCCCGGTCATTGATTTCACTAGCGGTTGGTTCATTGCCGCGTGGTTCTCGGACAGCCAAATATTCCATCCATATCCGGAACCGTTTTACTTATTTTTGCTCTTGCTCTGTCGCGTGCTTTTATTTGAAAAAAAAAAAAAAAAGACAAGCAACAGTCGCGCGTGTCGGCATACTAGGACGATTATTAATCCTCTCGGTTTATTCGCTGCGCTCTTGGAAGATCAGATGCAGCCCGCGCTAGCCCCAGCGCCGCATCCCAGCATGCAGAACTCTGCTCAGGTAAGCAGCTCGTTTCGCTTTTGTTTGTCAGCAATATCTACGCGTGCCTCGACGGCACTCAACATGTATTCTACCATGCGTTATTATTGCTATTCTTGTGTGAACTGCGCTGACGGACGGTCAATAATTGGTCCAGGACCATGCTGATCAGGGTAAGTATATAAATCTATAACTTCACCTCTCAAACCATCACGCGTGTCTATGTGTACCCCAGACGCTGTTGATCGACGTCGGGGTTCTCGCGCATCATGGCCGTGTGGGTGCAACAAGCGCTAACACCTCGCGCAGTTCTTCGGGAACAGCTCATAGCCGCTCAGCAGCATCTGCAACCACAGTCGCAGGAGTCGCGCTCCCAGCCGGGCGCGACGGCTGACCAGAGCTCCAACATCGATCCGGCCATTTCCGGCACCACCATGTTGAGCACAACCAATGCTCAACCGACCGCTCCCATGGGTCAGATCCCGACCCAGGTGATCCCGGCCGTGCAGCAGCCGGCTCCGGCGCAAGCGCCTCCCCAGGAACAGCCTCGCAAGACGACGGGCAAGCGAGAATTGTCGACATCCAAGCGCGCCGCTCAGAACCGGGCTGCTCAAGTAGGAGCCTCTACCACCATTTCATCCGAGCTGAAGAACTAACTTGCAATGCAGAGGGCCTTCCGTCAGCGGAAGGAAAACTATATTCGGACATTAGAGGAAAAGGTCAAACAACTCGATGCTCTGACCGAGAGCTATAAGCAACTGCAAAACGAAAACTACCAATTGCGCGAGTACATCATCAGCTTGCAGTCGCGCCTGATCGACTCGCATAATGATGTCCCCGAGGCGCCCAGCAATATCGACCTGACACAGCCTCGACCGGAGCCTCCGTTTGCTTCATCGTCGAACACAAATGAAAACAACAACGCCAACTCCGGCAGTAATCAGAACACCTCCACGGCGGGGGCTTCCGGGACCGCGCCAACACCTGTCGCACCCAGCCAACAAACAAATCAACCCTCCGCACCACCTGCGTCAACATCCGCGGAAGGTGACCTCTCTCAGCTGAACCGTATCGCCGTGGCCGGACTCGGGATGCGCAAGCATCAGCAGAGTGCCAACGACAGCACCTCGATGCCGTCTAAACGCGTCAAAACGGAGCCTGTGGGCGAAGCAACGTCGGATGTGGCCCCTGGCCTACCGACCCTCTCATGACGACGTCTCGATTTCGTTTTCCTGTTTCTTTTCTGCTCTGGAATATGTTGGCTGGTCAATGGCGTTTTATGTTTTAATCAGTCTTTGTTACTGGAGGGTATCTATGATTTTTTACGTTTTTTTTTTNTTTTTTTTTTGGTGGTCATGGCAACGGTTGCAATGACTCGCGTCGATCAGGTACGATGATCATGACCTGATTCGGTTGCTTGTGACGGTCTGTGTCCTTGTACACCATGCCTGTGTTATTGCAGCTTATGTATTCGAGGTCGGTCAGGGAGGAGGATATCTGTTCTATGGTTGCTGGGAGAATTGTAATATCACCATTAAATAACGAGGCATGATAAAAGACCATTGCAGAGTCAACACAAACGCAATTTGAATAAGAGCGCGATAACGGATGCATTATATATCGCGCACACTTGCCCAGAGCAATCATCCCCACGTTCCCAGGTTGCTGATCTTCTCTGTTTATCTCCGCAACATCCCACTCCAGATAACGGAGATGGAATACATCCCACCTGTTTATCAGTGATCGAACCTGAATCCAATTGCCGAAGTCAAAAAAACGAATCCTGTAGATCATGTTTTACTTTGGGTAAGTTAGGGTTGTAAGCTCCACGCGTGTCATGCAAGCCCTAATTGGATAGTCAAGTGTCGTTGGTCGGCGGGCACGTCATCGCGGGACCTGATGACGAGTACCTATTGCTAAAATCCCGAGGGCTTGGATCGACAATCTCATTGCTACGCGCATTTTACTGGTTCGATTAACTTGCTACCAGTGATGTCTCCATACATTTTCAGAATATGTAGATCTGCAAGATAAAAACGTCAAAAATCTAAAAATCACGAGGTGTCCATGCTAAGAGTGAAAGTTGACCGTGCGTTGTCCGGAGTCGTAGTCTCCAGTTTTTGATCCCCAGTAGAGTACTACGATCAATCAAAGTAGGATGCGTCTCAGATCTACTTACTCTCCATGTTTCCGTGCTGCTTGCTCACCTCTTTTTTCTCTGTAGGATCGATGTTTTTCGAGTTGTTCATGAACCAGCAACCATTGTGACCTTGTTTCTGAGGCTGTCGACCATCTCTGATTGTTCAGGATGGCGTCGACAGAATACCCCAATAAAAACCTCTTTTTAGATCCGGCAGCTGCAGAAGCAGGTCAATCGCCCGACGGCAGCAAACCTCATCATGGCGACGACGCATTCAGTTCTTCTTCGAATTCGGTTCACGATGCCTACTCGGCGCCGTTACACCGCAAGCTCAAGTCGCGACATTTGCAGATGATTGCCATTGGCGGTATGCACAGAAGATACCGAAAGCAATTTGCGAGGTTCTGACATGAAACAGGGATTATTGGTCCTGGCCTGCTTGTGAGCTCTGGAAACGCGCTGCACAATGGCGGCCCGGCAGGGATTCTGATCAGTTTCTCTCTGGTGGGAATAATTGTTTATAATGTCATGTAAGTTCAAATTGGGATTGAGAGTGCTAACCATAATGCTGAACCAGGATTCTAGGCAATCCCTTGGTGAAATGGCAACTGTCATCCCCGTCACCGGATCGTTTATCGAGTTCGCTGAACGGTTTGTTGATGAGTCGCTTGCGTTTGCTCTGGGATGGGCGTATTGGTATCTCTGGGTGACAGTCTGTACACATCTCGCTCGCCGTTGATTCGCTTCTGTATGCTGATGTGACGGTAGGTGCTAGCAAATGAGTACACAGCGCTGGGTCTCGTCATCGGTTACTGGACCGACAAAATACCACTTTGGGGCTGGATTCTGATCTTCTGGTTCTTCTTCCTCGTCTTATCGAATCTTGGTGTATTGGCGTATGGCGAGGTGGAGTTTTGGCTCTCTTTGTATGCCAATTGCCCATTGCAGTCGGTTTCCCAATGATATCAGGCTGATCTGCTCCAGAATCAAGGTCCTTGCGATTATCGCCTTCTTCATCATCGCCATCTGCATCAGCTCCGGCGGTATCGGCCCGCAGACAATCGGGTTCAAGTATTGGCATAACCCCGGAGCTTTCGCCGACTCGATCAACGGAGTCGCCAGGACGTTTGTCGTTGCTGGGACATTATATGCCGGAACAGAAATGTACATTGTCCCCCATCCCTCGCCCAAAAGAGCGTCACTGACGAGAATAGGGTTGGCATCACTGCAGGTGAATCCGCCGATCCGCGCGTCTCCGTCCCCCGTGCCATCAAGCAAGTTTTCTGGCGGATCCTCATCTTCTACGTTGGCATGATGTTCTTCATTGGTATCCTGATCCCCTACAACGACGATCGCCTCCTCAACAAAGGCTCCAAGACCGCCAGCTCACCCTTGACCATCGCTCTGACTGATGCCGGTATCCTGCCCGCCGCGCATCTGATCAATGGCCTCATCGTGCTCTCCGTCATCTCCGCAGGTAACAGCTCACTGTACGTCGCGTCGCGGACGATCCTCGCCATGGCACGCTCCGGCAAGGCGCCGTGGTTCTTGGGAGTGACGAATCGGCTTGGTGTGCCGTGGGCAGCAATCTTGTTTACAAATATCTTTACAGCAATTTCGTTTTTGGACGTCTCGTCCGGCGCTGGGCGAATCTTCACTGCCCTTATTACGCTATCGGGAGGTAAATCCCCGATAATCATTGCCATTTGTAAAGTCTAGTTTGGACTAACGTTTCCAGTCGCCACATTCATCACCTGGGCAATCATTGGCATCGCACACATTCGCTTCCGGCGCGCCCTCGCAGCCCAAGGTCAGGATCCAGCTACTTTGCCCTTCCGCGCCGCGTTCTACCCCTGGGGCACTTATGCCTCCGTCGCAGCAAACATCTTCCTTGTCTTCTTCCAGGGCTACACGGCTTTTCTGAATCCGTTTAGTGCCTCGGATTTCGTGATCAATTACATCTTACTCGCCGTGTTTGTGCTGTTTGTTGTTGGGTATAAGGTCTGGAAGAAGACCAAGTGGGTGAAACTGCACGAGATGGATATTTGGTCTGGTCGGAGGACGTATGATGATAAGCCGAGAGGGGAGGACTCCATTAGGGGCAAGAAGACATGGTGGACGAAGGTTAGAGATGTCGTTATCGGATAAGAGTGTCTGAGTTCTCAGACATAATAGATTACATAAGGTTATAAAGGTAGAACGGGGTAGGACTTGGCATGCAGAAGTGTTTCTGTTGAGATAGCACGCGCACTCATAGAGCCTAACCCTCTGTTCTAGGTAGTTACAGCTTACTCCTCCCTTCGAACCTCGAGCACACTGCTCGGTCTCACGGGTAGGTCCATCGGATTGGGAATCAGTCTGTGCCGCCTTTTCAGTCTGTTTCATTTTCGGTTCTCCGGCTGTATCAGGTCGACTTGGGTGATCTGATTGTTGTACTTCTATCTCACTTGCGTTCCCCGCGGTCCGTCCTGCCGGCCGTCCTCTCGGGCGCCTGTCTTTCAAACCCGGGGTATTTACTTTCATTCGAAGTTTCAAATCAATTCCCTCCCCTCGCTCCGGTTCGTCAAATTTGACTATGGGCGCTCTGATGACGTACCCGAGGTCGGGAGAACAGATTCGGAAATGCTTGGTGTTTTTCTTCGTAACCAACGAAGACACCAACGTATACTCGATCCGTCCACCCCAAGCTTCTTCCGGGCCGTTATGCTCGGGTCTCTTCCCTTTCCCTATCTTGTGACCGTCGTTGCCATGATGTGCGCCCTCTTCAGGGAGCGATAGAAGACCTCCTGTCGACAACCCTCGACAGGCGATGAAGAGTGATGCGGTTCGGAAGCCGATATGACTCCAACTCATTCACGGCCGCCGTGTAGGGGACCCGTTATTGCCGATGCCTCCTTTCAATCTCAGTTATGATTTTCTTACGCCGGCAGAAGAAAGTCTTCTCCTTAGGGTCCCCCCGCCACTCCGTCCCATAGCAGGCCGTGAGGGTCTGGATGGACGGCTTCCCCCCTAGTCCCTCGGTCCACTCCGCCCAGAGCTCCGGCACCGTCTGGACCGCCCGCGACATGGCGTAACGAGTGACGTGTCGAGCGTCGCGCGCCGCACCAGCGGCGTCGTCATTACCCGTGGGGGTTGGCATCAGCTGCCCGACAGGGTTCGTCGACCCAGTGGGGAAGGCCGGGACGACGCGCCGTGCAGCGCCGGAAGAATCAGGCGGAGGCATAACAGCAGGGCGCTAACCGTCGCTGCCGCCGCGACCGCTGGCGGGTCCGGGCATGCTGTTCGGCATGCGCCGTTGCAGGTCGGCCGCCTGCTCTTGCAAGCTGGACATCTGCCTTTGCAGACTTGACATCTGCTCCTGCAGGCCGCACATACGGCTCTGTATGTCCGTGAGTGTTCGGCGCATGGTCACGATCTCTCTCGTGAGCGCCGGCATCGCCCAGGTTAACAGCGCTGCAAAGTCTTCGTACTCGGCGACGTGGAAGACCAGCTTCGCCCTCGTCCAGCAGGCCCTGCGGATCGACAGCAGTCGCAGCTTTGACGTCTGTCTCAGCCTCAGCAAGCAAACCCGTGGTCATAAGAGTGAGGGACATGATGATGACGATGGTGGTAGTACTCGTGGTAGTGGTAATTAGTACTAAGGTAGGTTAGGTACAGGGCACGGAGTGAGCTAGAACTGTAGGTAGAGGTCACTGTGAAACCGATGAGTCCATCATGAGATGACGATCCCCAAGTCCTCAAAGCTAAGCTACTAACCTTTTGAGCTCCAACCTTAATTCGCGATTGATTACAACTAAGGGGATTGTATCCAGCTGATAGGGCACCAGGCCCCCTTCGACCAGGTGATCGCCTGCGCTTTTGAGCCGGCACCTCGTCACATCCTGCCATAGAGTAGAGAAATACGACCAGTATGGTGGCTACGTCCCGCTTTTCTCGAGCTCTAGTGACCTCTGGATACCGCACGTACAAGCTGGGAACTTGGTGTGGCGGGTGCAGCTTACGAGCGGTAGGTAAACTACGAGTAGTTTCGCAACCATTTCTTGGTTGGTTTCGTGCAATATCACGTACTACTAGTAGGACACAAAACATCATGATGACCTATCTGCTTAAGAGTTCTTTTGGTTTCATGTTACTGGTAGTCTGTAGGGCAGCACAGTAACGCCCAGAAAGNAAAAAAAAAAAAAAAAAAACTAACTCGGATCAGTTGTATGCTTTCATGTATTAACTCATGTAACTGACTTGACTAGAACAGCGGGATTAGTCCTCTGAGCTCGCGCGCTACTGCTCTCTGGGCCACTCTAGTATCCCAAGCCTTGTTCGTTCTACTCAGCAACAGCCGCTTTCAAACTTATTCCACAACTGTTCTTTATTTGCGAACTTGACATTGTAGCGAGGTATTAAAAGCTCCTTGTTCTAACCTTCCACGATACTCGAGGTAAAAGGATATTAGGAACACTTTCGCACCATGCCATTTGCAAATCAGTCTTTTGTTCTTTTACCAGCATGTCGGAGGATTTCTTTCATCAGATACACCAACAGTATCAGACGCTTATGCATCTCCACAGCATTTGTTCTTGGTACTAGAGGTCGGCTTGCGATTGACTTGGACGATGCAGTGATGCACAATCGAAGCCGAGTTGACGTACCATCGTATCAATGACAGTAACTTGGTCGGGTCAATTGCTGAGACAAAAAGAATATCGAGCAAGAACAAGTCACATTCAGGTTTGGTTAGATACAACGCTTGAATTCCTGGACTGTCGATGCGTTCTCAAGCGGTGAGATAATGGGTTGAAGAGGTGAAGAAACTTTCTGAGAAACTAAACGCACAAAAAAAGCAGGAATTTCGGAGAGATCGGGCCGACTTTTTTCCCGACAAAGAGCCAAGCCACTCCACATCAATTGCACACCCCCTTTGCTCTGCCCTTCCTCAAAACCTCACAAAAC
>NW_027192350.1:114700-146689 GCF_041956635.1 Thermomyces lanuginosus | reverse complement strand
GCCTCACAAAAGCTAACTCATTGCCCTATCGCTGCAGTGATATTGGCCGATGCTAAATTCAATATCTTGATATGTACGTAAATGACCGGATCCTTAACTATGATAGTATCTACTGCGGGATCTTGAGCACAACCCTACCATCCACCTCATACCGCACCAACTTCTCCAAGGCCTCGTTTACCCGCTTAAAGTCGTACACCTCATAATGTGTCGATACGCGGCCTTCCGCAGCCATCTTGAACAATTCCTGCACTTCATCTTCCGTTCCAACAGCGCTCCCAAGTATATGATAACCTAGGTAGTTTTCCAATGAGCACTGACTGGGTTTACACGCAGGTCCGTTTCGTGTGCTTACCGGAATTGACATAGGTGAGTGGAGTGAGGGATATCTTGTAGTCTAGAGGGGGAAGTCCAACGCATACAAGGGCTCCCTGAGGACGCAGGAGCTGTAACCCTAGGTTATAACCCGCCCCGTTACCGACGACGACAACGACTGCGGGGGCGCCAATGCCGCCCGTTAGGGCTTTGACTTGTTTCTCAGGCTGCCTGGATCAGTCTCTTTTCTCTCTTCGCAGTTGCAAGTAGAAATTACCTCTGGAGCTGTGAAGTCTACGAACTCCGACGCCCCGGACCGGAGGCATAGATCCTTCTTTTTCCCACTGCGAGCGTCAGAGCGGACGGACAGGATGCCAAAAGATTGAGCTCACCTGTCGATAGCGATCATTCGATACCCCATTGCGCGGCCGATCTGAAGGCCCCTATAAACAGTCAGAAGAAGAAAGACGGTTCAATGACTCGAGGCTCATACAAATGCCCTAATCCTCCACCGGCACCCACAATCACAACAGAATCGCCTTTCTTACACAGATTGTCAAGTTTCTTGAGCGCGCCAATCATTGTCACGCCCGCTGATATCGTCAATCATTGATCGGATGAGTGTATTGAAGTTCAAAACCAAACTTACCACAAAGCAGGGGTGCCGTGGCGGCCGGGTCCAAGTTATCCGGGATCGGAGAAACGAAATCGGCAGGGGCAGCGATGTATTCTGCCTCTCTAAGAACAGGTTCACATGGCCCAGGAGAGAATACTTACGTTGAAATGTCCCTGGAACGTTCTACTTTTATGAGCCAATAGTGCAGGCCATAAAACGTCTCATAGCACGTACCCGACCCGAATTATCTTGATTCGGACAATGTACGTATGCATACTCGCACACGCCGCACTTTTTGCATGCCCTGAACGTCCACCTTTATTACCACAAAAGTCAGTTTCGCTCACGTTGACAACAATGCTGTTCTGGTGTAGAACGTACTTGATGCCGACCCTCTTTCCGAGCATATCACTCGACACACCCGGTCCAACTGTTGATTTCGATGAGCCCCGATATCCCTTATATAGGAAAACGGGGGAACGAACCAGAAACAACGACACCTACGCCTTCATGACCTGGGATATGCGTGGACATTGGCAGGTCGCCCAGAATATTGTGGACATCTGAATGGCTTTGAAAACTACGAGTTAGCAACTGAAGCGAGGGAAAGCAAAATTGACACACCAGAACCCCGTATATTCGAGCTTGACAAGGACCTCCCCTTCCCCGATCGATGGGACAGGCACATCATCCCGAATGCGCAGCTGTGCACCGGGCTGAGGCGTGTCTACCCATGCAACCGTTTGGGTCTGAGGGATGGTCGCCATGGCTGAACTCTAAGTACAGTTGACAGGCAAACTGAACAACGTCCGTGATTGTCTTCAAGAGTAGCATCTATCGAATCTGCCCGTTCAAGGGCACTTAAATACATCCAGTCGATCTCTTCAAAGCTCTTCGGTAAATCATAACGGGACATCCATCCATCCTTGTCGTGGGGCTTTGCTTCTGTCTACAGCTCTCTCCACATTCACTCCTCACAATAAAACCAGTTGTCTTTCGTATTCGGAAGAGACTTGCAATGCTTGGCTGAGGATTTTGGCTAAATGGATTGACTTGGCCCGCGTCATCGACTCTCGATGGCCTTAAACGCTCCGTTCCAGTTTGAGAGAATATATATCGATTGCTTTTTTACAGTTCCCGCCCTCGAGATGGAAGTACTACCACCGAAGTATTAAACATGGAGAAAGATTGGATCCTTGAATGTCATCCGATCCGGATGCGGGGGAGAATATTCCGGGACCCGCTCTTGGAAGAATAAATCGTGTGATGCTTTCATATCCTAGTTGTAAGTACCTGTTCTTTTGGTCACCAAGAGAGCACAGCACTGTCTTCATCATGTCAAGTGCAGGTTTCTTCACATCGCTAATCTTTCTTTGCAATGTATGACTGATTTCACTACGGGTAGAGGTCCGACACCAAGAACAGCCCCGACGATCAGCCCCGCCAGAAGGCGAGCGGCTTCCACTCGTCGATCTCACGCGACCCAGGCGCGGAATTCCCCCCCGAGAAAGGACGGTATTATCTCTATCTGAGCCTCAGCTGCCCTTTCGCGCACCGGACAAATATCACCCGCAGCCTCAAAGGCCTTGAGGACATTATCGAACTCGTCGTCCTCGACCATGATCTCGGGCCTGACGGTTGGGTTTTCTCCGGCAAAGATGGCACGGCCGAAAAAGACCCGCTGTATGGCTTTACCCACCTCCGCGATCTCTACCATAAGGCGGATCCGAACTATACGGGCCGCGCGACCGTTCCCGTTCTCTGGGATCGGAAGAAGGAAACCATTGTAAGCAATGAAAGCGCTGATATCATGCGCATGTTTTTCACCGAATTCGACGACCTTCTACCACCAGAGCGGCGTGAGTCCGCCCATCCTCTCGGCGGCTATCTACCGCCCGCTTCCAACCCTCTTCGTGCCGAGATCGACAAGATGATCGAGTGGATGAATGATCAACTGAACACCGGTGTTTACAAGGCTGGGTTGGCCGAAACGCAGGCGGTGTATGAGGAGCATGTCTACCGTGTGTTTGAGGCGCTGGACCGCGTCGAGGCTCATCTCGCTTCGCCGAATCACCAGCCTTATCTGTTTGGGAAGTATATTACCGAGGCGGACATTCGGCTGTTTCCGACCATCGTGCGGTTCGATGTCGCGTATTTTGCCGTTTTTCGATGCAACCTGCGCATGATCCGGTATGAGTATCCGAATATCCATAAATGGCTGCGCAGGCTTTACTGGGATGAGTCGGAAGCAACCCGTGGGGTGTTCAAGAAAACCTCGGCGGTGTCGATTGTAAGTCCCTACACACGAGCTTCGCTATAGGCACACAAAAAAAAATGCTAACGTTTGCATTAGTTCAAGCGCCTGTATACGATTCCGTATCTCAGAAATCACGGATTTCAAGGCGAGATCATAATTCCGGCGGGTCCAATCCCTGAGATCCTGCCTTTGGATGAAAATGATCGCTAAGAAACATCGTACTCAGCGTTGATGCCTTGAGATACTGGTCTGTCTCAGAACCCATTTGATGCAACACTCCACTCAACATCAATCCACCTGAGTCACGAAGGATTTTTTTTTTGTCAGTGGTACGCAGGGCGCAGCCATGACAGTCCTGACTATTCGAATCTCACTCCACTCTCAAAAAAAAAAAAAAAAAAAAAAAAAAAAAAAAAAAAAGACTACCAACCGCGTAGGTTAATCCAGGCAAGTACCATTCATCCTGTTGTATTAATATTTACATCCCCCAAATTGTACTATATCAAGTCAAAAGTCCTTAGCTATTCCCAGTTTGTTCAGATTGTCCAAAAGTGACCTTGATGAATCATTCGCGAGCCTACAGAAATAGAGTCTCGACCAACTTTAGAAGACAGAAGTACAGGCGGTGATAGGTATGCCTCAATATTCTCCCTCGGGATAATGGTAAGAACTTCGTTTTCAAACGGCGGCGCAGATAGTACCGCTCTCTTCCCATTGTTTGAAGTAACTATCTGAAAATTGAACAACATCGTTTTGTCATTATGACCTTACGTAATCCTGACAATATGGCACAAAACAAAGCGACACCTTGAAGTGTGGCCATTAGACACCTAGTACATCTCAGTTTTTCGGAGTCGCGGCAGAGATTTCAAGCATCTAGATGCAACGAGAAATGCAGCAATACACCGACGACCATTATTCCCCCTAACATATTACATATGCCGGTTCGAAACGATGACTACATTTATGGCTGTATCCCCCTTCCCCCTTTCCCCCCAACCAGAGGAAGAAAGAGGTTCATGGATCTGTGACATTTGATGATCTCTCTATCTTCTGATAAGTTACCCTTGGCAGAGTGAATTCAAGATTCTACAGCGCGTTGCCGTTTGTATACTCGTTTTTAATAAACGGGACTTGACGGTTATCTTGGTAGAGCTTCAGCTCTTTTCCAGCAGTGGACGCAATCCGTCCGTTTTGGGCAGCTTTTAAGTGTCAACCCGGGTGATGCGGATCAAAGTATGTAGCTGAAACGAGTGTTTTCATCTGGGAATTGCAGCTGTACCATTATGAAACTTAAAAAACGTCTATTTCTTGTCTGCTGGGGTCTGTCGCCCTGACAAAATTCTTCATTCCGCACAATGACCTCCTGTACTTAGGGTACTATGATCACGTGAGTATGGAATCGCCCATCAATCCATCCCTAATGCCATCTATATGAATGTCTTCCGGTGAAAGAGAATGATAACACATGTATCTAGAAGCTAAACAACCCACTCCGTCGTTTTCCATATGGATAGACAACTAGAGCAGCCAGAAACAACCCCACCGTGATGCCAATCGCGACTTGGATCATGCCAAATCCGAGATTGAACACTGAAGTATCGCCGGCGAATCCCTTCTGATCGGTCCCGGGAGAACCACTAGCCGTCTCATTATGAGCGCCGGTAACATTGCCTCGGATCTGGTCGGCGGAGGCGACACCCGAAACCAGCGAGCCAGTTGCGGCCAGCCCAGAGGGCACCAGAACAAAGATGCCAGGTAGAATCGCCGTGGCGGCGTGGCCGTGCCAGAGACGGCTGTACAAATTCCCGAGCACCCCAATGGTGAAGGCGCCGAGGGTGTTGGCTACCTCTGAGTTACTGCCGAGTCTCCTGGTGCAGATATAATTAACAACATAGCCAATGAACGCTATTGCGACCATTACAGGGCCCTGCTTCAGTTTCCCTTGGTTGATAATCACAAGCCAGCATGCCATAAGAATGACAAACGGAAACCGTTGCAGATAAGGACTGGAAATTGGAGACGGTGGGCACTCGGTATTTGAATTCGCTTTGGCATCCATAAGTCCATAGATGGTAGTCCCAACGGTAATTCCATAGCCCAAGAACAACGAATAGATTATGGCGTAAACCATGCGGATCGATCCTGCAATAATTTGATGTGATTGCAACTCCAAACTACTGCACAGTACCAAAAACCCCGGTAGAATCAGGGCAATGGCAGACTGCGCGATGCTGGAGAAGCAGAAAAGATATTGCTGTTTTCCATCTTTTATGCCCCATCGTATGCTGCCGAATGCCCGTGCAAGGAATGAAGTAACGACCGAGGCAAAGACTTCGAAGACGTTCGAATATAGAGTAGACCTCTTCGCTAGAACCAATTGCATAAACCCGAGCATGCATCCTAAAAGGAAGGATATGGGCATGTCAATCGGACGGGCGCCAAAGGCAAATGGGCCAACCGTTGCACTGGCAACACCGTACATGAACACGAGGAACCAAACGGGATGTTTGGGGCGACGGTTCATGATTTCCTGAAGTTCTTGTGTCGCCTCATCCACCCCAATGAGGTCGTGAACAACGTTCTTGTACACACGGTGGGTGTCGGCTAGTCGGCCGAGATCGACTCCTTGTCCCATCCGAACCAGTTTGACCTCTGTTGTGCGAGTGGATGGATCGTCAAATGACATGATCATACATCCCGGCAAATACAAGAACTGCGCGTCAACTTCCAGCACCCTCGCCGTCATTTGCATGTATTCTTCTAAACGATGGGTGGGTGCGCCAAACTTCATCAGGGCCCGGCATAGCTGCATGAGGTAGCGCTGCCGGGAGATAATCTCCGCAATATGGACAGTCACTCGAATTTCGTCCTCAAGGCGTGGCTTGCCATACTGTTTGCGACGCTTGGCTGCTGATGACAGCATCTCACTCGTGTGACGCGGCGAGGCCGAGGCACCTAAGTTATTCGCCGCACCCACCAGCGAACCGACCGATTGATTCTGGTTCTTCTTGTACCACTTCAGCTTTTCAGGCTTTCTTGGTGTCGACGCTCCAGATTGCGGAGTGGCCCAGCCAGGCGTGCTTCTGCCTGACTCCGGCTCGGACGTTGGCGTGCCGGGATCTTGCCCCAGGTTGCCGGTGGACTGGTTCATAGTGCTCCCATACAACTTGAGAAGATTAGACAAAATCCCCCCACCACCAGCACTCCGCACGCGAGCCTCGAGAGTTTCCGGGTCGGAGTCGACTGGCGTCTGCCGCCCAGAGTCTGAGGGCTGTCTCGGTCGCGGGCGGCGTCGACGACCCTTGCGATGCTGCGTTAGTTCTCGAACCAGCCGATGGGCTTCCGAAGTCGCCTCTGATTGATCACGTCTACGATCCTCATCGGTCTTATGATGATTGTCTGTAAAATCTGACAAGGGCACACCTCCGTCACCGGCCCAATCACTATCCCTGACAGTCGACGTTAGACCATCTCCCTCGTGCTCCTCCCGTCCGAGGCGGGTCGCAATGGCACGGGCCCGCTCTCTTATCGAGTTAAACTTCCGAAAGCGTTTTTTGTTGTCCGACTTCTGTTGTGGTTGGTCCTGTCGTTCTTCTTGCCTGGCGTCTGCGGCTCCGCCCGTGGCACGGTCATTTACGGACGCATTGGTAATATCTTCCGAGGCATAGGAAGGATCATCACGTCTTGGGGGCGGCGGACGTGCGAACGGCGGTCGGGGATAGTCGCGGTGTTGACTCTTCTGCTGGTCAATCCATGTCGGATGGTCTGACTCCGCAGATTGCTGCTCAACCAGGGAACGAAAGCGAACGCGAGGGCGAGCCGGCTGTTGTTGAACGGGCTCCCCCTGGTCTTTTTCTTCTTCGCCGTGGAGGGTCTCGTCGCTATGTTGCGAGCCCACCGACAGCTGGCTGGGGGAAGGCTCCCGACTGACATCGGACATGGAAGGGAACAGGACGGGTATGAAATTACGGTTGTCTGGGAGTACGTATGGTCTTCCAGCTGGCAATCCTGGGCAGCAGAGCTTCTCTTCTCTGTGCTCAGGTAAGCTGCAATATTCTCAACAATGGATCTAGTCGCTTGGGAAGGAGCAATCAGGGCAATTGCCCTGATTGGCGCAGTGGTGGCCAGATAAGCCATGCTTATTCAGCCATTAGGCGATGGGATGAGTTCATCAGTCCATGGCCACTTTGAACCCAATATCCTTTGGTCCAGAGTGCCCCTGCAGATACCGTGGTCGAGGCCGGGAGGTGACGTTTGCGATGATGAACCGGGACCACATGCGGAGCTTGGTGGATTGCTGGATGACGTCATGGCCGACTCCAGCAGTTTGTCCATTAACCCTAACCCTAACCCACTCAACGGCAGGGGAACGATTTGCGGCCGATGAGTCGAGAACAAAGAGCCATCCAATGGCTGGGGTATTCAGGTCTCATCCCCTGATATGGCAATGACAGTTCCTGGAGAAGTTCAGAGGCCGAAAGAATTAGGTCATCGCGATTAGCATTAGCGTAACATACTAGTAGACGGATGGATAACGCTTTACAGTACATGCACAACACGCAAGGACGAAAACAAAGGAAAAGAATCATTGCGGCTTTCGCCCAACCATCAAATACATCGGCGTGAACAACTTCTTCTCGCCACCGGCCACCAGGCAATCAGCGGCAAGCGCCAAGCTGTCAGCCGTCTTCTGGGTGCCCTCAGGGAAAAGGCCGAACTTCTCCATCGTGCCAACGAAACGGTGGACAATACCACGACCCCACCATGTCATGCGCGCAATGGTGGGGAAATCCCAGATGGACTGCATGTGCTTGAAAGACCCGGCGAGCGGGTAGTACCACGGCACAGGATCATCACGATCGGCCAGATCTTCATTGTGCAGCAACTCGAAGCCGGCAGCCTTGAAGGCGGCCAGACCTTCCGACACTTTGACCATGTTGGAGATGCCATCGCCTTGCTCGATGCCAAGACGAATCTTGCGATGTTCCGGATTGTCATTATCGTAGGCGTCAGTCATAAGCCATTCGTAGACACCAAAGACACCGCCGGGCTTCAGGACACGGCAGATCTCACTGTAAACCCCTTCCAGACTTGGGGCATGGACAGTAGCTTCAATCGCGTACACGGCATCAAACGTGTTGTCAGGGAAAGGCATCTGCATGAAATCACCCTTCATAAACTTGACTTGTTTCGAGAGTCCCTCTCGTTCAGCATAACGAGTAGCACGCTCGATCTGGTAGTCGTTGTTGTTGAAACCGATGATATTCACACCGCAGAATTTGGCGATCTCCCGGGCCGGGCCACCGACGCCGCAGCCAACATCCAGCACGGTCATTCCTGGCTTGAGGCCCATGACGTGTGCCAGATAGTGCTCGTGGCGCGCAATTGCTTGCCGAAAGGGTTCGCCGTACGAGAATCGGCAAAAGTGAAACGAAGTGCCCCAGCCATACTCATACAGGTCGGTAGCAAGGTTGTAGTAACTGTGATATTCTCAGCCAAAGGAATGTGATAAGCGCAATCAAGGGCAACTTACTGCCGCGTCAATGTCGCATACTCTCTGCGTCGTGCCTTTGAATTTTGTCAGCCAGGCCCCAAAGATATTTCAATCTCGGAACTCACCTCGCGAATTTCTTCTGTCTCAGTTTCGGCATCCTTGTTGTCCCAATGCTTGAAGTACTCCTCAAGGGCGGCCTTTTGAGCCTTTGCATCTTTGGCGCGCATAGCGGAGAGACCACCCTTCTTGTCGAAGGATTTCCCGTGCATGATGCGGGCGAACTCAGCATCCCGCTGATGATCCTCAGCTTCCAACAGTCTTCCTGGCGCCATTGTGTCTTTTTAAATTGCTCGCAATGCTGATGTCGTTGAAAATGACAGCCAAGTAAGCGGAGAAGTGATCGGACTCGCAATCCTCCCTGTCGCCTGACTCCAGAAGAGAGATCCTGTCGCGATGGAGCAATTGACGAGGAGGAAGTTGGAATGCTCGAATTTCAGATCAAACTTGGACGGTGTCTTGGAGGTAGACCCTGCCAGGGGCAATTCTCTTCGGACGCCGAGGGCCCCGAATCACTCGCACATTGATTGGCTCAATGCAGGATAAGCATGTTAACTTTCTTGTTAAGCTTTCGGAGCCCTTGGGATCCGGCAGCTAGGGGGGAATAACGCGTGTCCTCCCGTGCTCCGGAACAGCGGCGGCCTAACTCCGGAATAGTCAACTGCTCTTCATTAATCACGTGAATATATCTTACTAAGCCACATTCTAGCCACACAGTGGCTGGTGTTTGATTACTGATCAACAAGGTGGTCTCATCAACATCGTTGCAGTGTCCGTCCCAGCTTGGGAAATTCAATCTACCGTCGCAACCTTTTCCTAGTGTCAAAATGCCGCCGCCGCAGATCAAGCAGGATCTAAACAGGTCCGGCTGGGAATCCACAGACTTCCCCTCCGTTTGCGAGTCATGTCTTCCGGATAACCCTTATGTTCAAATGTTGAAGGAAGATTATGGTGCCGAATGTAAGATCGTAAGTTGACGCCACACCACATTAATTGAGACCCAGCTAACATAAACAGTGTACTCGGCCGTTCACGCTGTTTCGATGGAAAGCCGATCGCACTGCCCGTACGAAACGAACCAACATTTGTCTCACATGTGCCCGTCTCAAGAACTGCTGCCAGTGCTGCATGTTAGATTTGTCGTTTGGCCTGCCGATTGTGGTTCGAGATGCTGCACTCAAGATGGTTGCTCCAGGCCCGCAAAGCGCCATCAACCGCGAATACTATGCGCAGGAGCATGAGAAGGAAATCGAGGAAGGCCGTGGTGCTGTCGAAGCGTACGAGAAGACCGATGAGAAAGCACGTGAATTGCTTAAGCGGCTAGCACACAGCGAACCTTATTACAAGAAGCACCGCCGACTTGAGGAGTCAAAAGAAGAGGAACCAAAGCAAATCGAGGGCCCATCAGAACCAAAACGGAGCGCGTACGGAAATGCTCCTGGTCCTGTACGGACTACTGAGAGCCGGAGAGGAGGAACACTTCCCGGGCGTGGTGCACGAGCAGCTGGTCGAGGTGGAAAGGCCTTCCCGAGCACAGCGCAAATACCACCGTCTCCTGCCGATTATAACCCACCGGCTGATCCAAAGATCATGTCCCTGTTCGTCACCGGTGTTGAGGATGATCTCCCCGAGTACGAGCTCCGGGACTTCTTCAGCCAGTTCGGTCAACTGCGATCAGTTGTATGCTCGCATCGTGCTCATTGCGCGTTCATCAATTATACGAACCGTGCATCCGCAGAAGCAGCAGCTATGCATTGTAAAGGCCGGGCTGTCATCAAAGGGTGTCCGCTCCGCGTACGATGGGGGAAGCCAAGACAGCTCGATACAATGAGCCTGGAAGAACGGCAGCAAAATGCTCGCGAAGGCCGAGAGGTTGCCGCTGTCACATCCGGCGAATCAGATCGTAAGGCTATCACCGTCGCCGGCGACGCTGCTGCTCCGGAGCCACCGAAACCGAGTTACGCAGTGGCTCCTCCTCCCGGAAGCGCACCGGTTCAGTACGCCAGTCTGTCTGGCGATTGAGCTATACTGCTGCATCGATTTGTTTTTGGTCATGGGCGTTTTGTTTCAGCGGATGTTTGTGTATTATATTTGTTGTAGTGGATTCCTCGAGGGTTTGGGTATGGTTCCTGGGGTCATGATGATAAGAATATCAGTCTGTCTCTTGTAGTCATTTCTTCACACTCCAGGTGGTTTATATTTCCTTGCCAGTGTACACGTTGTGTACACTAGCCCACGACAAGGGCTTACCTTACACTGCCCTGTTTTCGAAATTCCGACTTTTTTCTAACCGATATGCTAGTTACTTCTGTTCGGAACTGTCATAGCTTGTGACCACCTTCCGTTCAGTTATTACAGTATTTATTTTCCCCTAAACCGCCTCTGTTACTCCTCCTGTCTTGTATCCTAAAGGGATCGCTGAAATGCTGTAAAGATCGTCAGTTGAGAGAGTTGCTCACCGAAGTCTATAATACACAGATACACCTCCCAAGTTATGTACACGTACTCTAAAGCGTCAGTTCGTATCAAAGTAATAATCTCTCCAAAGGGGAGATGCTCTGGTTTCCGTATGTACCCGTCGATGAACGCCGACAAACGACCAAACCTTACTCGTACATTTCCAAAAGATCGACTTGCAAGGCCAACCCTCTGCTTGAATTGTGGTCATGACGATGAGCAGGGCTTGTCCACCTTTACATTTTTCTTCCCAATCCGAACTGTATCGTTATCCCCGCGTTCAATCTCATCATGTATCCGAAGCTCTGCAGGAACCATTCATCGTCAACAATTCATCCAACACAAACCGCAAATTCATAGTCGGAGGGGAAGACGCACCCCAAACTCCGCTCTCGTCACTAGCATCTCGAACACCCTGCACAACATTGCGTCGTAGCATATCTGCGGCCTCCAATGCGTCGTTGATCTTCATCGGCGCATCGACACCGGCATTCCGGTTCTGCTCAAAATGTTTACGGGCTTCGGCGCGAGCGGCAAAGAGTGTTCGGTAGTCATCTGTCCATATCTAGTGTCAATTTCATGCCATAAGTTGGGAACTAAGCAGGACAAACCTTTGAAGGCAATACGGGTTGCCCGGAGGAGTTGGCGGTACGCCGAAATCGCGGATGTTGAGGAGGACATTGGCTATGAAAACCGATAGCGGACTTCTAGCAATCAGCTGTACTTCCAACTAGTATAGCGCGGTAATAGGCCGTCGAACGATTTGCTTTTCACTCGGCCAGCTTCACGATTGAGATCTCCAACTGAAGATCGGTTGATCTTGAAGCTCCGAAATCCACGAACTGTTATTGGCTGACAAGAAGGCGGTGTCAACTGGCAAAAATAATTTTCCCAGGATCACTTTATCAAAATATCCACACCTCGCTCGTTATATTGAGGAACAAAAAGGTTTCCAAGTCGTCAGCAGTTCAGCCAAGTGGCTCGATACCACAATGGCATCCGCTCAGATTATTGATAAGCCGCTACCAGCCCTTCCGGAGGGCTGGAGCGCCGAGAATGACTTCAAGGTTCTCGCTTCGCTTTCGGCCGCAACACAGCGAAATATTGAGCCTGTGGGACCGCACTTTTTGGCCCATGCTCGACGGGTATGTACTTGATGGAGGGAATGGGATACGTTCGGCGGCTAATGCCAATTAACAGAAGCGTCACAACCGCACCTTTTCCGAAGATGAGCGCATCCAGGCCCAGGAGAAAGTGAAGAAGGTTGAAGAGGACACCGATGATGAGATCTCCGAGCCCGAAGACCCTGCCCTGCTGCAGCTTGACGCCAGAGATTGGAAGGTCTGTACGCTCTGTCATATCGGAAGGAGCGGTTGACTGACTCTCCGTAGAAACAAGACCACTACGCTGTCCTCGGTCTTAGCAAATACCGATACAAAGCCACGCCGGAACAGATCAAGCGCGCACACCGCAAGAAGGTCCTCCGTCACCATCCTGACAAGAAAGCGGCCGCCGGTCAAGGCGATGAGAATGACAACTTCTTCAAGTGCATTCAAAAGGCTACGGAGATCTTGCTCGACCCTGTCAAGCGCCGCCAGTATGATTCGGTTGACAAGAAGGCCAACGTGCCGCCGCCGACCAAGAAGGAGCTTCAAAACGGTAATTGGTACGAGCTGTGGAACCGGGTATTCGAGTCGGAAGCGCGATTCTCCAACAAGCACCCAGTGCCGATGCTGGGTGACGAGAACAGCACCAAGGAGGAAGTGGAGGAATTCTACAACTTCTGGTACAACTTTGACAGCTGGCGATCGTTCGAGTACGAAGATGAGGATGTACCCGACGATAACGAGAATCGCGATCAGAAGCGGCACACGGAGCGTAAGAACGCGAATGCTCGGCGAAAGAAGAAGACCGAGGATACCGCTCGTTTGCGCAAGCTAGTGGATGAGTGCCTTGCTCAAGACGAGCGGATCAAGAAGTTCCGCAAACAGGAGCGTGCCCACAAGGACAAGCGCCGGCTGGAGAAGGAGGCAGAGGCCAAGCGTCTTGCGGAAGAGAGAGAGCGCGCTCGCCAGGAGGAGGAGCGCAAGAAGAAAGAAGCAGAAGAGGCGGCACGGCTGGAGCGCGAGCAGGCCAAAAAGGCGAAGGAGGCGGCCAAGAACGCAGCGAAGAAGAACAAGCGCGTTCTCAAGAACAGTGTTAAGGACGTCAATTACTTCGCCGAAAGCGGCGAGGCTTCGCCGTCTCAGATTGATGCCGTTTTGGGCGATGTCGAGCTCGTCATCAGCAAGATCAGTGCCGAGGAGCTGGGCGAGCTGGCATCGAAGCTGTCGAAAGCCGGTACCGATGCTGCGGCGGTCAAGGCTGCTTATACTGACGAAGTCAAGCGGCTGATTAGCGAAGGCAAGGTGAAGGAGGGTGAGGCGAAGGTCTTTGTGTAGATAGATATTCCTGCATATCATAGAGTTACGACATGAAATACTGTCATTATGGCCCTGCAGTCTGGCATTTCTTTCGTGTTTACCTCTCGTAGTGAACCTAATTATCGGAGAGCCAATGCCAAGAGTTTGTTTAGTCATAATACGCTGTGATTGGCCAGGAATCACGTGTATCGATAGCTAAGCTTTCTGACCCGGCCGAGTTTCGACCTGGGCGGAGCGGATCGTCAGTCCCACTGCCGGTGATCAGTTTCATTCCCTGCGCAGTCTTGAACTATGCATCCCTCCAGGATAGCAGAAAGGAGATGGGAAAATTCTCACAATTCGAAGCGTGGCTGTTGCGAACAGTGCTGGGCATCGGCGGATTTCTTCGTACTACTCTCAATTGGCAGATCCACTCATACTATTGTCCATCCAGAGCGTTACAAGGCTCTTGACAGTCCAAGGAGTTTAAGCTCTTGACCAAAAGATGAGGCTGCAGCATCCTTCGCCACTTTTTGAGATACCTCAAAGCCGCAATCGTCCACGAGTACTACGTTTCGCATGATCAAATACTTGTTCTGTCTAGTGCTCGCCGCCATTAGGTGTCTGCGCCGTTTAATAATCGTTGGAATTTGGGGCAACTGTCAATCATGATCCTTGCCGCTAGCAAGCACGTCATTAGCACCCCGATTGTTATCAGCGATTTTCGATCTACAAATACTACCTAGCTGTCCAAGAGTCAAAATGGCCTGCGTCACCCGTCAGAATTGAAAGGGGAAAAAAATTTCTCTCTTATTTCTTCCCAGTTCTGAGGGAGTTTGGTTGATTCGATTGATCAACCATGGCGAGCAGCGAGTCTCCGTCGCCGCAGGCAAAACAGCTTGATCCGGTAGCTGAGTCTGCCGATATTGTACCCGAGTCTGCCGAAGTGGACAATGTCGGTGGACTCAGCTTTCAGGAATATACCAAGGGTGGTATGGGCAGGCACTTAGGTATCGTGTCCACTACGTTTTTGGTGTAAGTACTTCCCTGTACCTCCAGAGAAATGCGCATACAGCAACAACGCTAACAACGTTATTAGTGTCGGCCGCATTATTGGCAATGGAATTTTTGCAACTCCCTCGTCCATTACAAACAGTCTCGGGAGTGTCGGCGCATCTCTGATGTTCTGGGTCCTGGGAATGTCTCTCGCCGCTGCCGGCCTGTGCATCTGGCTCGAGTTTGCCTGCATGATCCCTCGAAGCGGCGGAGAAAAGGTCTACCTCGAGGCCGTATACAGTCGGCCGAAGCTGCTGATAACGGTGGTATTTGCGGTGCAGGCGATTCTGCTCGGTTTCACTGGTGGGGATGCCATTCGATAATGCCTTTTATTTCAGTCTCGAGCGCAAGCCTAACCAGTATAGCATCGGGATGCGTGATCTTTGCATCGAATATTCTTGTCGCGGCGAACCGCGAGGCGACCGAATGGCAGTCACGAGGCATTGCCATTGCAGTAATCGTATTCGTGACGCTGCTGCACACGTTTTTGCCAAATTGGGGCGTCCGAGGGATGAATATTATCACCACTATCAAGATCGTCACCTTGTTGTTTATCGTCGTCACGGGTTGGGTGGTCCTTGCGGGGGGTGTTTCCCGTGTACCCGATCCGCATGCGAGCTTCCGTGATGCCTTTGCCAATTCTGCCACATCGGGGAACTTGTACGCGACAGCGTTGTTCAAAGTCCTCAATTCTTACGCCGGGTAGGAGCTCTCGGTAGTAGTCTACTAGCCATTTTAGCTGACAGCGGCACAGATGGTCCAACGCGATGTATGTCTTGAATGAAGTAAAGGATCCGGTCCACACGGTGAAGATTGCCGGGCCTTCTGGATTGTTCATCTGTGGGGTTCTATACGTCTTGGCCAATGTGGCGTATTACGCCGCGGCTACGCCGGAGGAGATTGCTAGCAGCGGCGTGACTGTTGCCGCCTATTTCATGAAAAAGGTGTTTGGAACCGCTGCTCAAAGAGCACTGAGGTAAGGAATTCTTCTCATCAATCGCAGTAACAATTGAAATGCCTGACACGTACCCAGTGTTTTCATCGCCCTGTCCGCCCTGGGCAATGTTATGACGGTCACTTTTGCACAGGCCCGAGTAAACCAAGAACTGGCGAAAGAAGGAGTGATCCCATACCCTAAATTCTGGGCCTCAAGCTGGCCATTCGGGTCTCCTTCCGCCGGGCTTCTTCTTCACTTCATCCCTTCGTTTATCGTCATCATCGCCATTCCATTCGGTGATGCGTACAACTTCATCATTGACCTCGAAGGCTATCCAGCCAGTGTAATGAACTTTCTTGTCGCAGCAGGACTGTTCTACTGGCGATTCAAGAAACCAAATGCTCCCCGGCCGTTCAAAGTGTGGTTGCCCGTCGCTGCCTTCTTCCTCGTCGCGCAGACCTTCCAGCTCGTTGCCCCGTTTCTGCGACCGCCGGGTGGAAAGGGCGACACGTCGCTTCCGTACTACCTGTACGCGGTCGTTGGGATTGGCATTCTTGCGTTGTCGGTGGTGTACTGGACTCTGTGGTGGGTTGTCCTTCCGGCCATTGGGAAGTACAGGTTAGAGCCGCAAAGAGAGCAGCTGAAGGACGGGACTGCGGTGGTTGTGTATAGGAAAGTTAAGAACCATGACGAATAGGGATATGTCCATGACTATCTATTTTGATAGACAATGAGCCACGAGGTCAACTATTGCACATGATAGCTCCCACTCTCCCTACTTTTTTCGTATCTACCTTCCCATGACCTTATTCGCCATCGCCGTCGCTGCTAAGGCCGCATTATTCATCCCACTCTTGAGACTCCCTTCGACAAACATAAATGTCGCCGCAATCGCATCCAAATTGTTCTTCATTAAGAACCTTTCCGTGTTAAACCCCATGCGGTCGATGATATCCTGCGTTGGCTTTCCCAGTTCTCCGGGCTTTCCTTCATATTCGGACCGCAGACTATCGGGGTCGATCTTTGTGGAAGCGGTACTAATTTTGTCGCAGCATATGATGAACGTGTATCGCGAGGGATGTGGTTTTCTTGCATCGTTCAGTACAGAAATCAGATGAATGAGAGAAGGGAGACAAACCCAGTGACATCCGGCACAGGCAACGGTGCAGGGCCAACCCATGGCGACAAAGTGGTATTTTTTGAATGAATTACCTCGCCTTTATCTCCTATTGAGCATTTTGTCGCGAGCCAGTGTCGGACCTGTCCAAAGCGTGTGTCGTGGCGGCGTGTGAGATCCTTTCAACAATACGAATGATCAGCAATTCCATCCATCTCTAGGAGATAAAAAGACACCTAGAGGTAGGTATGCACGTACCGGATCGACCATGAGTAGTGTATACGACCCACAGCCGTCTTCATTCTCCGGCTATTACACCCGGATATCAGCATTTTTGATGCCATCTGCTAGCAATCTAGTGTGTATGACAACCAGAAAGGATTATGAACGAACCACTGGCTCCACGTAAACCGTCGGCTGGGGCTGCGTGTCCTTGACATCAATTTTCTGCCCGGGTTTCTCGAGTTTGGCGTTTGGGAATTCAACTTTGAGGTTGTATTTGAGCTTGACGTCTCGGGGGAGAACGTCGCCGATGATACTTTCCGCTTGGAGGGTGGACGTTGCGTCAGATGCCATGTTGACTGTTATTGTTTGACTACTTGGAGTTTATTTAGATGAGATTCAGCTTATATTTGGTTTTGTTGATATATAGAGCTAACTGGAATGATTTGCCTTATTATAGTAGTGCCGCCGGTGATGTAATGATGTCGTAGTTATTATCGTCAGAAACCTGAGCTTTGGACAAGAATTTGTCTTGTAGTAATTTGACATTCAAACTAGAATAGGTAGCGTTTGGCTATACTTTTTTGAGAGTCATCTTCATTGAAATCTTTTTGTTTCGGCGAATTACGACGGTTCAAGGAATGCCCTATCTGCAATATCGACTATGGGGCTAACCCTAACTCGAGGAACTTAGAACCAACATAACAGAAGAATCGGATGATTTCCATTGGCTTCTCTATGAACAGTCCAGCACAGGTATCAACGTTTCATCTTTATATTGACATCATAACTCCTCTTGCGAATCTCCAGGAGACTCGGTATCATGGACAACAATAATGGTTCTTCGTTTGGAAGCCTTAACCGGGTTCTTGGACCTGAAGATGACGGTCAACTCCTCCAAAGTACGCTGGCTTGTCTCAACGAAGAGGAAGTAGATGACGAGAAATTCAAAAATGTCCCAGAAGACAAACAAGAAGTAGTATTTCCATCCGGCGTTGGTAAAGGCGATGCCGGTGACGAAGGTGTTGTAGAATGATGCAACGTTCATGATAAACTGGGATTCACAAAGTCAGCAATAGCTGTCTAGATAGAAGCCGTTTAGGAAAACATACGAAATTCATAGCCATCCCCTTGCCACGGGATTCATAGCGAAGGCACTCTGCCGGGTACATGGCCTGATTCGGAGTCCACCCGGCAGAGTAGAAGAAGCCAAATACGAATATCATGGCGATTTCTGCCTGCGCAATCTTGTCGCTCTTGGCTATGACTCCTTCCGGGGTCTCGATCACATTTACGGCGTTCAGTGCGAGCACGATTATGAAGATAATGACAATGATTGCCGTCGAGGTGAGAAGCTGTATCCGCCGGCCGATTCTGTCGGTAATCAAGGCACCGCTAATGGCACCGATGAGCTGAACCACATTCTGCATTCCTTGCAGAAGTAGTTGTGTGTTCAGACTAGAAACACCTGCACCCCGGAGCATTTGTGGATAGTAGTATGACACCGGACCGTTTCCGGTCCATTGACCGAACAAGGCTGCCTTCGTCAGTGCTGAATCTTCCACGTTATTTTCCTGACTCACCCATGAAGAACACCATCATCGAGCGGTAGCGAGTTTCGCGGGTATTGAACAGCTCGGAGTAATCCCACCAGCGCTTGTCTGAGCCTGTCTTGGAAATGTCCTCCTGCATCTCGCGGTACTCAAGCTGAACGATTGGCGAATTTTGATCACCCTCGCCATGGTACTCTGCCAGAACTTTCAGGGCATCCTGATCTCTACCTCGCGAGATAAGCCAGCGAGGGGACTTGTTCCGTTAGCAGTGGCCCGTAGAGTGTGAAGGTAAAAGTGCGTACCTCCGGAATAGTAAACACAAACAACAGCACTAGACCTGAATATACCATTTGAAGCCAAACCGGTATCCTCCATGCCAAGTCACCTTCGATTTGCGATGTGCGCCAGGGGATAAATGTACCGGGAATCCCACCGCCGAACCAAAACACGCCGTAAACAGCGGTCATGGCACCACGGAAGCTCGGATGAGCAATCTCGGAGACATAGGCAGGAGCTGCAGTTCCACAGATCGCACCGCCGAATCCAAGCAGGAACCGGCCGGCCATGAAGCCTTCGATATTGTGGCAAGTTCCTTGGATGATTGTGCCAATAATGACAATTACAGCCCCAATTGCCATGCCAATGCGCCGTCCTGTAACCTCTTCGTTAGAACAAATCCAGGAAAATGGCGAGCATGGTTCTCGGACCTCGAAAGTCAGCCGCCGGGCCGCCAGCAAATGAACCAACAATGCTGCCAATCGTGTAGATTGCATAAACAATTCCCGTGGCAGGAGTCCCTTTCACAGGGTCAAACCCGAAATATTCTCGATACTGGGGGTAACTGTTGATGGATCCCATCAGAGAGCCATCGTAACCGTTGATACAGCAATTTAGTGTTGCAATGGCAAGGGCCCAGTACAGCTGCGTTTGGGTCAACATGACTCACAACGAATGATTTCAAATTCAAGAGCTCCTACCTTGAACATCCGCTTCGTAAAAAGCGAGGGCTTCTGCCGACGAGTAGCATCGGCAAGGGCAGCATTGTTGACATTTTTGACGGCAGCTTCCTGGGTCAAGATCTCTTGCTCCTTATCCGACATTGCTGCAGATTATTAACACTCCTGTTCATCCGTTCTTGTACCCGAGAGGGCGTGGAGTACGAAATGACAGAAGGTATGTCCTGACTTATACTCAGGAATATCTACAGTTGCGGAACAGACCCCTGCTTAGTAGCGCTTGTCCCTCTGGAAAAAGCCAAAGCTAATAGGCCCATTAGATCTTTAGCCAGACGGACAGTGCGGACGGCGCGCTGGACAAAGTTATTATTGTTGCCAAAACCTGGATGGAGTGAAGTGCGAGATGTGCGATGGTGTTAATTCAGCTTTCCGAGCATAACTTACTTATGCAGTGCAAGGGACATATATCAGATTGACAGGGTGTGGTCTCTGACAGCTGCAGCCGACTGTCCGCAGCCCTGGGACGGGCTGACAAATGAACAATATTGGTGATCAGAAGTCGCCGAATGGCATTCAAAGCCATGTGCCAGTCAAAGTATAGGGCATGATTCTCGAGTCACGACTCGAAGTCGTGAAGATAGAATATAGTCGATCATATATCATTTACCGGATTAACCCGTAGCTACTTCTGAAATTGGGCGCAGCTGGAAAAACATTCTTGGCTACTCAGCCGCTTTTCATGCCAAGCACGCCAGGTAAAGATCGGGGCCAATGGCTGTTGATACTTCAAGTCCGCTATCACTCTGCTCAGACTCCGCTGGAACCAATCTTCCATTGCTGACGTCGGGGCACGACCACGACCTGGGGCCAGAATTCCAGAAATCACCAGACCCGGAGACGGCGGGGAGGTTTCAGTCTCATTTCAGGAGGTAGGCTTAATTATTATTAGATGCTAATCCGAATACGAGCCAAGTGTGTGAGCTTCTACCAATTGGAATCCGGTGGTTGTGGCCCCCCTTTGGACCGTTATATCTGCCAACGCCCATAACAGCAAATAACCTATGAAGCACACTAAACTTTAGTCTCAAGCTTATTTCGAGCCTCCAACTGTCAAAAGGTCAAAGAATGCCACTTGAATTTTTGTCCGAACTTCGACGAGTCTTGAGAGGGTTTGTAAGTACTCATACGGCGATTGCGGAGTGTGATTCTAGCAGGACATCAACGCATTCAAACTCGGCAGTCAACTATGTCAGCCGCATTTCGGACCTCAGTCAGTCTGTTGGTGTGCGAGAATAACTTTAGCCTATTACCGCAAACTGGCGTTCATGGAACCTTTCACTGATTCACATGTGCAAAGACCCTGGACCATGGCTCCAGTCGAGTAAATTAGCGCGGTCTTTTCTCAACATGGCATTGCGGCATAGTTTCATCAGGAGCGGGACGGGAAAATATAACTCACGGTATTGGAGTGCGCTGACTTGGCACGTCATGCTGGTGCCCGCTGGGGTTCAATTTCGGCCAGTTGATCTCGAAGGCAGTCAATTTCAATATGGTCGATATATGGAGTATGGTGATGAGATTCTACGCACTGATTCCTAGACTGAGGGCAAACTGCGAAGAAAAAGGCTTGAACTCTCACGGCAATTGGGATTATGACAACAGTTCCACTCCAGGGAAGGAAATTGAGCACAGGTCAGGATTCAGCAAGCTTGTCTACACACACTGGTTGTTCAGCTGCAAGTACGCCTGTACGGAGCTCTACTCGCCCCGACAAACCTCGATGATCATAATGGTCCCAAGGGCCCAAGGAGTCAGCGGAACTTTATTTCGGCCTATGTCGATCATTAGCAATCATTCGGTCTCTCCACAGTGTGGACCCCATCGCTTGATTCTGTCATCAAAAGACCCAAACACCAGCAAGGAACAAAATTGATGGTAACTTTCAACAAGACAGGTAACGCCCCGCTTCCGTTGCCGGCTTTCCGAATAAAAGGTACATGCGGAGTATGAGTGGTAGGTATATTGGGATGATCCCTGCCTGGTACAAGGTTTATTATATTCTGCCCGCCATCTACCAAGGTACCAGAATGGACTAAATTGTTCCAAATGTGCAAGCAGTCTTCTACGAGTACCTTGATGGCTTCAGCAAACGTACCCCGCGTGATCAATTTCCGCATTGGAGTTGTCAGGCATCGTGTTCTGGCGCTTAGCAAGTTGCGGGGATGAGATCTTGCATTTCGATCGTCAACTTGCGGGGGTTCTGTAGCGTGTTGCCCTGGTACCCCGGTGACGAGACCATTTTCCTGATCTAGAAAGTACACTATGAAGTACACTCCAGGTATTGTAGGTCGCTCTGTCTATGCATTTTAGCCATTTGTATGAACAGCAGACAGCTACTGGAAGTTAACATGTCGCCCTATGTACTATTGGGCAGTCTGTGGCATGTAAACGCTCATCTCAAACCCGTTCGTATATGGGAGAGTGATGTTTCTGAACCCGTTCTCAGGGTTCCGCAGATAGGCCAGCAGGTCTGCATAACCTTCGGCGGCCGAAATAGGGTTATCTATCAGAATAACCGCGCCATGTCTCAGACGCGGCTTGACGATTTCGAGCGTTGGAAGGGCCAAGGGAGCCCAGACTGTGCTATTCTCAGAATACAGAACATACGGTGAGTGAAATTGAATACCGGAAGAGCTTACTGTCCAGAAGCAAGAGGTCAACTTGTTCCGGCAAGCCGGACTTCAGGGTTTCCAGGATATCACCCTCGCGAAGGTCGATCTGGTTCTCAACATTAGCACCACACTGCGCCCAGTGTTTCCGCGCAATGCGTGCTTTCTCCGCCTCCTTCTCCGTTGCAATGACAACGCCCGGCTTGCCCGTCGCCGCTTTTGTTTTCGCGACAGCAAGGGCGAGGTAGATGGTGCTCACGCCGTAGCCCGTGCCGGCTTCGACAATGTTTGTCGCCCCCATTGCATTGATCAATTGATAGGTGAAGCGGCATTTGTCTTCGTCCAGGGCGATTAGCTTATCCAGCATGAGCTCATCGAAAACGGCCTGTGCCCCATCGTTGTGTTTTTCTCTTAATTCTGCCAGTAGCGCCGTAGAGACCGCTTTGCCCGTCTCGGAGAGTGCCGCCTCTTGCTCCAGCGATTTTCGGTGCAATGCCGAGAGCAGCTCGAGGACATGAGGTGGAGCATCAATCGGAGAATACGCTGACATCTTGTCCCGAACCAAGATGGACCTGACGAGTTAATACTTCCGAATTTCCGTTCCCTTTCTGAGATTCTAGCACTTGCGTTCCTGTAACCAACACAATTTCTCCGCAGAAAATTGTGGAGGGTGTGTTGGCCCTCAAGTACCGATTGTTCATTCGGGCACGTGTGTGAGTCACGTCAGTGAGTCGACACTCGGGATGCTCTCGTATTCTCCAATCACAACCGGGGCCTAGGGCAATGAAACAATTGCGACCACGTGCATGATGGTTCCTTGCCACTGCTGCCAGCATCCCGCCTGCAGCGGGGGTTGATAATTTCCAGCCGAGTTCGATCTGTCTTGGTATTGCCAAGAAAAGCCATAAGCTTGTCGATGCGCCAACACGTGAATCCAACTCCAATGCCGATTAGCGGACGCTATCAATTTAGTTGATTACTTTTACCTCCATCGTCTCCATGACATCGGCTTTTGCCGTCCTGCGAGATCACACCATGCACATTTTGTAGATGACTCTTTGTCAAAAGAGGAATTCTTCAGAGTTGGTCCCTTAATTGACCCCGCTGCATGCCTGCAGCAACTGGCATGCCGCATGCAGTGGAAGTAGCTCCGCGTCCCTATAAATGGGGGTCCTGCACGGACCCCGGTATGAACTTACTGAGCTTCTTCGCGTCCCTTACTTTGGGTCCCGTATGGAATTGGCACAATGAAGCTCTCTTTGTGTGCCGGTTTCTTGTTGCTGGGGTCTGGCGCGGTCGCGCAGACCTTCCAGCGTCTAGGAGGTTGCGGTGATAAGCTTGGTTGCATCTTCCCGCCCGATCAGTATGCTTTGAGGTCAATTGCTGCCCTTCAATGGCCATGTGGCTGATGTCTTTACTAGAGCCGACTTTCTTCCGGGTCAATTCTTCGACATTCGAGTGGAAGTCCACTCGCCCGTCAATGGCTCTGAGGCGCGCGAGGGCGAGCCGGATCCGAACTTCAAGTTCACCATCAGAAAGAAGGGCCGGGGCCACAAGGAAGTTCCTGTCACGCAGTTCTTCAAGATAAAGGAAGAGCCTGAGCTGGAACGATGGAACTTTACGTGGTACGAGGGTAAGCGGATCTCTCATGGGTTTCTTGCAGTGTGATGAAGACGCTGATGAGCCAATCTGCACAGACCTCTTCGCCCAAGATGAAGGAAAGCCCTCGCTCGTTCAAGTCACTTCCAAGGCCTACCGTCGCGTCCAACTCGAGGAACCCGGTGAATACCAAGCCATCTTGACCTACTATGGCAAGGAGAAGACGGTCGCCAACTGGTTTGTTCGAAACATTTCTCCTAAGCGCAGGGCAAAGAACGTTGTCCTCTTCATTGGAGATGGGATGACCACCAACATGATCACGGCGGCCCGCCTGATCGCGCACAAGTCCATCAATGGCAAATACCAGACCACGATGGCCATGGACAAGTTCCCCGTGTTGGGCCATCAGATGACGCACTCCATGGACTCGTTCATCACCGACTCGGCCAATTCCGCCAGTGCGCTCTACACGGGCCACAAGACTACGGTCAATGCACTGAATGTGTATGTGGACTCATCGCCCTCGCCTTTTGATGACCCCAAGTTCGAGACCATTGCCGAGATCCTTCGTCGCCTGTATCCGAAGTCAGGCGTTGGGATTGTGTCCACGGCATTCCTTGGTACGTTTTCATGATACGATTTACCAATTACAGACACTAACTGTTTGATAGCGGACGCTACCCCAGCTGCTCTAGTCTCACACACCAGGGACCGCGGGCAATATGGCCACGTGGTGGATTCGTACTACCAGGGCCAGACGAACTACACCTGGACCAAGTGGGACGGTCCTGATGTGCTTTTCGGCGGCGGTGCGGAGAACTTTTACGCCGGCGAGGGCTCGTACAAGGGCCAGGACTACTACAAATTGTTCGCCGAGAAGGGGTACAGCATCATCTGGAACAACACCGAGCTCCAAAGGGCGCCGAACGATAAGCCTGCCTTGGGTATCTTCAGCCAGAGCAACATGGCCAAGTGGCTAGACCGTAACGTCTACACCGCGAACCTGTACAACCAGAGCAACTACCCCGACGGCTCTGACCGGGATGCCGACGACCAGCCTGGCCTCAAGGAGATGACCCTCAAGGCGATCGACATCCTTAACGAGCGCCATCGAAAGGATGGCTGGTTCCTGATGTCCGAGGCCGCCAGTATTGACAAGCAAATGCACACTCTGGACTATGACCGTGCCCTGGGCGAGCTGCTGGAGCTGGACGACACAGTCCGCGCTACCATCGAGAAGCTCAAGCGCACTGGCCAGCTGAAGGACACTCTGATTATCGTTACTGCTGACCATGGCCACGGCTTCGACGTCACCGGTTCCGTTGACACCAAATATCTGAATGAGAAGACGACGGACCGTGAAAAGCGCAACGCCATCGGCACCTATGCCAAGTCTGGCCTGTCGCAGTACACTGTCGGCGGCCCCGGCGCTCTCAAGTACTCTGAGGGCGTGCACTTCCCGGCCCGATGGGATCCTCGATACACTCTGCACACGCTCGTCACGGCCAATCCTGACCACCGTGAGAACTTCCAAGTCCACAAGGATGGTCCTCGGGTGCCGGCATCGATCTTGAACGGAGTCGAGGGTGACTACTACGTTGACTACAGGGATGCGCCCACTGGCTTCATCATCAATGGAACCCTTCCGGTTTCGGATGACCAGGGCGTACACTCTCTGACTGATGTTCCTGTGTTTGCTCAGGGTCCTTGCCAGGAGCTTTTCGGAGGTATGTTCTCTTTCCCTCTACGGAGACCGTGCAGACGGACTGACCATGTCAGGTGTCTACAACTCGATTGATATTTTCTACAACATGGCGGAGTGTCTGGGTCTCAGCCGGCCAAAGAGAGGGCACCACCGACGTGAGGACAGCGATAACATTCAGGAGTAAATCAGTCGGTCCTTTCAATCACTTTTTGTATTCACGAAGATACTTTGAACAACAAAATTCCTAGTACCGCCTGTCGGCTAGCTTACTTTCCTCCGTGTATTGGTAGTATATAGCTACATTGATTTCCTTATTATTCCATTGATCACTTGTAGATAGTAGTATGTCCCATCCGCTGAACTGACCCAGCCCTCGACTCTTGCCCTAATAATTACAAGCCCACTAAGAGAGCAACATCGACAGCAACTCATGACGAAGGCTATTGCATATGCGATACCAACCCCTAAGGACGGTCTGGCCAGCAACCAAAATCAGCCCACCAACAATCCCTGCAGCACCCCAGATTCCCGTGGTATTGCCACTAGGGCAGCTCGATGCTTCGTATGATCGGCAAAAAACCCCGTTTTCCGCGGGAAGAGCTTATCTAATCTATCAATCCACGGAGACCCACTGTAATGCCGCGACATCGGAGAACTCAATTTTTGTAATTTTCACATTTGATAGGATCCCATTGGTCGAAATGTCGAATAAAAATGCAATGTTCCTGCCAAGATCATTTTCATTACCGTCTCTGACAATACCGCACGTCCGGATCCGCGGAGCTTCAGCAGTTTTATCAGGGCCCTTGTTGAGCTCATATCAGGCCAACCTGACCGCACATGATTTTGTTTGATTCGGGATGTTATCTCTTTTCTTTGCGTTTATTTGCTTTGTCTGATTCTCGCCGCGATTTTCCCAGTGTTTTCTGGGTTCGCAACTATCAGGATTGCGTAGTGTAGTGCGGTGACATCAGCTCCGACAAGCAGAACTGCCATTGTACCATCTCTCTTCACATGTCTCTCTCTGTGGCCGCTCGTGCTGCCAGCCGGCAGCTGCTACGCGGTAGCCAGGGCCGCGTCGCACCGGTTCTTGCAGCTTCTCGACTTCGAAGAGCAGGTCAGATCTCCCCATTCACGACCTGTCGACAATGTTTACAGCGAGCGGGTCGCACAACTCCTTCGGATCGTCGCAATGTCCATGCTTCTGCCGTAGACCACCACGGCGAACCAAAACCTGGTGATCTGTTTCAGCCTCTGGACACTTTTCCCCGGAGGCATATCGGTCCCTCGCCTGAAGCCGCCAAGGAGATGTTGGCGGCCCTCGACCCGCCGGCGGCGAGCTTGGATGACTTTGTTAAAGAGGTTCTCCCAGCAGATATTCTCTCCAAGAAAGACCTGACCATTACGCCGCCACGACTAGCTGGACAGGTCTCTCTCACCCCAGTCGATGATGGACTGAGTGAGTCCGATGTCATGAAGCTCCTTGGCGAGTACCGCAAAAAGATCAGCACGCTGGGAAAGTCATATATCGGTGCGGGTTACTATCCAACAATTGTTCCGCCGGTGATCCTTCGGAATATTCTCGAGAACCCGGCATGGTACACCAGCTACACTCCCTACCAGCCGGAGATTAGCCAGGGACGTCTGGAGTCGTTGCTGAATTTCCAAACCTTGACAGCTGATCTGACTGGATTGCCGGTAGCCAACGCGTCCGTGCTCGATGAGGCAACGGCAGCGGCGGAAGCCATGACCATGTCCTACACGTCCTTGCCGCTTCAAAAGCAAAAGAGGCCGGACAAGGTCTTCGTCGTGTCGCATCTGTGCCATGAACAGACCATTGCGGTGATGCAGTCTCGCGCCGAGGGTTTCGGAATCAAGTTGGTTGTGGGAGATGTTCTTGCGGATGATGCAAAGATCATCAAGGAGCAAGGCGACAAGCTGATCGGCGTGTTGGCGCAATATCCGGATACAGAGGGTGGCGTGTTGGACTTTGCTGAACTCGCAGACACTGTACATCAGCAGGGTGGCACTTTCGCCGTCGCCACCGACCTGTTGGCATTGACGGTTCTGAAGGCACCAGGCGAGTTCGGAGCAGATATTGCCTTTGGAAGTGCCCAGCGATTGGGTGTTCCGATGGGCTTCGGAGGGCCGCACGCTGCGTTCTTTGCTTGTGCGGACAAGTACAAACGAAAGATCCCCGGCCGTATTGTTGGTGTTTCTAAGGATCGCTTGGGCAACCGCGCGCTTCGCTTGGCTCTGCAGACCCGTGAGCAGCACATCCGTCGTGAAAAGGCAACCAGCAACATCTGCACTGCGCAAGCCCTCCTTGCGAACATGAGCGCTATGTACGCTATCTACCACGGGCCTCAGGGTCTCAAGGCGATTGCTCAACGCATCATGGCAATGACGAATCTGCTTCGTGAGAAGCTGACAGGATTGGGCTTCAACGTCCCAGTTCGCAGCAACACGGCCGATGGAGGCATTTTGTTCGACACCGTGACTGTAGAGCTGCCTGACAGCAAGGCTGCCGACGCCATCATTGAAGCCGGTCGCCGTTCTAAGATCTACTTCCGCCGCATTGGCGCCAACAAGATTGGCGTTTCTCTTGACGAGACGGTTTCGAAGAATGATCTGCAGTCGATTCTCGAGGTATTCGCTTCCCAGTCGTCCGCCGGCGGAACCTCGTCGCTCCCTGCCATTACTTCTCCGGTCGACGTTCCGGCTAGTCTTGCTCGTACGTCTCCTTACCTCACGCACCCCGTCTTCAATTCGTATCATTCGGAGACGGAAATGCTGCGTTACATCCGGCACCTTGAGTCCAAGGACCTGTCGCTGGCTCATTCGATGATTCCGCTCGGCTCATGTACAATGAAGCTCAACGCTACGACGGAGATGATTCCTATTTCCTGGCCCGAGTTCTCGCAGATCCATCCGTTCATGCCTTCTGATACCGTTGAGGGATACAATCAGCTCATCGCCGATCTCGAGAAGCAGTTGGCGGACATCACGGGTATGGCAGAGGTTACAGTCCAGCCCAATTCTGGTGCTCAGGGAGAGTTTGCCGGTTTGCGGGTCATCAAGAAGTATCACGAGGCCAATGGTGGCAAGAACCGCAATGTGTGCTTGATTCCAGTCTCCGCGCACGGTACCAACCCTGCGAGTGCCGCTATGGCCGGCATGCGGGTTGTTCCAGTCAAGTGTGACACCAAGAACGGGAACTTGGACATCAACGACCTCAAGGCCAAGTGCGAAAAGCACAAGGATGAGCTGGCAGCCATTATGATCACGTATCCCAGCACGTTCGGTGTGTTCGAGCCCGGCGTGAAAGAAGTAATCGACATCGTGCATCAGTATGGTGGCCAGGTGTACATGGATGGCGCCAACATGAACGCGCAGATGGGATTGTGCTCTCCCGGTGAGATTGGTGCCGATGTGTGCCATCTGAATCTGCATAAGACATTCTGCATCCCCCACGGCGGTGGCGGTCCAGGTGTTGGACCGATCGGAGTGGCTGAGCATTTGCGGCCGTTCCTCCCATCCCATCCTGCCAGCGAGTATCTGCAGGCGAAGCGATCAGAATCGTCTTGCCCGCCGGTCAGTGCCGCGCCGTACGGCAGCGCCAGCATCCTTCCCATCACCTTCAACTACATCAACATGATGGGCGCCAAGGGCCTGACACACGCGACCAAGATCACGCTACTCAACGCCAACTACATCCTCTCGCGGGTGAAGAAGCACTACCCGATCCTCTACACCAACGCCGCTGGCCGGTGCGCGCACGAGTTCATCCTTGACGTGCGCAAGTTCAAAGAGACTGCGGGTATTGAGGCCATTGACATTGCGAAACGCCTGCAGGACTATGGATTCCACGCGCCCACCATGTCTTGGCCCGTGGCTAACACCCTGATGATTGAGCCAACCGAGTCCGAGAACAAGGCTGAGCTCGATCGCTTCTGCGACGCATTAATCTCAATTCGACAGGAGATCGCCGCGATCGAGCGGGGCGAGCAGCCGCGCGAGAACAACGTGCTCAAGAATGCCCCTCATACGCAGCGCGATTTGCTGGCCACGGAATGGAATCGGCCATACACCCGCGAGCAAGCCGCATATCCATTGCCATATCTGCTGGAGAAGAAGTTCTGGCCCACGGTGACACGAGTTGATGATGGTAGGCACTTTTCCTCCACTTGTCCCTGGAATATCTGCTAACGAGTATGCAGCCTATGGCGATCAGAATCTTTTCTGCACCTGCGGGCCAGTTGAGACGACAGAGTAGGCGGCACGATTTTTGATATGATACCCGATTTGATTATTCGGCATGACGATAGATGTTTTCAACCTTTCACGGTCCTTGACTTCAACGTACGGGTTTACGTGGGATCAGCGTTGTAACATATGAGTTAGTGAGAGTTTCTTGGGTTTCAAAAAGGATATTGATCTTTACGCAAGCACTTGGAAGGGCTGGTGTATTTCAATTCAATGTCTTCTCTGAGTTGATCTCCTTGTGTGTGCCTGTTTAGATGCAAAACATACGCCTAGCGAATCAGAGCAATTCAGCATTTCGCATGACTTGGACCTTTTTAGTAGGCAAATCCTTAGCCGATCTTCTTGCATCGGATGGCGCGACGGATCGTTCCGACCGCATGGCGGATCCAGTCCGGTTCGTCCCTTGGACCAATCATCGGACTCATCACAAGGCTATTACTTAACGGATGGATGCATTGTAGATTGCGATGACTTCATAATTTTGAGCTAAGAACCAGTTTGTCCTATGAATATTGACACTCTCTCTATGTACATTGACAATTAGATTACACAGGTCTATAATTTTACTTGTGAGCATTTTTCTCATGACTTAGGCAAGCATCAGTATGGTCTAATTCTCACACCCTACCGAACACCCCCTTCGGCGTCGTCGCCTTCATCCCGATCGCAAGGAACCCTCCAGCAAGACACATGGCGCCATTGAACATGGACGCCTCGAAGAAATCGCCATACGTATGAAGGAACGCCCCGCTAATTGGAGGCCCGATGAGTCCTGCGATGGAGCTCGTAGCCAACGCCATGCCCAAGTAAGTCCCGCTCTCACGGGCATCATCGAAGCAAACCGTGATCGCGGCGGCGCCTCCGGAGATGATCGTGCCCGACGTGAAGCCGATCGCAATGGAGTAGATAATCAAGGCGGCAGTGGAGGAAGCCTCGGTCAGGCAAAAGGAAACAACGCCCGTCGAGATACCGCCAATGGCGAAGACGTTGATCTTGCCAAACTTGTCGGCCAGAATGCCGGGAATGACACGGCCGAAGGTTGATGCCGCGTTCAGGATGGCTGCCAGGTACGAGGCCATCTCCGCATCCATGCCTTGCGTGACTGCGTAGGTTGGGATGAAGAACAGCGGGGTATACATGCCTAGCAGGGAGAAGAAAAACGCAACGATGAGAAGAACGTAGGTTGGGTTCTTCCACGCGTCCAAGATCCAGAGGGTGCCAAGTCGTGGGGGGAGGCGTGCCTTGACAACCAGGCAGCTGAACGCTAGGAAAGGGATCATGACGAATCCCGCTATCCGCACCGACCAGCCAAATCCCAGATGAGAATCGTTCAACATCTTGGAGAGCATGATGGGGAAGACGATGCCGCCAATCGAAGACCCGGCAAAGGACACACCCAACGCAGTGGCCTTCTTTTTCTCGAAGTACTGCGCAACGGCCGCCATGGCCGGGAATTGAAGAAAGCCCATGGCTGTACCCAGGAGGACACCCTGTGCAAGCATGAAATGCCAATATTCTGTGCAAAGACTGATCATCATGATTGCGAACACATAGAGCACGGAGGAAATATGAATCACCTAGACATCATGTTAGGAAAACTTCTTATGCAATCGTAACCAAGGTCTTGGGAGAACGTACTATGGCTCCAAAGCGATCAAACAGGGGCCCACCAATAGAACCTGCCGCGAACTGGAGGAAGGCCGCCAAAGATCCGACCCAAGCGACATCATCGGCCGATCTGTGCTGCAGCTGATGCGACAGATAATATTCCTGGAAGACACCAAACGAGTTCGCATAGCCAAGTGCGCAAAAGAAGATGCAAGATGCCCCAAAAGCAACGAGCCACGCCCGAGCACCACCGTCTTGAGCTTCACCAAACTCGTTAGATGCATTCTCCTTGTCGTTTTCTACATCCTGCGGAGATGTGGACGCTGGCAGCTCGTCATGCACAGATTGAGTCGATCCAGTTTCATCGTTTGTGGCCGCCATGTTGCGAGAAGTCCTCCCTGGACTTGATATGGGTGTCAATTGACGGTGGTAGAAGACGATCTGTGCACATGGTGACCAAAGGCATGACTGGTAGCTGTCTTATATATCCACGCTGTTGTTTCGAATTGAACCTATGACAGAGAGTACGGATGACAAGAAATGACAAGAAACTGCCAAGCGACAACATGTATACACGCCTACGAATAGTTGTTCCAACAAGGTAGAGAACTGTATGTAGAGGCGTTGATCTCCAGAATACAATGACGCTGGAGTCGGGGATATGCGCGGAGTCGGGGTTCGGATTCGGGTTCGGGCGGAT
>NW_027192350.1:103063-113502 GCF_041956635.1 Thermomyces lanuginosus | reverse complement strand
TATAGAGAAACCGGCCCGGGCCAAGACCAGCTCAGACTCGGGATATAGGAGACGAGAGGGACCACAGCGCAGTCCGGAAGTCACAACAGCTCGTTCTCAGGTCTTTTGCGAAATGGTGCAAGAGTGGTGAATTTCAGAATTGCGGATGGTCAAGCTGAAAGAGGACTGAGATACGCAAATTGAACCTTGGAATTGGCGTTGGGGGTGATATGGCCGCATAATACCATAGAGCACTGTACAGATTCCAAAAAGCAATGGACGGACCAGTCGGCCCATCTGAGCCAGGACGCCGTCGAAGAAGACCCGCAATGTAAGTTACCCTATTACTGATTCATAGGGAAAGGATTCAAGCTGACATAGCGACACACCAGTTCATGTGTTCTCTGTAGAAGGCGAAAATTACGGTGTGACCGCCAAAAGCCCTGCAGCAATTGTGCACGATCTAGAAATGGAACATGCATCTATGAAGATGGCCTGTCACCAGTACATGGGAAGGGCAATGCCACTGCGTCTGGTTCAGTCGCAGCCGCTGAACAATTGGTGACCCCGCCTGACAGTGATGCGTGCTACAACTCCCCATCTACGATTAGGGCTGACAGGGTTGCAAATCTAACCGAACTTATCTCCCCTGGTCGCTCATCTCACGAGTCAGCGACGGCACGCTCAGAAAATGAGTCAACGCTGCCCTACCATGCCACAGTGGCCGAGATTGAGTCACTGAGAAGAAGAATCAGGCAACTGGAAAAGGACTTGCCTACATCCACTCGGGGGCCAGCTCAATCGCATTCAGCGCATCCCCCCAATCCGGCTGCCCCCAATCTGGCTCCCCCCAATCCGGCTCCCCCAAATCCAGCTCCCCCAAATCCGGCTTCAACTGGTAAATATACAGAGTTGGATTCCCGTTTCATCGGCAACCCCACGTACATAGTGCGTGATACCCCCTTGTCAGATATCGGGCATCTGGTACCGAGTAGCATAATACACAAACAACGCATGTGCGGTCAGAGCTATTGGATGACCTGCATGTTCTCCCATGTGAGTGTCTAGGCACCGTCCTTCTTTGCATTTGCATGAATCCGTTCTTACTTGCGACAAGATACAAGAAATCTTAGATCCAACAAGGCCTCGCCCAGAAATGTCGAAAGTCTTCCATGGCTTACAGCGATGTAAGTCTCTGGCGAGAGTCATCAAGGCGCATCGACGACCCCCGTGGCCTACGCCGCTCACCCTCGACCTACCATCCAAAGATTTGGCCGATGAACTCGTGAACTGTTACTTGCGTACCAGCGAATCCGTGTACCGAGTCCTGCATGTTCCCAGTTTCAGGCGCGACTATGAGGAACTTTGGATGCCAGGCAGTTCTCCGGATAAGTCGGTTGTGGTTCAGGTCAAACTGGTCCTCGCACTCGGGGCTGCTGTGTATGACGAACAATTTTCTCTTCGGGCTTCTGCAATACGCTGGGTGTATGAATCCAACACCTGGCTTGCAGATCCCGCGTACAAGTCCCGCCTGAACATTCGACATCTTCAAAACATGATTCTCCTGTTGCTTGCTCAGGAAACCGTTTGCGTTAAAGCCGATATGGTTTGGATCTCGGCTGGCTCATTATTGAGGATGGCCATGTTCATGGGGCTGCACAGAGATCCTGCTCGCTTATTAAAAGTCTCGACCCGCGCCGCCGAGATGCGGCGACGGCTATGGAACACCATCCTGGAAATATCCGTGCAATTGAGCATGAGAGCCGGTCAAACTCCACTTCTTTCCCTAGATGACTTTGATACAGCCCCCCCGGATAACTTCAATGACGAGCAGTTGTCGTCGGATGAGCCGGTCCCCAAACCAGACAGCGAGTTTACCCAGGTATCTATCGCAAGAGCAATGCGCAAGACTCTTCCACTTCGTCTTGCGATTGTCAAATACTTGAATGGACTCGGGTCAAGCGCAACATATGAAGAAACACTTCGATATGACACTGAACTGAGGGCAGCTACTCGAACTTTGCATCATTCGATGGAAATCTGGAAATCAAACGTCGGAAACTCGCTTTCGCATTATGCCGAGAAGTTGGTCATTTTCATCATGAATCGCTATTTCTTGGCGCTTCATATACCATTCTTTAATGCCGCAACCCATGAAAACAATAGGACTGCTTACGCCTATTCACGAAAGGTGGTTGTGGAGGCCACTCTCAAGACATGGTGTCTGATTTTTCCACAATCGTCTATCCTCTCAGAACATGACAAAACGACTCCGAACGATCTTGCGCAGTTGGCACTCAATGGCGCCCGATTTTTCTATACCACCGCGTTCCAAGCTGTTTTCTACATCGCGATCGAGCTGAAGACTCAGCTGAAGGAGGAGGTGAGCTTGGGTCCTGTCCCATTACGCAAGGACCTGCTTTCTGTGCTCCAAGAGGCGAAAGAATGGTCCATCGTGAGCGTCAGAAATGGCGAAACCAACATCAGAGGATGTCTTCTCACGGCCATGGCCACAGCCTATGTCGACGGACTGATGCGGGGTCTAAACACCGAGGAATTGGCACTTGTTTTGATCAAAGCAGCGGAAGAAACTGAGGAGCAATGCTTGCCAATTCTGGAAAGTATGGTTGCCGAGTTTCAAGCGTACGATATGCCAGATTCTCTCGACCCTAGTCCCGAAAGCGGATGCAGTCAAGTCTTGGAAGATTGGAAGTTCTCGGTGAGGGAGCGAAATCTATTTGCACTCAGCACATCTTGCAGTGACTTACATTTTCTTAAGATGGTTGATACACTGTTCGACTTCGGTTCGGCACAACCTATAGACTGGACAACGCAGTTCGAGCCCGGATACCAGCCAGACTTTGATAGTTATTGATTAGAACGCCAGCAACGAAAGTTTCAGAAAGTTTATAATGCTGTCGCCTTTGGCGCCAGTCCCATGGATAGAGTACTCGTATACCCTAATCCTAACCCTACGTGGTTCACCCCGGCAAAAAGCAATCATGGATTGTCATGGATGCCTTTCAGAACACAAAATTCGGATCATAGAGTCTACCTTTATTTCGCGTCATATTTAAAGTGATTTGTGTAAATGATTCTAGATTCGCTTAAGAATTCCTTTTGCAGCTCATTGCCGAGGACATGTGTCGCTCCCAGACTTACTTGCTGCAAGAGTTCCACATTTGTATGAGTATATACGCTCTTTAAATAGGCCGCTTTTTATTCTGTGGCAATTTCAAGACTAAAAAAGACCCCGGATATAGCTGCTGTGCTTCAACTACGGCGCAAGTTCCGGCCAGCAGTCATTGTGCAAATCGGAACTTTCCGCTGGGGCCCACAGGATAAGCTAGGGTTTTGTAGGGCACGTGGAGTTTGTGAAGGAATTTATGTTCATTGGGCCGCGCAGACATTTGTATACTGTTCCTGACTCGCTCAAATCCGCGGACTTTTGCAATGTTCATTCCTGATATACCTGACCTTTCCTTTGGCCGTCGATTTACTAAACCGGGCAATGTTTGTCGGACTAATTTCATCCAATCACTGTCAGTTCTCGTGGTCGCTAGAACGGATCAATGGCCGCCCTAGTTTAGAGTGGGTGGAGTTCCAATGCAAGGAGAGCCCCGCAAATGATGGCGGAATGTGACGTAAGTTGAACCTTTTATCTGATATGAAAGGTAGATGTACCGTGGACTTTTTCCTAGCTATTCCATTCTAGCTAGGCCCCTTTTGGTCCTTATCTGCCAGCCTATCAGCCAGGGTACATTGCAGTGCATTCCTGAGCAGTCCAACAAGGCTGTTGAATCGAGCCTCCTTTACCGTGGCCCGCATCTTAGGTACTATCCATGCAACTCCCTGACTATACAATTTGGTTTGAATTATTGCTGACATGCGATTAATATTTAGATGAAGAGAGTTAGACACTTTTAGAGATACTTTCTGGCAGATTGACGAAGATGTCACCATCTTACACGGTCTACCTCGGCACATTTATCCAATTACCTCGTACATCGCCAGCTGTTCAAAAGCCACATCTCGATGTCCACACCGGTGCACTGTGGGTGGACAATGGTAGCGGGAAGATAGCCGGATTCGATTGGAATCTACCAGTAGAAGACGATGAAGCCATCGCCAAATTCATCAAGGAGAAAGGCTGGGTCATTGTTCCAGAGGGCGCGACCCCCGGCCAGGGTGGTGGTGGTGAAGATGCTACGCAAATAACTGCTAGTATCGTGAAAAGTGGTAGAAATGGATTCTTCTTTCCGGGGTTCATCGGTATGTTTTGACTTTTCATCCTGAAGGTTCCTCCGGTGCTTACAAATTGAACCAGATACTCATATTCATGCCCCTCAGTACCCTAATAGAGGCCTCTTCGGCTCAACGACCCTGTTGGAATGGTTGGAGAAATATACATTTCCAACAGAAAGTTCATATGGCACGACAGATGACGAGCCTCCGCCAGAGAAGGCGTCCTCGGTGTATAAGCGTGTCATCTCACGGACCCTCGCCCATGGAACTACGACTGCATCGTATTTTGCTACAATCCATGTGCCTGCGACTAACCTACTGGCCGATTTATGTTATCAGCGGGGTCAGCGAGCCTTTATCGGTCGCGTTTGCATGGAAAACCCAGAATTTTGCCCGGAATACTACAAGGATGAGTCTGTCGAAGAGTCCATTTCGCGGACAAAGTCGACAATCGAGTACATTCAGAAAATCGATCCTAAGGGCACTCTCGTTGCACCGATTGTTACGCCGCGATTCGCACTGTCGTGTTCATCTGCTGCCTTGGCAGGACTCGGCAAACTGGCAAAGTCCTACGATCCTCCCTTGCGGATCCAAACTCATGTCTCCGAGAACACGAATGAAGTGAAGCTGGTCAAGGAGCAGTTCCCTCAATGCGCAAGCTATACGCATGTGTATGATGACCATGGCCTGCTAACTCCACGAACGATCCTTGCACACGGGATACATCTAACCCGTGACGAACGACAGCTCATTCACGACCGCAAGGCTAAGATTGCCCATTGTCCAACATCAAACAGCGCACTGGGGTCAGGAATTTGCCCTGTCCGCTCGCACCTTAGCGAAGGACTCACCGTTGGTCTCGGCACCGATGTCAGCGGCGGCTACTCCCCCAATATTCTCGAGGTCGCACGACAAGCGTGCCTGGTATCTCGGCTCCTTACGTCACAAGCATCTTCCCAGACTAAATATGAGCCTCTCAGCTGGGAAGAAGCTCTCTATCTTGCCACAAGAGGCGGAGCTGCTGTTGTCGACATGGCGGATCAGATTGGCGGATTCGAGGAAGGCATGTTCTGGGACACACAGCTGATTGATTTGGGTCCACTAATCGACGAAAACTCTGACACCAACGTGAGTTTCGACGCCGGAAATGTGGACATTTTTGGTTGGGAGTCCTGGGAGGAGAAGATTGAGAAGTGGATGTGGTGTGGCGATGACCGGAACGTCAAAAAGGTTTGGGTGAATGGGAAACTAGTACATCAGCGATGAAGCCATTCATGTGGTGTCGTCTGGAAAGTGGAAACAAGCCCTAGCTTTCGATACCTAGAGTGTAGTGTAGTCAAACCGCCAATAGAACTGCTGTATAAATAGAAAGGATTAGCGACCTATACCCTGGCATGATGAGAGAAATTACGGAATGCAAGTGATTATACACCACAATGGCGTGCTTGGCTTATGACTGCAATCTCAATCGCCCCCGACCAGAAGGATAGAGCCGCCCTCTATTTGCTTTTCCTAATCCGGAGGTTCTGATAAAGAGCTGGCAGAACTAAGAATACCAACTCCGTTCAATCCCAGGAATAATGACAATAAGAATAATAAAAGATTTGGAACTGGATAATGAACACTTTTTGGTCTCACTTTTGTCTGAAAAGTCTAGTCCTCGCATATCCATTGTCGAGGCTTAAATCTAGCATCTCGCGCACGGGATAGAAATAAAAGGCCAAACTCATGAAATGGTGCGAGAGAGAATGGCGGCAAGATCGAGAATATTATCATGTTGATATTCGTTGAATATGTTACATCATGGACGCGGGCACTACTTGCCCTGTCTTTAGTAAAACGTGCCTTTGCCATATACCCTCCTTTCTTTGTGCCGGTCGTGCAAGATCTTCGTCCAGGAGTCATTCTCGGTGTTAATGTCAACACTGCTCGAGACGGCATCCTGAAAGACAATGTTAGGGCACCGACTCTGTTCTCTTTGCGGAGCATAGCGGCAAACGCAACGACAGATAAAGCTGCTGATGTCTTAGCTGAACAAATCGAGGTATGGTGATGCGTATGAGAAGGCTGAAAGTCGAAGAACTCTGAATAACGGCTGGTATCATACAGCTCCCTCTCAATCACAGCGACAAGTCCGCTGGAATGTTCAATAACAGCTACTGGGTATCAACCAAGTACTACAAGCCCGGCGGTCCGGTGTTTCTCTTCGATGCTGGCGAAGGAAACGGGGCTGACTTGGTTCCATTGTTTACATATGGGGCCCCGGATATCTACACAGATTTCCTCAGGGAGTTTCACGGACTCGGAATCATCTGGGAGCACCGGTGTGTCATTGCTCCCATTCTCCACGAAGGAAATACAGCAGTTTCGATATGCTAATGCTGACGAGATTCGAACGCTACTAGGTACTATGGCAATTCTCTACCACCGAATCACTCGTCGACGTCACCAGAATCGTTCCGATATCTCACAATTAGTGAAGCGCTCGCCGACATCCAATACTTTGCAAGTCGTTTCCACAGGAAAGAATTTCCAGATCAGGATCTCACGCCTGCCGGAACTCCTTGGGTGATGATTGGGGCCTCGTACGCGGGCATGCGCGCGGCATTTGCGAGAGAAAAGTATCCAGAAACAATCTATGCAGCGTATGTATCATCAGCGCCAGTTCAGGCGATGATCGACTTCAGCTCCTACTACGATCAGATATATCGTGCAATGGTCGCAGCAGGTCGCGAGGGCTGTGCCCGAGATCTCCATGCAGCGATGGGGTGGATCGACGAACAGTTAGCACACAGAGACACCTCAGCTGACGTGAAAAGGATGTTCCTTGGAAAGGAAGCGGACGTAAACGACAACAGTGACTTTGCGTCCTCACTGGCGGCAATATACAGCAGATTCCAGTACACTGGAGTGGGAGACGCGGATTCAGATCTGGATTCGTTGTGCAAATGGATGGAAATACCACCGGACAGTCTTCTGAGGAAAAATGAAGACCGCACCCAGAAGAAAAAGATGGCGGTTACAAATCTTTCTAAGCCATATAGTGCAGATCAAGTGTCGAGCGAATCCAGTGTTGATCAATCTGTGACAAGTAATGAAAAGTCACACTCCATGTCGAATGACCGTCGAGACCTTATATTCGATACTCCGTGGATTCCTTTTCTCAAACCCATGTCTAACGCTCTGGATCTGCGGCTCTTTCGGCCTGCGAAGCGTTCAGCTGTTGATTCTTCCCTTTCGACACCAACAGCCACGGACGCCAAAACATCTGCCTTGATCTCGACGTCTCGGAATACAAAGGCCACGACCACGGAGATAACCACGAAAGTGCCTGAATCAACCACAACTTCAACAGAATTGTCTAGGACAAAAGCAAACTCACAGCCCACTACTAATTCATTGAGTCCAACTTCCATGACTTCGTCTGAGACAAAGGCACGTTTGAAGGAAACCACTACTACCTTTACCACCACCTCTAAGAAACTGTCAAGGACTATTACTGGTTCATCAAACGCTACCCCAAAGTCAAGAGCTGAGACAAATACACGGATAATGACATCAACTAGTACTACGACTATCACGCATACGGCACCTTCGGCAGGATGGGCACCAACAATTGGCAGAAGAGCAGTTGCTGAACGTTTCGCATCCTGGCCGCAGCTTACTTCGATCGTAAATTCCTTTACCGAAATGTCCTGCAACAATACTGTGAACAGCGATATGACTTCCTGTAATTCCCTAAAGCGCCCTCTACTTTCATCAAACCATATGAGCTGGACTTGGCAATACTGCTCGGAATGGGGTTTCTTCCAGAACAACAACGACGGACCGCACGCGCTATCGTCAAGATATAATACCGTCCAATACCATCAAAAGGAATGCTATAGAGCTTTCCCCGGTGACTTCTTGCCCCGGTCGCCACAAGTTAATCGCACCAACGAAGAAACTGGCGGCTGGACAATCCGTCCCTCAAATACGTTCTGGACAACCAGCGAATTTGATCCTTGGAGGCCTCTGTCGTTGTTGTCCGCTGAAGACTTTGGCCCAAAAGTCACAGTCACCCAGGAAATTCCCCTCTGTAACGAGGGCCCGTCGGATAAAGTTTTTGGATATATCTTGGAAGGCGAAGTTCATGGAGCTGATTTAGCATCCGATAGTGAGGATGCTCGGGCTGCAAGATTGCTGTTTCGGAAAGCACTCAAAGTCTGGCTGTCATGTTGGTCGAAGCGTCCGAAATGATTCCATGGAACTGGTGGGGAGGTAGCCGACACAATAATTGTGTTTCAATTGGGAAGCGTTTTGATCTCTCCATAATCTGCAATACTGCTTGCATCGGTCAGAGAGTATGCTGTAACCCTAACCCTAACCCTGCTGCATTCCAGCCGCATCGCCGTGCGGGCTCTACCAGTGCATAGGCGGTGTTAGATCCAAGGAACGTGGATTTGAAACTGCGGTGCCATTACAAATTATGGTGCTATGACTGGTACAGATTTTCAAAAGTGGATGTGTTGTTTCTACCGCGAAGTGATGTAGGATCTGAGGTAAAAGATCATGAAATCATGATGAACTTGTAAATTTTCGGCCCGAATTACTGATGTTTTCATCTATGAACAAGTCAAACCAAGTCCTATTACCTCTATTAGGTTGACCGGTTGCCACGAAAGTTCATCTTGCCACAAAGAATGACTCGATTTGTTGATGAGGTCACTGGAGGCAATCCCGGCACCACGTACAAACTGGATTCGAATCAAACCCTGACATTAGAGGCATGCTTGAAGTCAATTCAACGGTCGCAATCTAGGGCCGAGAGAAGACAATATGCAGTATGAACGCCAGAAAGGCTTCCCTCGCGTCCACCGATTCATCACTACGCACAACCCGGACGGCGAGTCGGTGTTCGTACCGCACTGTCAAATCCCAGAATGCGCGCCGTTCCGGCCCGCTGGAGACGATGGTGAACTAGCAATGCTCTACGCGACCGACACCTTTCCGGTACAGTGCGACAACGAAGCCGACGTGGCCACGTACGATTCCTACCTCCACACTCCTCCCGGCGTAACGCCTGAACAAGGTACCATGATCCGCGTGGTCGACATGCGGCCCAGCAAGGTGATGCCAATGCATCGGACCCTGACTTTGGACTATGGGATTGTAGTGGAGGGAGAGGTCGACCTGCTGCTGGACAGTGGGCAGTCGCGGACGATGCGGCGCGGCGATGTTAGTATTCAGCGTGGCACGGCGCATTCGTTCCGCAATCGCAGTAATACGGAGTGGTGCCGCATATTATTTGTATTTCTACCGATGGTGCCCCTTACTGTTTCCGGGCGGAGATTAAACGAGGAATGGTATGATGAAGGCTATACAAAGGACAAGGACGACGACCAGCAAAACGATCAGAGATAAGACTTTTTTAGCTTCTTACCGTTGGACGCTTGGCGGCTTTCCTGGACAATGAGTACGAATTACAGTGGCTACAGAACTTCGAGTTGTTTCTATGCATGTTATCCGCCCTGCTAGCTTCTGTGATGCTGTAGCTGAGAGAAGGACGCATGTGTGAAACTGACTCGACCGGCCCTTCCAATAATTGGTTTTAGTTCTGATAGGATGCCTGACAGTCAACTGAGTGCCCATTGATCTGTGAGCTACATACCATATTCGGACGGCAACGATAACCCCCACGGCCCGATAGGAACCATGCTCAGTCCCGGGTCAGCGGTGCACTAGTGTTAGGGTCGATGAATCTTAAAGTCCTGACATCATTGAAGTGGTGAAAAGGGACTAGCTGAGGTCTTGGGAAATTTCCGTGCTCTTGGAATTGACCTGCTTATTGGGAACGGAGCTTATTCCACTCGCTGTTTCGAATAACTCCATGATCGTGAGAGTAGAGAAACAAAGAACTGTGGCATACCTCATGTACAGGACCTTTAGGTACAGAACGCATGCTGCATCCCATATTAGTAGTGTATGTAGTCCGGCGGGGTATCTCCGCCAGTCTGGATTCGGGAAGGCACCGAGAATCGAAGCGCGGGGGAAGATTTCCTCACCTTTCCTCTTTCCGTAATTACGCGTAATTAATGACTCGTCGGTTCAGTACTTAAATGAGAGGAGAAAAATCTCAAAGTTTCAGGGCCGACTTCGTTTTAACTCAGTTAAACTCGACGGAAGATCCGTTCTTTGTTACGCCTTATCAAAGACAAAAAGTGGGCGGAAATCTC
>NW_027192350.1:0-97479 GCF_041956635.1 Thermomyces lanuginosus | reverse complement strand
CATCTCTCCGTAACCGGGGTGGATCAAAGAGACCGTATATCCGCCAACGTGAATAAGAATTTCGGTTCGTCGGCAGGAATTTCCAGCATTGGAGAGTGAAGTATAAGTTGGGCGACGGGTGTAGATTGTTCGAATCAATTTTCTCTTGTGTTTCTGCCTTCCGTTCAATGCTTGCAGTGCGCACGAACTGGGTGGTTGTCTGACCTCGGCGTTGAACTGTTTCTTTGGTGCTTTCAAGCGTTCGAACCTGATTGCCAGATCAGTCTGGACTGTATTTCGTGTTGATATTCACTCCGTCTGCGGTCGTTGCTGCTCCCACTTTTCTGATTTTTTTCTTCATTCTGTAACAATCTCTAAAGTCCAAATCAATCCAAGAGGCATCAACCATGGATCGCGAGCAGTTCCGGGCTGCAGCTCATGCAGTCATTGATGATAGTAAGTTCCTGATGATTGGCCCTTCCAAGTCGTCTTCCAGGTCTGGATGTCCACAACGCCCAGAGCTAACCACTCCCACACAGTCACGAATTATTTTGACTCTCTGCCCGACCAGCGGGTGTTACCCACTGTCGAGCCAGGCTACCTGCGGCCTCTCATCCCAGAGAATCCGCCGGAGGAGCCGGAGGAGTGGTCTGCGATCCAGGCGGACGTCCAGGCCAAGATCCAGCCTGGATTGACGCACTGGCAGTCGCCCAATTTCATGGCCTTCTTCCCTGCCGGCGTCACCTACCCAAGTATCCTGGGCGAGATGTACTCCGCCGCATTCACGGCACCGGCCTTCAACTGGCTGTGCTCTCCGGCTTGCACGGAGCTGGAGACCATTGTCATGGACTGGGTGGCCAAGGCGCTTGGTTTACCAGAGTGCTTCCTGAGCACCTCGTCCAATGGCGGTGGCGGTGTCATCCAGGGCAGCGCCAGCGAATCGGTGGCGACCATGATGATCGCTGCGCGGGAGCGACGCGTGCGTGAACTGGCGCTCGCCGAGGGCCTCAAGGATGGGTCGGAGGAATATGAGGATCGCGTGTGCCATTTGCGCGCCTCCCTGGTAGCCCTAGCCAGTGATCAGGCGCACAGCAGCACTGCAAAAGCAGCCATCATCGCGGGCACGCGCTTCCGATCTGTGCCGACCAAGCTCGAGGAGAACATGGAGCTGACCGGTGAGGCGCTCCGCAAAGTTCTTGAGAAAGCGGAGCGCGACGGCCTGATCCCGTATTTCATTACCTTGAGTCTGGGTACAACCAGTTCCTGCGCCGTGGACCGGTTCGCGGAGATCAAAGCCGTTCTCGCGGAAAAGGAGTCCTGGAAACGCATCTGGGTGCATATTGATGCTGCATACGCTGGATCTGCCCTCATCACCGAGGAGCATCAGCACATCGCGCGCAACTTTGCCGAGGGAGTCGACAGCTTCAATGTCAACATGCACAAGTGGCTGCTTGTTAACTTTGATGCAAGGTTTGTTTCCAATCAAATGCTCGAGTCGTGTCTTTTATGACTTACCACGGAGTATAGTTGCCTGTACGTCCGGAATCGGCTGGATCTAACCAATGCGCTGGACATAACTCCGGCCTACCTGCGCAACCCTTACTCGCAGCAGGGTGCGGTGATTGACTACCGGAACTGGCAGATTTCCCTGGGTCGGCGCTTCCGCAGCCTGAAGATTTGGTTCGTGATGCGCAGCTACGGACTGAGCGGGATGAAAGCCTATATCCGCAAGGGGTTGACCTTGGGCAACATCTTTGCGGACAAGGTGCGCAGCCGTCCAGACCTCTTTGAGATTGTGACACCTCCCGCGTTTGCTCTCACGGTTCTCCGCATCCGCAACCCAGCCAGTCAGAAGAAAGAAGAAGATGGCCAAAACCCCGCTGTCCCGCAGGTCGACGAGACGGCCAACGCTCTGACCAAGTCCGTTTTCGAACTCATCAACAAACGTGGACAAATCTACATCACTTCTACCGTGATTGCTGGCATCTATGCGATCCGCGTTGTCAGCGCTAATCCACTGGCGGGAGAACCTTATGTCCTCCGCGCGTTTGACATCTTGGTTGCCACCACGGAGGAGGTGCTGAAGGAAAATGCCCGGGCGTAGAATGAACTGGCTTTCTGAATTTCTTTCCGTCCCCGTTTGCGTCCTGTGTTCCTCAGTCACTGTGTGGCTTGGCGTGGACTGCATTTCCTTTGTCATGATGCTATGTAGACCAACGACCTAGAGCTGATAGAAGTGATGGAAACACATGTTCATGTGACGGCTACCTCTGTCATGCCCCCTAATGTATTACTAGCGTTCAATGCTACTCTCAGCTTATGAACAACAAAACTACAAAAATCACATAGTAGAACAATTAGAACCCACTGCCATTATATACTAAAAGTGGTATCGTTATTTCGTTCGTCGAAATAACAGTCAGCATGTATAAGAAGTCAACTCTACCGCATCACTCTTGCTTTTCTTCTAGTTGCATCCCATGAACGTCTCACCAGATGATCGTGTATAGACGGGCTCAAGCTTCAACGCTTCCGCGCCGAAGTTGGCCTTTCCTTCTTCCAGGATAGCCCACTCAGCCACGGTCGGACCAGTTCCATTCTTCAGCTGGCGTTCAATCTCGGTAATTGCCTGGTTACCCTGGACAAACAGGGTCGCGAAGCGAGGAGCCTTGATCGGCTCGGCCAGCGTGATGTTCGTTGTGTTCGCCTTGGGCAGCTCGATAGTCCAAATGTCCGCATCCGGGTCATAGGGGACAGTGATGGGGACATCGAATGTGTACACCGCGGAGACCGAGGCGTCCGCCGCGGAGCACGGGAAGTTGATGTTGGGGTCCTTGATGAACTTGTCGTGGAAGATAACCGTCGCATTGACGGGCGGTGCGCCGGCCCAGTCGAAATGGAAGCCCGAGATCTTCTTCTGGGTCTTCTGCTTCGGCAGCGGCACCGTGATCGAGCTCACGTTGTTGGCAAACTCAGGCTGCCACTTGGTCGACGCCGCGCCGTCGATGGCTGAGATGGCGTACTGACCAGGCTTGTGGGCGTTCACGGAATGCACCGAGCCGCACTGCACAAGGTTGCCTTCCACCGTGTTGATGTATCCGATCCGACGGTTGGGAACAACCAGAGGGGTGCCATCGGCAGGGAGAGTGTAATCTGTGTTGTTGCTATCCGGGCCGACCTGAACAGTGATCTCGGTGTTGGCGAATTTCGGATCAGCCGTCCTCAGCGGCACGACGTCGAGCGCCCGCTTGAGGGTAGTGTGGGTGGAATTGGAAGATGCCTGGATCGGCCATCCTCGCCAGTAGAACGTGCGGTACTTGACGTGAGGTACCTGCGGGGGCAGGTTCGGGTCGATGTGGATCTTCTCGTCCGGCACAAGGCGAAGACCCAGGTAGCCGTTGATCACCACCTGGTTGGCACCACCATGACCAGTCAGGAACGGGTACGCAGGGTGTGTTCCACGGTTCTTGGACCAGAGATCGACCATCTGCTCCGACATCTGGAAGAACGGAGCACGGAGGTACGGATCATACGAGTACTGAGCGTAAGTGTAGCCGGAGCACCCAGATGGCGACACCTCGTTGGCGACAATAGAGATGATCGCGTACGTCATGGCAGGGCCATCGGCGTTCTGCTTGAGCGCATACTACTCATCGTTAGCCATGAGCCGCCGCCAAGTAATTTTCTCGGTCCTACTTACGTAGTCCAGATCGTTCAGAGCAGCTTTAGTATCGTAGTTTGTCGTGTAATCCAGCGGGAATGTCATCAGGACAATATCTGCCTGCTTGATCGTGACGCTGTTGTTCATTGTCGTGTACTCAAGCGTCACGCCGTTCTCCCGGATAATCTGGATATTGTCTGCCATCTCCTTCCAGGTGCTGTTCTCCTCCAAGCCGAATTGCTTGCGGAAAGCATTGGCCTGGTTCAAAGTCTGCGCAATCTGGGCCATGGTGTAGCCACCGGCATCGATATGGTTGGCATACTCGTCCTAGACAACATCGTATTAGCGTCTGCTCTGCTGACCGTCGCAAGTGCATCAGACTTACAGGATCCGTCATGTTGGTCAATGTGTACTTGGTCCCATTCTTCTCCAACAGGTCCGCAAACAAAGTAGCGAACGAGTCATACATCGGGCGGTACGTCTTCTCGAAGGTTTCCGTGTCTCCGCTGGCAACATACTCGAAGACGAGAGCCATTCCAATATCACCATTCAGATGGTACTGGTAATCGAAGCAAGGGCCAGTTCCAGTGCAATTGCCCGTGCGTCCACTGGTCCAGGGGTACGCAGCCGCAGACTCGGAGAAGTGCGTCTTGTTCTTGGAGCTCGCAAAGGCCATCTTCACATTCTCCTTAGCCTGTGCATACCTGGCCACACGGTAGTTGGTGATCCGCTTAGCTGCCTCTGGGAAAGAGGTCACCAGACCAGGCAGCATCCACAGATCGGCATCCCAGAAAATGAGACCAGCGTACGAGTCCGACGTCAAGCCGCCGACAGGAATACTCCAGTCGTTGACGGGTGCTCCGTGGACCCTCTGGATGGCATTCTCACCGACTGTGTTCTGGAGGAGGTAGTATGGATTGACTACTGCCGTGATGGCCGACTGAATGAGGAAATTGTCATCCGGCAACTTGCCGTTGCCGAGAGAGAAATCATCCACAGAGTCATCAGGCATGACATATGCCCATTCAGCGGCGTGCGAGCGCAGGAGCTCGTCGAAGCCAGTCGCCTTGGCAACTAGGGCTGCGTTCCGTGCTGTCTGCCGAGGATCCGGGAACGCGTCGGTAGAAGCACCGCCGACATACTTGGTGACAGTGAACTTCTTGCCGGCCTTGAACTCAACATCGACGGCCTGGGCGATAGACGAGTCGTTCGTGTGGACATAGGGCTTCTCCACCAACTTGGCGGACGCCAGATTCACGCCCTCATCCTTGCTATCGAGCATCGCATAGATGTAGGCTGTCACGTTGCTCACACCCCACGGCGACACCGCAGAGTAGATAGCATCTCCATCGACTCCTTTATCGACGAAGTCGGTGCGGACGGCGGCGTATCCATCGAACACGTTGACGACCGAAGCAGTTCCATCCTGCGACGGGGTCACAGTCAGGCGCACAACGGCCTGGTTGATATCCAGCTTGTGCGCAAACAGTTCATAGCGGATCTTGAACGAGCCGGCATTCTCCTTCTTCGGGGTCCAGGTATACTGCCAGGACAGAACACCAGCCTTGAAGTCATAGGTCGTCTTGTAGTCGCTGATGGTGGAATTGTCGACCGTCGCATCCAGGTACACACCATCGCCGAGGTCCAGCACAAGACCACTCCAATGGGGTACACCGCTGATCACACTCTCACCACCGTATTGATTCAGCCACGGGAAGTTCGACCCGGTCGTCTCGGGCTGTTGATCGTAGAAGCCGGCAATGCTCGCGAACGTCTGTCGCAGCGAGTACAGCGGCCAGCCGTTGATCACGTCGCCATCGACGGGCACATCAATCTCGAAGAAGGGGCCAGCGCTGGCTACGTTGATACCCAGGTATCCGTTGGCAATCGACCCGCGCGCCTGGTAGTGACCCTGGTCCAGGACGGTACCGTGCAGGCGCCAGTTGCGCTGGTCCCATGTCACACCTTCGAAACGCGTCTTATAAATATGCCCATGGTGCGAAGAGTCGCTATGGCCGTTTTCCTCTCGTTTCCCGATTGATCCGATCCCGTAGTATCGTTCGATCTCCCTGAGCCGGTCTTCGACCGACCCTGCAGCACATAGCTGCAGGAGCTGTAATAATAGGAAAAGCAGCTATTAGTTGCGACCAGTCAGCAACTATTCATTCATCTATAACGTACAATGAAGAGCGCGCACCTCTATATGCATCTTGTCTGAACTACAGACAACTCCCTTGAAGCTGCATGGTACACAAAGGCAAGCTACTTGACGATGATGCTACTTTATATACTCCATGCGACCCTGCTTTCTTACAAGCTCTGGGACCTGGTTCTCCCCCGTGGGCCACGTGAACTCTACACGAGCTCCGCGGCGCAGTAAGCTGACTCCATCGCGGGATTTGGTACATTGTCCTCGAGTTCAAGCTCTAATTATTTCCGTATCCACTGGAACGTTCCAATACGCCACCGACGCAACCGGCCAACAGCCGGCCAATTGCCAAGCATTCTTCGCCGAGAAAAACCTAGAAGATCTTCACCATTCCGGGGTAGCCGGGTGACAAATGTCATGGAGCCTTATGATGGCGCCAAGAACCCTTCTAGAAAAACACTCGCCACACCCCACAACGGAGCAGAAGGGCAGTATATGACCACAGCTGACGTAGGGGTCATGTGATCAGGGCTTTTCTCGATGGCAAACATGATCTGAGTCACAGCTCACGGGTACACTCCATCGATGTACGGGAGTATAAACCAATGCAAAAGCAATCCGGTACACGGTACTCCGAAGACCTGGAGAGGCTGGAGAATGGCGCCGAAGCAAGCTTCCCCAAGGTTGCACCCTGCAGTAATGCCGTGGGCCAGTGTGGGGAGACTGGGGAAGACTATGCCACATCTAGTCGACACAGACGGCTGGAGTGAAGTTAACAAATGCAACGGAGATTTAGGTGAAAATTCATAGGTACATTAGTCCGAACTTCGTAGCGTCAATGCGCTCCACGGATCCGGCAGCGGGCAATGGATGAAAGCCGGGTCGGCGACTGTACTTGCTGGTTACTAGCCCTCTAAGGTAGTACTTCAGGAGGTACCTTGTCCAATTAGTAAAGAGTCTACTGCATGTAGCCGTACGAGAAACAAACCGTCTGGCTACTAATACGAACGGCGTCGAATGGCATCGCGTACTACCAGAAGGACCGTGCGAGGCACGTCGCGGAACCGACCCAATGCACCAGGAATTCGGGGAGTTGGGGACAGGCTCCAGCGCCTCCGACTCCCCAGGGGAAGACATGTGGCTAGAGTCTGGAGAACACTACCCTACCTAAGACGCGTGGCTGGAGGAGAATGGAACAGTGCAGACTCTTTTGAGCTTCGGTGAGTGAAGTTTTTCTAGAGTTTGGTACCTAGCCGGGCCGGTGTAAACCGCGCAACGCCGAACTTTGTTTCAAAACTGTCTTCCAGAGGGATTTTTCTGCACACGACTCCATAGGGCGTACTCCGTAGGTCCGGTAAGCCGGCTTACCTCGGGCGCAAAGCCTCCCAACCGCTTGCGGACCGACTCGCATTGAAAACCGAAGGTACTGCGAATATCTGTGATCATTTGCCTGATTTGGTATAGCGTATCATGAGATACTGCAGTCATCCATGAATTTTTCCCGGATATGTAATTGCAAGAAAGGGTACGGCAATTATCCTTGGGACAACTGCGCCGTCTTCCAAACCCCCGGCTTGGCACTGTTTAGCCTAATACCACTAACCAGATGGTTCGGCTAGTTGCCGTCTGACTAGGTCAACTGGTCTAGAACAAGTCTGTTGATCGCAGAACTTGCAGTCAGAGCCCCATTGTGACTTTGATCCTGTGCCGATTATCCTAACCAGCCAGCGGTGATCGTGAATACTACGAGTATGTACTGCTCCCTGTCAATTCAGCTCGGCCTGGCAGTAAATACGAAACTAAGTCCTTCCAATTGGCTGCATGTTATTCGCCACAAGAAGAACGGAATAGCACACATGTCAAGGAGCAAATAGCCGAATGACAAACCTTGCAAAGTTTGAAAGAATTCGAACTTAGAAGGGTGGGCTGATTTTTCCAGTCCAAATGCCTTGTTGCACCCATGCGAGGGTATGTAGAGTTACTGGCCGAAGCGAACGCGAGGAAGATTCGAGAAGGCGCCTTTAGCGCTCGCGTTTTGCTGTGAACGTTTTCTTGTGCGGTTATAGACGATCAATTCATTCGTTTAGTTTGCCGATTCGCGTTATTTAGGTTTTGGAGACTGTCTTGACGGGACAGGATGGTGTCACTACTCGGGACAATTGAGTTGAGATGTACCGAGTATTGTCGTATTACGACGCATTGTGACTGGCAGGTGGCTGATTTGGGAAACTCCAGAGTCCACGTCACAGGATTGATGAAACTTTTCTGTCCATTGACGTGCATGCATAACGGCTCATCGTCTACTGGAGCACATCTGATTGATCTACACGAGGACTCGAAATCAATTGTGTTAGTAACAGTCCGGAAATTTCATCACGTCCCTCAGGGCGATAGCTTGCCTGTGGGAAAGTACTGTCCATTCCCGACAAGTCGGCAAGGTTCTAGCAAAATATTCGAGCTTTGTTGACGCTGGCAGTTGAGATTTGGTCCCGCAAGCGACAATGTGCGCATTGCAAATCGGACCATGAGGACTCCGACGCAGAATGAACTTCGATGTGCAACCCAGCCGCAGGTGCCAGCGGAACACATCGGTAGCAGGATTCGTCATACCAGATGGCACCAGCGAGCCATGATTGCTTGCTACTAGATTCATATAAGCCGAAAAGGAAATTGGTTGAACGACAATTCCGCTCAAAAATCAACTGTTGCTCGCAAAGTCTGGAAGCTCGTTTCCAGTCCGCCGGCATCCCTGTGTGCCGCGCACTGTGGATGTCATAGCTTTCTCGCCAACGTATCTGTCCCCAGGCCAGGGAGCCTTGCAAACCGGGCATTGTTCCGACCGCTGGACACGGAATGTATTGCGGATGCAAGATTCATGTAGCCTACCCGGACAATCACGGTTTGCGCATCGTTGGCCCTGGAAACTCGCAATTAGATGAAGCCAGTCTGAAGTCAAGTAGGAGACACATACCACCGTCACGATTTCTTTGCATGCCGCACAGAATTTGATACGGTTGATACGATTGCCGTCTTCGTCCTCCTCATTATACGTATCAACCAACCAGCCCCGTAGTTCCATAAGTCCACGAGGACTGAGACTGTAATAACCCTTGGAGCTCTTCTCTAGCCATCCTTCGTCAACTAGCTTTTTCAACATGCTCTCCGCTTGAGGCATAGATAATGTCTGCCCGGCACTGCCCTGGGTCTGCTGTTGAGTCGAATCACGACGGCCATCCCCCGAAGTCCTTGCCAACTGCAGGGCCTGCATACTAGAGACTACCATACCCTCGCATCGACGCGTGTTATTTGTCTCAAACATAGCATCCAACAATCTCTTCAAGTACGCGATCTCATCAGCCGTGTAAGTGGTTGCGAGCTGCGCGAGAGGGTCGCTAGTTGTATTCACCAATGCGTAGATTCGCGGCGGATTCGCCGGTGGTTCTCCGTTGGCCGACGGTGGTGCTTGTTGGAGGGTACTTCGAATCTCCAGATCAAAAGGTGAGAGCGCAGCGTTCGCTGCCGTGATGTAGGACGTGAAATCCGCATGCGTGATGTCTCCTTCTAGAACCTGTCGACCTTCTATACGGAAGCAAAGATCTGGTCAGCAAATGATAGCCGATCTAAGCGAGGACATTTATTTTACCTTTAGCCGACAGTATAGCTGCTAGAACGGGCTTTGCTTCTTCAAAAGTCATTGTTGACCGCGCCATAAATGCTTGGAGGAACGCGCGATTGCTATCATCGTACCCATCCTCTGCCATTTTCGATAGATTGATGAAATCTTCTTCGCGGTATTATTGATTAAGGATTTGACGACTTTATCACAACTTTCGAATTGATCAAATGCTATCACGGTTTAATCTTTCTGAATCGTAATACACGCAACGCGCAGAAGACGCGCCGACTTTTTTTTGTCTGACGTCCGGGTCATCAATCGGCTAAGCCTGAATTGGTAGTCAATATATTACCTAGAATGGTATATTGTCATCATCGATAGCTTTTCCTGCCCAACTTCAAATCCTGTCCATAATGGTATTGACGATGTCAAATTCTACTTTTCTGGGAATTGCTGATTAGCTTACAGCTGCAGGGCATCGATATTTACAGATGGCTTGATTCCATCCACCAAATCTGCCATCACACGTCCCGTTCCAAGGGACTGTGAGATTCCCCACGGCCCATGCCCTGTTGCGATGAACACACCGCCCCGTTCTCGTCCGGGAGCAGATGTATCGCTCTTAAGCCCTGATCCTAGAGCATTATCCGGCACGCGCGATACAATGGGTCGGCCGGTGTCCGTCACCGGTCGGAAGCATAGGCCTTCCCGTAGAACTTCCAGATCATCCTCATTCGGCACGTCAGCTGACGATTCGTTGTGCCCTTCTGTCAACTTGCCCATCAGCCGAACTGCAACTCTCTTTAAATCTTGAATCTTCTCCCTGTCCATGATTTCCTTGGACTCTTCCGCTTGTGAAGGAAGGGGAATCGTCGAGCTATTTAAACCTGCGATATAGATTTCGCCTCCGTGTCGCGAAAAGAGTTCTGGACTGAAGCCACAGTCTCTCGGGTGCGTAGTGAAGATGGCGTGGCTCCGTCCTTGGTAGGTCTGCTGCTCCTGCACGAGTGAGTGACGTGGTGAGCGGATGACAAGCGAGTAGCCAGCCAGAGGAGAAACGCGCAGTCGAAGTGACGAGGATGGAAAGAGCGCCTCAAACACGCTTTGTGTCCAAGGCCCAGCGCAAATAACGATGTTTTTGCACGGGATGAAGGATTCAGTTTGGGATTCGGAGTTCAAGACAACAACGCCTTCAATGGCATTTGTTTCCGAATCTTTTCTCACAGACAGTACCCTTACTGGAGCATGCCATCTCACGCCCCTTTCAATGGTGATGTCCTTCAGAAACTCACAAAGTCGTCGGGGATCCCTACATGGACTCAGTCAACCATTCACCAGGTGAGAGACTGGGTGCTTACACTTGGGCCACAGTGCCTGGATTGCTGATAACCTCTACATGGCCATATTGCTGCTTCGTCAGCCAAGCTGGCGCACTGTCGAGCGGAGAGATCTGTGCCTCATGGCTTTTCGACGCAGCGTCTGCTCGACTGGTACCGACGCGAAGCCAGTCGTCGCCTCGTGAACCACCCCGTCTTTTGGCGTGTTCACTAACATCTAAATTCAGCGCTATACTCTCCATATACCCCCATTTCTCTGCGCCACCGTGCTCCTCTGCCAATTTTTTATGAAGGTCAAATGAAAGCGCACCCAACGCTGCCGTAGCGGACGAAAACCAGTCCCTCGCCAGGAAGCCACCAGCGTAGCCAGATGCGGCGCTGAATGGTTGCGAGGACGATTCTATGACATGAACAGGCTGGCTTTTATGAACTGATGTGTCATTGGTGAGATAGTAGGCGGTAGAAGCGCCTATGATGCCTCCGCCGATGATGACGGTCGCCATTATGTTAGAAACTCGGATGATGACTTCGTCCTGATATCCCTTTTTTCACAGAGAAAGGTCAATAGTCCTACAAGTTCATATCAAGTGCGTTGCATTTGATGGTTCCTGATCTTCTCCACAGCGGGGTTGGAAGAGATGATAGGTAAGCGGCGAATCGGCCGATATCCTCAACAGCCCTTAGTTGGCAGCCGAGGAGTGAGCACGAGATGACCAAGGTAGAATCTGTTTGAATCTAAAAGAAAGCGCAGTAGATTATCAATCTTTTGATCGGACAACCCCTGACCCATCTTGTCGAGAACATACTAATACATCATTGCCCGGCTTATCAGAAGCACCACAATCGCCACGCAGAAGATTCTCCACCTACAATTGTATAGAAGCTTCAAACTGTGACATCTTCTGCAATTGAGTTCACTTTGATCCTGTACAGCAGACGAATATTCAAGATGTCGGCAAAAACTATCATTGTCACAGGCGCCTCGAGAGGTACGTTCCCTTTACCTGAGAACATCTTCCAATACGTCCATGCAGCACTCGTCCGTGAGAGAAAAGCAGAAACTGACTGGAATAAAGGAATTGGTTACGCAGTAGCCAAATACCTCCTCACCTGCACGCCCCGCAACAATGTCGTCCTTCTGGCTCGAACTGAAGACTCGATGCGGGCCCTCAAAGAGTCGCACCCGGACCAAGTTGAATACATTGCCGGAGACATCTCAGACCACAGCCTCGGCGAGAAGGCCGTCAAGCTCGCTGTGTCCAAATTTGGGCGACTCGACGGCTTGGTCCTGAACCACGGCACGCTCGGTCAGGTAGCTTTCATTGCCAATGCCGACATCGAGCAGTGGAAGAGCGGGTTTGATGTCAACTTCTTCAGTTTGGTCTCTTTTGTACGGCTCTCTATCGTTTTTCGGAAAAAAATTTTTTACCAGTTTTTCTCGGGCTGACTGTTACCTGTGCAGACCAAGGCAGCATTGCCAGCTCTCCGAGAATCAAAAGGGAGAATCATCTTTACATCCTCCGGCGCGGCGGTTTCCGGTTACCATAGTTGGGGCCTTTACGGTGCAACGAAGGCGGCTATGAACCATCTGGCCCTCACGCTGAGCACCGAGGAACCAGATGTGACTTCCGTGTCGGTTCGACCGGGAATGGTGGACACGGAGATGCAACGCGAGATTCGAGAGGAGCATCAAACGAATATGCCGCCTGAGGCCTACAAGAAATTCGACGAAGCACACAAAAACGCCAAGTTGCTCAAGCCGGAAGTGCCTGGACACATTATCGCTAGATTGGTGCTTGATGCACCGAAGAAGTTGAGTGGCCGGTTTATCAAGTAAGTATCCATAAATTGATTTCTTCAATCTATACTAATATTCTTCTGCAGCTGGAATGACGAGGAACTCGCAGTCTTTCGAAATTGATCCTAGAAAATTTTCTGCATAGCAAGTCAGCAAACAGCGCCTGATATTCGATAGATGAAAAGTTTTTATATCAAAAATGGCTTCAGTCGAAAGATGAAAAGCGAATACTTTGGTGTACGCATTAGACGCAGAGCATCTTCATACTTAGCATGGAATTTTGGGTGATCATCATGTGCTTGGTCGGTTGGGTCCTAAAAAGAAGGGGACCTACCTAGTCATGAAAGTATCAATCTCTTGTTCGTGGAGATTGAAACCTACAACTATCTCGCGTCAGCACAGTCCGAGTAGCCTGCTTTATGCAACCGTTTAATGGATCAACAGCTCAGAACAATAAGATGTTATCGGTCATGAGTGTCCGAATTTGATAGTACCGTTTTAAATAAATGTTGATCCATCCTTGTCGAGAGCTGGGAACATGCTACACCGATGAGGGGAACATACAGCAAGTCACAATCCTAACAAGTCTTGTCAGCAGACGTCAATAAGAGTCGAAGGAATCAATTCTCGAGGACAAATGTCATTCAGATGGTCCTTTGGCGGGACAGGTAATCACCACAGAAATGTAAGATAGGGGCGACACTGAAGTTCATCATGAAATTGGATTGAGGACACAAATTCAAGCACTAACCTTCAAGCATCACCTGACGATATCAACTGACGATTAGTATTTCGATATTAGATGGTATTCAAAAGTCCATGTTGTAGTTGAGACATTGTTCCTTCGATCCAATTCATGAGAGAGAGGTGGAAGAAGAGAAAAGACCTCGACTCCAAGTCTCAAGTGGATGATTGAGAAAAAAAATTCCGTAGAAAAAATTGATTGGTACAGGGTTCTGACCAATCACGACAGAGCGGTATAAGGCGGTGAACAGCTCCGCGCCGATTCTGCCGCGATAAGCACGCCAGCAGACGTATTTAAACTGATGCATGGCCTGCCCTCGGTCGCGTTAATCGCGTCGATAGTGAAACAGAGGAGTGTGTAATGTCACTTATCTGAGCCTGCAGCCATGTCCGATATCGAGTTCAACTGTGAGTAATTTTCTTTGAGATCTTATTTTATGTTTCATTCCAGAACACTAACATCACTTCTAGCCAACGATGATTTGTCGCTACCTAAAGGTACCTGCCGCCCGCCAACCTCGACCGATCATTCTAAACATGGACTAACCCTCCCCAGCGACCGTTCAGAAAATAATCAGCGAAATATTGCCCGCATCGTCAGGCCAAACATTCGCCAAAGATGCGCGCGATCTTCTGATGGAATGCTGCGTTGAATTCATAACCTTGATTTCCTCTGAGGCCAATGATATCAGCGAGAAGGAAGCGAAAAAGACCATCGCATGTGAACACGTCGAGAAAGCGCTACGTGACCTCGGGTTTGGCGACTACATTCCAGATGTTCTTGCCGTAGCGGAAGAGCACAGGGAAGCTCTCAAGGTGCGAATATGACATAATTTTTTGGTCTCGTGGCCACTCGACTGACTAGGACGTTCAGACAAGGGAAAAGAGGACAAGCAAGTTGGAACAGAGCGGGCTCTCGCAAGAGGAGCTGCTGCGGCAGCAGCAGGAGTTGTTCCGATCTGCTGGTCAGAAGTTTCATGGGACTCAGGAGTCCTCCTAAGGCAGTTTCCATATTTAAGAAGGTTTCAGGTATTCCCGGCGTTTGTTTCAAATGCAGGTCATTTTGGGGTCGGAGTTCTGGAGTATCAGGCGGCCATGCTTTGTTTCGGAGGGCATAGTTTGACCCGGTAACGTACTTAAATTTGTGGTTCTGGGACTGTTCATGGCTGGTCCATCGGGTACGAACACGCTACGGTTTCGCCATGGAAGATGCTCTAAACTCCCCCTGGTTTCGGACACTGCATGGGTTTATGATGGTCGAATGGGATTAGGGTTGAATAGGTTTGCTCTCCCATGCCAAGGCTGCCTAACAGCAGTCGTTGAAATCGGGCAAGAAGAGTACTACTATTCAACAGTGATTTACAAAGATATGGCCATGTAGTTTGAAATGCCAGCCAGAGCGTCTTCCGTGTGAAACAATATATTGCATCGATTGACGCTTCCTGGCCTTCAGGGCATGACATGCCAGTTGACAGGACCAGGTAAAGTACGTAAACCGCGTAACTGCCGCTCACAGCTTAGTGGCTTGGCATCCTACCCATCCAAGCTCGAAAGCGTTGATTATGTAACACACGCGACGTTCGCCGCCAGAAATCGCAGGTTGATCAAACCGCGACAATCGAAACAGAGCGGCTGAACTCTCTCTGTGTCGAAGACGCTGAGGGAGACGGTACGGTGCCAAGATGGCGCCCTTCAAGGAGGAGCATATTCTGGTATGTCCCATTTTCTGCGAGTCGAATCATTGATGTTTTTGTCTGACTGCTGAATCGCGACGTCTAGTTGATCGCGCCAGGGTCACAAACAACCCTGGCGCAATTGGGTTTACCGGAATCATTTACTCCGGCCAAGTATCGCTTCCCGACGCGCATGTTTCCGGCAGAGAAACCGGGACAGTTTGAGCCTTACAAAATCAGAGAGAAGAGACGCGAGGTTCAGCCGGCGACCAGCAATGGAGCGGAGAAGCCCGATGTTGAAATGACGGATGCCCCGAAAGAGGGTGAGGAAGCTGCGAACACTGATGGAGCTCAACCCGCAGATGCGGCTGAGCCAAAGCCGGCTGCCAATGGTAGCGAAACTGCTGCTGAAACTACGCAAGACAGCAAGGAAGTAAGCAAAGAGGAGAACAAGGAAGAGACTGAGGAAAGCAAGGAAGAGGGCAACGAAGATAACAAGGATGAGAGCAAAGACGACAGCAAGGATGAGAGCAAAGAGGAAAACAAGGAGGAGAACAATGAAGCGGAAGAGCCAAAGGAGGAAATCGTCTACGAGGAAGACGTCATGTCAGACGAAGGCGCAGTATACCCGATACAGAAGGGCCGCGTGGTGGACTGGCCTTGCTTCTTCGCTTTGTTAACGCACATCTACAACACCCTCAGCCCACCGTTCCATACGCCGATCTTGATTATTTGCGACCCGGTTTGGACCGCACGCGATCGTGAAATCTTGACCCAGTTTATTTTCGAGAAATTCAAGACCCCGGCGTTTTGCCTGATGGATGCAGCCGTCGCCGTGCTCTACGCTTATGGCGTATCAACAGCGTGTGTGGTCGACGTGGGTTACGAGAGAGCTAATGTGACGGCTGTTGTGGACTTCATTGTCCAAGAGCACGGCCGTGGCCTTGCACTGGAGCGATGCGGTGGCGAAGCATTGACTGATCGCTTAGAGGAGTTGCTTGGGCCGAAGGGCTTTACACGTGAGATGTGTGAGCAGCTAAAACGGAGCAATATCACAGAGATTCTTCCTCCTGGCACCCCACTTCCCGGTGCTGCTGAAAGTGGTGATCCTACAACTAACCCAGCCGCGGCTGCCTCAACTGGTGGTCCAAATGGAAGCACATTACCTCGCGGGCCGGGTCGGGGAACGCAAACAGAAGATGTCAATGATGTAGAAGATGAGGAAGGAGTGTTGAATGTGGCCGCAATCGTTAGTAGCGGAAATGTCAACGAGACTTTAGCAAGGCGGGAGCGAGAAAAGGCCGAAAGATCAAAGAAGGGCTCTGAGCAGACGAAGCCGGCTAAGCTTCCCAACTCCCAACGCGAAAAGGCGACCTTCCAATTCGAAGAATATGTGCCTGTTGAGGAGGCCACTGGGCAATATGTTCGGCGAACGAAGGAAATTGAAGTTGGCGTTGAACGTTTCCTGCTCGCCACTCCGGACAAAGAGAGGCTCGAGCGCAACAGTGAAGGTATTTTGGAAGACCTAGCAGCGCAGATTCATCGAACTATCCTATCAGTGCCGGATGTTTCCAAGAGGGCAGAATTGTGGGATTCCCTTATCGTCGTGGGCAATGGCAGCCGGGTAAAAGGTAAAATGGAATGTTTTTGATGTTGCTGAACTATCGCTAACGGAAGCAGGATTCTCTCAGGCGCTGGTCGCAACTCTCATGCAAAAATACATGCTCTCGCCATCGGGAACCATCTTCACGTCCGAGCTGCCGTCTAACCTTTCCACTCCTATGGCAACAGGCGGTACCAACACTCCGGCGCACACCGGCCAGCAAGGCCCGGGGGTCATGCACCATCCCGCCGGCCATGGTGTCAACCCGCTCCTTGTCGCTGCCACCCATGCCAACGCGCCGAACGCATCGACACCGGGTAATGCAGATTCGGCATACACCAGCCACCACCGTTCCACAGGGCATTCTCAAACGCCGACTTCCATCAAGACTGTCAAGGCACCTGAGTACTTCCCCGAGTGGAAAGACACGGGCGCTAGCAACGCTCCAGGTGCGACGGGTGCCGGTGGTACGACAGCCAGTCCCGCAAAGACGGGCTACAAGGGCATGGAAGAAGCCGTGTTCCTGGGAGCGCAGGTGGCCGCGAAGGTGAACTTCATCCTGGACGGCGGTAATTCGAAAGGATTCCTCAGCCGCGTCGAGTATAACGAGAGCGGACCGTCTGCTATTCATGAGTTTTCCTTGTGCTAGCAGATTACTATCCTTTCAGGAAAAATGTGTGCTTTGCAGGAGAGTCTTGGGATGTACCATACAGGCTTGCTCGATTGATGGGTGTTGTGGATTGGTGTTCACAGGGCTATATTATGCATTGTACGAAATACCAGTGCGTTGACCATATGCTGGACCACGGATCAAGTATCAACGTTTCCAACGTTTCTTGTCTCGAACAGTTCGCCAGTGCCTTTCTCGCAGCCAACTGGCCTAAACGATTCTGTCACGTGATATATCGTATCATTAGTAAGCCTTGCCACCCGGATATCCCAGAGCAACGAGTAGTCCGGACGATCAACAACAAACTCAACCGGATCAGTGCTTTGATTTCGAGGAGAAGAAGACCATCATGCCGCGCGCCGAACCGGGAAGCACAAAGGCCATCTCCAACAAGCTCAAGGCCAAGGGCCTGGGTCGGCTGCGATGGTACTGCCAAGTGTGCCAAAAGCAGATGCGCGACGAGAACGGGTTCAAATGCCATGTCCAGAGCGAGTCGCATGTGCGACAGATGCTAATCGTTGGCGAGAATTCCAAGAAGTACATTGATGAATACAGCCAGGAGTTTTTGCGGAACTTTATTACGCTATTGAGGACGACGCATGGGGAGAAGAAGGTGCATGTCAATCAATTCTACCAGCAGGTTATCGCTGACAAGCGTAGGTTCCCCCCTCAAGTTTTCTACCGGTACGAGTAGGATGTTGATGCTGACGTTCTTGACCTGCAGATCACATTCACATGAACGCGACAAAATGGTCATCGCTCACGCAATTTGCGAAATATCTCGGTCGGGAAGGCATTTGCCGCGTGGAGGAAGATCCAGAAAAGGGGATCTTTATCAGCTGGATCGATAACTCGCCGGAAACTCTGCGGAGACGGGAAGCTTTGCTGAAGAAGGAGAGGCAAGATAAAGGCGACGAAGAGCGGGAGAAGAGAGAGATCCAGGAGCAGGTCGAGCGAGCGAGACGACAGATCAGTGAAGGCAAGGAGAGTTCAGACGATATTCCGGAGGAAGCCAAGATGCTACAGCGTAAAGAAGGCGAAAAGCTCAAGCTCAACTTCTCTGCCACATCAAAATCCACTTCCAAGAGCGAGTCCGATTCCTCGAAGGAGGATTCCACCACGCCAGAGCCATCGAAGCCTAAGGTCGGGATCAGTCTCTCAGGGAATGGAGCCGACAAGAAGCCGAAGAATGTTTTCGCGGCCATGAAATCACAGGCCAAGGCAAACCCGTTGGCAGGCGGCAAAAAGGTCAGCGTGGCAGAGCCTCCTAAGAAAATGACCGAACAAGAAAGGATTATGAAAGCGGAGCTGGAGGCCATGGAGCGGCGGAAACGGCGTGAGGCTGGACATAATAATGATGGTGATGCGAAGCGACAACGGGTCTCGTGAGCTTCCGGAGGACTACGCACTATACGGATAATCTACAATCCTCTCTCACTGCGGAGATCTAAACCACAGTGGCACGGACGCCAACACCACGTGCCGACATGTCCTGGGCGGCATTGCGCAGAGCATCTGCTCCATTGACACAGAGTCATATTAAGCCATGCTCGGCATTGTTACGCCCATACTTTTCGCAGCTGCCGTCGCTGCTAGGCGGACCGCGATACCCCATATCGCTTTCATTGCCGGGGTTATGGCTAGTGTATATAGATATGTTTCCCACGGATAATTCATCAGCTTTAGTCTCTTGTTGCTGTTCCGTTGGTAAAGGTCATCTTTTGGCTGAGCCTTCGAAGGAGGCCAGTATCTCTACATTGACGTTTTCTCTTTGAGAACCTATCAAACCCTGTTTGTCAGCTGACATCAAATTTCGAACATGTGTTCATAAAAGCAAAGAGCAATTCCAGCATAACAGAAAGACAGGGCGTCGTGATATTCGGGGGGTCCGAGTTGTCATCAACCTAGGGCAGGGGTTGTGATGCATGTTCCGTAAATAACGATCTCATATCCAACCGCCAGCAATAAAGGTGTTCGGAAACATTCAAAAACTATGTCCATTATGTTCCTGAGATCCAATAGCCATTATTGCCGTATTAGTCGAATCCTTCCATATCCCGGTTGTATATATTTTTTGCTTTGACTTACTGCCGCGATCATGATATCCGGACCTATTGGCATGCAGCAGTCGCCGAAACATAAGTAGTCCACCTCGTGAATCAAGTCTGCATACAATGGGTGTCCAAGAGCCCCTTGACGAGCTGGTTTTGTGCAAGTCGCATTGTAGATACAGTTTTCATATGATTTGCATGGAGAGATGGACGACTTATCTGCTAGAGACTAGGCTTGAATGAAACTGTTCGACTTACGGGAAGAGATGGGAGTTGTGAGTTCTCTTGAATGTCGGCCAGTCGTTTGAAATATATATTAGTCCTTACCCATCGCTTTCAAGTAGGTACTAATATTACCTCGGCCGCAGAGCTCGGACATGGGATAGATAGTGCTTACGCCAATTTGAAATTACTGGTATTCAAAGGAAGCAATACGGAGCAAAAGAAGCAGCTGGAGGCTTGGACGGGGGCAGGGTGAGACTCAACGTCGTCCCTTTAGGGCTCTAACGGTTGTGTGCCGGAGGAACCACCTTCGATAGCCTCCTAGAGCAAATACTGAGCGGGCCATAGCAAGTTAGCCCGGCTAGCTCAATCGGTAGAGCGTGAGACTCTTACATCGGAGTTCATCTCAAGGCTGCGGGTTCGAGCCCCGCGTTGGGCTTTCTGATTCGGATTTCTCTTCAGCCCGGCTAGCTCAATCGGTAGAGCGTGAGACTCTTATCCAAGGGTTAATCTCAAGGCTGCGGGTTCGAGCCCCGCGTTGGGCTAGGCTGATTCCGAATTTCTTTTTTTTGTCTGACACCTCAGGATCGTTTGTCTTTTCCACGCAGTCATGTAATCTCTATTTTTTTGCCAGCGTGGGAATCATAGGATTCATTCAAAATTGTATTTGTATCTTGAAGCGATAAACTCAGCTAAGACCATGAAATAGTTCAACACGCCACCGACTCCAAACTATAGACCGTCACTCAGTAAAAAAAAAAAGCGAAAGCAAGAACGTCGTGAACGGGCCGTCATCAAACCAGATGGGAAAAGCGTAGTCTTGACAAAGGTGAAGAGATCTAAAAGAAACACAGGGATTAACCCTCCGCTCTAAGAGCCCTCAGTCTCGCACCGAGAGCGTCTTCAACCTCGGCGTCGGCATGTTTCGTGGCCGATTCCTTCACGTCCTCCTTCGGCGCAGCATCAGCCTCGAGGGCCATTCTCAAATCAACGCCGGCATCGTCGGCCAACTGCTCCAGCAACTTGTCCACCTCGCTTTCGCCCTCAGCGCCGTACTCCTGCTGACTGACGCCCTGGGCGACGTCGGAGATGGCCGAACTCGCGATCTTGAAATCCTCGCTGCGGGCAAGGAAGTTGTTCGCATGGGCTAGGAGGTGTTCCAGGTTAACGCTGCGGCTAGCGGCGTCGAGGCCGCGCGAGGCCAAGGCTAGGGTCCGGGAAGTATCGCGTGTGCTCTGCGCTGCCTTGAGCTCGTTAATGATCACGTCGGCCCGCGCGGCCTCCGCCTTCAGGCTGATTTGTCGCTTCTTTTCCCGTATGGCGGATCCAGCATGGATGCGTGCGATTTGGAACTCGCGGTTTCTCATCGCTCGATCAGCTTTGGCTCGTTCGGCCTTGTATGTGGCCTCGGCTCGGGCCGCTTCCTTTTTGAGTCGGTTGGAGTGTAGCTAGACATATTTATTTCGGGTAAAATCCCGCCTGTTGCGTTAGCCATGGCGTTCTATTTGATCCGGAGTTGAGCGGGGAGATATAGTGAGTGGCAATCGGAGGTGTTTGTCGCCATGGTTTGCGCTGACTCGTCTTATGAGAAAGATGGCTTTACTGACATACCTTGACATTCGTGCGCGCTTCTAATATCGGATCTCTCAACGGCATCTTGAAATCTTTCCTTTGTTGCTTGTCAAGTCGAGGGAAGACTGCACTGTCGCTCAATGGGCCACGTCCCCAGGCGGCGATATCGATAGATTTACAAACTTACCAAATCAAGTTTAGGCTAGATTCCGCTAGGGGCCAAGCTCGGACTCTGTTCCGCTGAGTTCCGCTGATCAAGTAACTACCACGTGACTGACTTGGCTTTGGAGTCACGTGTAGTTTAGCTGCCCTTTTCAGATCGACCAATCAGCTGTCATCGTTGCCAACAGCTTCAGGCTCGTTTAGGAACTCGAGTTAAATTGGTCCATGAAGCGATCAAAAGTCGAGATGTACGGATTATGAATGTGTTGAATTGATGTACTAGCTCCGTATGGCGAGTTTATTCACTAGTAACACCCCTGGGAATGGAACCGTTGAATGCATGCCTGTCGAGATGTCTACGTCGATTCTTTGCAGCATCCTCAAAGGCTGATTCAGTCGCTGTGGATGTTGCCATGCCATTTCATGAATCGTCTGACATGCCAAATTATTCAGTTGCGAGAGCCTCCGTCGCCAACGGTCAGTCAGAAACTCTCGATAGTCATCTTCCCTAATCCACTCGTCGTAAACCAACTCTTCTACTGAGGGCCATTCTTCCGGCAGCCTAGCCAGCATTTCTCGCATCATGCGTAGGAATTGCTGCTTTTTCTTTTCCATCCAGATTTCGTTCACGAAATCCAAAGGACTCCCAATCGTCTATAGCAACAGAGCATTTCCGGTTTCCCCTTTGTATAAGTTTGGACCAGTTATAAATCACGAACTTATAGAAGGAATACGTAAGCTCACCAATATCATCCCAGTATTTTGAGCACTCCGTACTTCCCTTGCGGAATTTTTCAGGAGGTGCACCAAGAAGTGCCATCATATGCGCAAAGTGGCGCATCATATCAATCTCTCCCTCCCTTCCACTCCGGAAAGGTGTGAGGCTTGGGACAATGACCATATCCTGCCGATTAGTGAACGCCATTATCAACATAGCACCAAATAGTACCTGTCAGCATGAAATTGGAGAAGTACTTCCTCATCGAATTTTTCGGGAGGATGCAAGTCTTTATATCAATGACGTATGGAGACACGTGCCGCGGAAATGCATCTACTCCGGTTTCTTTCTCAGTTCTGTGTCGATCTTCGCATTTATCCTGCCCGTAAGATTGAAAGGACCTCGGATTCCAGGAGAATCAGGAATCACCATGAAGCCAATGTCTTTAAATATCTTCTGGAGGGGATAAAATGCTGGTCTGCCCATAGTAATGGTTGGATAGTCCGTAATTTGAAAACAGGTAACGGAACCAGTGTGGTGGCTAGACGTGTGCTTTCAGCGTAGGTGAGAAGACACAATGACAAAAGAAAGGGGATCGTAGCTAGAATCCTGAATGTATGGACTGTGATGAAATCAATCGAAATTGTATTGCACCTTGCGTAGTCTCCACTAAATAAACTTAAGTTAGCAGCAGCTTACAATGTGTGCGGGCATGTTTCAACCATTATTCTATTCTGAGTCCTGGAGTCGTTATCGTATGTCTTCACTTCTGACGCTGAAAAGTCCTTGTTGGAGTCTAGAGCCATGACTCGCAGACGCCCTAGCAGATCAAGATTACCTGATATGGTAGTACTTACCTCTCATTGTTTCCATGGCAGCTGAATAACGATCTGTTCTAGAAACCTTTGCTAATCCATAGGGACTAAAGCGGAACCAGGAGGACCTAGGATAGGCATTCTATGTATCGAGAGGTTTGAAGAAAGGTCACTCGCAGGAGTCGCCTTTTGATTGCCAGGTCCCGAAGGCAGCCCTTATGTTATATGTGGTCTAGTAGAAAAACTTAGTATTTATGACTAATGGATGCCATTATGGCCAAAACCAGTCCCATACGTAATTCAGGCATATTGCCTTGGAAATACAGTGAATTTGCCTATGAATTTCATGCATACCTTCGTACTTGGACCTTCCCCTACCGACCACCTATGAGATTCTACTCTGTCGCTACTAGTTGCTATTGTGCATGTCCAACACGGTGCTGATCCTCGTATTGCCATCTTCGAGTCATGTCTCCCAAGAGCTCTCGCCGCCTAACCCCGATGCCTCGAAAGAGGTGGGAGCTCAAAAAGAAGTGGTATCAGCAACTGAAAGACTTGATCGCGATTTTGGAAAAGGATCATAGGAAAGCCATCCTGCGCAAAGAGGACCAACAGAGCTAGGCATCCGTTTTTCTCGATTTCACGCAGAAGAGGACTCGGACGTCATGAATCAGTATTTCAGTCCTTTACCGCGTGAAAACTTGCCTATTTCACCTTGTGATCCTTCTCTCTATTATCCCGATGAGGGTGATGCGCATCCGATTCTCTGGCCACGCAGACCCCGGCAAATAAGCAGCGAATACGTGGAAGGTCGCCGACTTGCGGCCATTATTTCACGCCATCTGTATGAGATCGCGAAGCGGCTCCCTCGGAAATGGAATGAGATTGGGTAAGATCTTCGAGCTTATGAATCCAGTATACACAGCAATTCCAATGCTTACAGAATGTCACAGACCCATGAACCCACCTCGGCCTGGTGTAAGATGGTGTGACAAGCTTGGTTTGGAGCACTACTTCCTCGTTGAATGCATTTATGAGCTTTCGTCAAAGAGGAAGGCCGCATCAAATACTTATGATGGCTTCCGATCATCCACCAGTTGAAGAGAATGCATTGATTCGATCAGAGGTTCTTGCCAGGCTCAGTTTCATGAGATGGAAAATGAGGTCGATGGAACGACAACAATCCCTGATTTATCCGGTGAGTCTTGCCGCTTTCTGCTGTTTGTTGAGCTATTAAAGAATTCTAATATCATCCAGGTGCTGGTCATAGGCATTCTTAACCGATTCAAAGTCCACATTTTACAGGGTCACTTTGATGGATGCTTGAATGTGCGGCAGAGCGATACCTACGAATTTCAAGTTGGAAAACCATGAGGAGGTTATGAAGCTTGTCATTCGTTGGCTCATGTCAACGCCGCATGGGGACACAACTCTCAGCATGGAGCTGGCGACTATTGAATCGAATGATGAACCAGCTGATGACGAGGATGATGATGCCGCTATCGACGATGGCATGACTTGACAGGTAGAGTGACTTTCGACAGATTGTGAGTTATATGAAACGGAATACCACGTTGCAATTGAGGATGCCTGGGTAGTAAGAGTCCTGCCGAGGACTTCGGACTTGTCACAGACGACGGCGAGTGTTCCAAGATGGCAATGCCATAATCACCGTTTCCTGCAACAATATCAAAGGGATTACGATGGCTCCTGCTTACGAAACAGCGCGCAAGACCTCCCGAAAACCGAACCCTGGCAGGAAGGTGATGCCGAGAGTGATAGGTTAATAAAGTCAAGTCAGCAATGTACCGAGAACAAGTCTACCGGACCGCACTCTACTTCCACGGTGTCATGCGCAGACTCCATGTCTGTGGACTCGTTACCGCTCATTGTTTGGATTATTTGAGTTCAATGCTGACATTACTGGTAATATGCTACGGGCAGCGGCCCCAAATCTAGTTTAATCAAGCAACTTTCCCCGACATCGTCGATGGTGACTCATGAGTTCCCGGACTCGCTGCTAGAGGTTGTTTTCTGTTTTCTGCTGGCACTGATCGTCAATGCCAACAGAATTCCACACAAATTCGCCAAACTTCTCGAATTAAAGATGTCCCATGGCCCGTATTGTTCCATTTTCAGGAGGGACAGGGGGGCGCTTTCTCCTTTCAGATACTTGATGTAATTGATGCCGTAGCGAGGAACGGTAATGAATACCTCGTGTCGACTCTGCGACACAAGGATGAAACTGGACAAATGCTCACTTCGTTAGTCATCAACACAACCAAATTCTCATGCATCCCTATGTCCCTTACCGATGCGTCTCAGGGTCCGGAAACCCTCTGCTTGCTATGGCAGCGGCAATCTGCGTCGATTCTTGCATTTGAATCTGGTCAATGTCGAGCACTCGGGCATACGGCTTAACCTCAATAATTGCTGTCGTTTTCTCATCATTTGTTTCCAAGTAGCCGTCGGTTCTCGCCGCGATGCGGGCTCTCCCCAGATCTGCTTTGAAGAACTGCTGGACCAATTTCCATTCAGCAGTGGCATGTAGACAGAATGCCACAATGGCGGCTAGAAGCATGATCAATGAAGAATTGACAATCATTTCGTCCTGAGTAGATTGGTACAGCTCTTTGGCGGCTGTTTCCGAGATTGGTGAGGAGGTGAAAGGTTCTATATGGCTTCGCTGAGGCTATCGACACTTGACTCGCTAGATGTCGATTGAATATCGGGATGCTGGTGTTCCTGGGTAGGGATTCGCGATTACTTTGCGAACCCGCACTCGACATTGACATCGCGTCCACAGAGCTATCCAAATTAAGTTGAGGCCTGTGATGTTTGGGAGTCCCCAATGAGCTAGCAGTTCATTATAATTCGATGATTTATTCTTTCCAGAAATTGGCGAATATATTCTTCTGATTCTACATTCTGTTTGGGGAAAATATCAACTTACTGGGGATTTCGATCGGAAATTTGCAATTGGAAATGGCGAACAAGCGTGAACAACCCGAGATTTGGGAAGTCTCTGAGATGAGTCTTTCGATCCCTGCTGTCTCTGACGTTCTTAATGTACTTCCGAAACTCGCTGCAATTCTTCAAGTGTTTTTTTTTTTTTTTTTTTTTTCCACCAATTCGTGGTGTCTCGAACTAATCCCTAATTCCTCAGGGTTCAAAGACTCGCCTAGACTGTCTTTCCAGTAAACCCTGAGAGAGAGGAACGTTATTCTATTCATCCTCGAAGCGGATGGAACCTGTGATACGTCTCGAATGCTTCAATTCTCCACTCCCATTTCAGCAGCCATTTCTTTCCAGCGTGCCGTAGTGTTGGGGATGGTGGAGGGCTTCATGATGCTCTGGGTCTGGGCTTGAGGCAGGCGAAACGTGGTGCTCAGTTCGGATTGTCAACAATGAGACTGCAAGGTGAAATGAAATTTGTTGAAGTTCGCTCAAAAATGAAACCGTGGGGGTGGGAAATGACGGAAAGGAATTGTGATCCCAGAAGAAACATACAATCTCAATATGTAAGGCAATACCCGAACTGTGAACGATGCTAGTTCCGCGAAGGAGTGATTGCTTCATATCCAATTTGGAAGCTAGTACCAGATGTGAAATGGCGAACATATATACATTGATGATTGCTCGTCATTGCTCTGGCATTGGCATGATCACTTTACGGAATCCCAGTTCAACGCCCAGTTTAGAAAGCGTTTACGCAGGTTGCAGTTCAACGAAGGTAAAAAGAATTGACTTCAATTTGACAGGTACACTTCTCATATTGCAGGACTTGATTGCATGACCAAAACGCACAGATGAACACATGCCCCGATGAGCGGCAGACCAAAAATATACAATCTGCAAGGCGCAACCGGGAAGACAATGCTGAAAACTGTTCCTGTTGCCTCATCATTATCTCCACATGGGACACAATCTTCAGAATGGAGACACTGCTCATCGAATCCGATGACGACCGGCGCGACAATCACCTTAGAGGCTGCAAATCCAATCTACCAGATGGCATATCAATCAGATATAAAGTACCCTCACCAGGAAGTTGTCATTCTTCAGTGGCTGATTCAGCAATAGTTACAAAATTCGAGAACAATAAGGACATGTCGAGAGTCAAAACTCTAGAGAACAGAGCAATGAGGCCGGTTCAATTAAGTTTTAACAGCACCTAAAGTACGAGTGGTGAATGGAATTTGCTCACTAAGTTGGTTAGCCATTCGAAATACGAGCATGACCTGTACTCGTATGAGGAAAAGACGGCATCTTGCCATAAGTCAGCCAGTGGCAGGCTTCACTTGCCCTTTTAGCACGACTTGCCCTAATTTTGCAGGTGGGTTGGGAGGGCCGTTAAGGACGGAGTAGAGATAAGTGATAACCTTATCGAATACATAACCCACAAATCCCGATTCGATAGACTTTACAGTACCCTACAGGCAAGGAGGGAACGACATTCTAGTAATCATTCGCATTATGCTTCGACATCAGATCATTCAAGTACCAATGCAAGCTTCTAAACTCATAATATGCATTCTCATAGTCGTACACAGAGAGAAAACAAAGAAAGAAAAAGGAAAAATAGAAAAACATGTCGCTAATTTACAACGATGCCGAACCCGAACGCCGCTCCAAAGAAGATCTGTAACGCTGTTTCCGCATCCTCCTCATCGCCGGCCGCCGCCTGACGGAATCTATTGCCCAAGCCATGGTTATTAACGACTCCCAGCGCGGGCCCACGTGGACGTCATCGTCGACTGCCCGCCGGTCATTCCGATGACGAGAAAGGTTCTCCCTAACCGCTAGCTGCAATGCCTTGCCCGTCGCATCTCGAAGTGGACGCGCCAAGGCAGGGCTGCACTCCAGCAGTCTGGCGAGCATTCTCATCCGGAAGACCGACCGACGGCGGCTCGACGACGGCATCCAGTGCGCCGACAGGCTCGGCGTCGAAATCAACCAGTGAATCAAAGGCAAATGCTGATAAATCTCCTCCACTGAGAAGGTCAACGGACAGCCCACTTTCAACGATGTCAAGATCCGAAGCAGAGGGAGAATCAGACCGGAATAGGCTGCGGAACTCATCGTCAGAAAGAGGAGCTGCATGTGGACCATCTGCAGCGTGAGGTTCCAGTTCAGGTTGGAGGTCGTCGAACCCAGGAAGCTTAACGGACCCGTCGAGGCCTTCGACTGACACTGCAGGTCATCACACAACATCGCTGCAGGATGTTGTGTCGAATCGGAGGCCTCCGACAAATCCGTGGGCTTCGAGCTGGGGGACGAGGGCGTGGGGAAGGGAATGCGTTCCAGGCCAATATCTTCTGGTTCTTGCTTGAACAATGTCGGCGTCAACGTTGGAGAGTTCGAGTCATCGACAACATTGGACTTGGGTGTTGTGCCGCGCGAGCCGCGAATCTCTGCGGAGAGCTGCTCGACTTGGCGGGTTAGCCGACTGTTCTCGGCCTCCATCTGCGCCAGTCGCTGCAGCAGGAACGCGTTTTGTTGCTCGAATCGCTTCTTCTCGTTTTCGAGTCGCTCTACTTCCATGCGCTTGCGTTCCCGTGATGTCTGGGCCGCAGCGCGATTGCGAAGGACGCGCTCGATCCGGCGCTGTTCCTTTTCATCTTCCGTCTTGGCTCGTTTTCTACGATCATTAGCGATGATCTAAACATAATCTTATTCTATGACTAAGCTTACCGAGGCGGCAAGTTGGTCTTGGGAATCGGAAGTTCCTGACCCCATGACCTTCGCTTCTTGACGGGCTTCTTCTCTTCGGGCTTCTTGTCGCCCTCCTTTGGTGGCGGCGGGTTGAGAGATGTGGCGTCGGGAGAGATGGTGAGCTGGGGCAGCTCCATCGATGGAGCGCCAACCATGGCGGACAGTGGCAGAGGCAAGTCGCTCATCATCGTGACTTTTCGTTACTCAATCGCTCTCGATGTTGGATGGAATGCTCGAGAGTATGAGATGTTCTGCCCGGAGAAAAAGGCCTTATGTCAGAAAAGGCCACGCTGGCATTGACGGGACATGACTCCGAGAGTCCGGAGCCTGCAGCGAAAAAGGCCAGGTGTTCAAAAGACTGTGAGGACAGTGCCTGGAGGCTTCCAGAGAGTCGAGGGCTCAGCGGCTCTTTAAGGCCAGCGTGTTCTCATCCCTGGCGCAGCACCTCCTCTCTGATTGGCTCCAGCACATCAAAGGGGGCGGATCCGATGGGGATCCGATGGGGGCCCGTTATGTCAGCGTTTCAGAAATTCCCACCAATCATCCGCCCCGATCTCGGAAGGGGCGAATGATGAATCCCCCTCCTTCTTCCTGGGTCTCACTGCTTCCTCAATAAAAATAGCCATCATGACAGTTGATCTTTCTTTGATTTGCAGGTATGGAATAGTTACTTCTTTTCCTCCAACTGGCTCTCGTTCTCGAGGTTGCAAATTCCTGTAGTGTATGCGTCGTGGATATGCACTAAAAAGCCCGCACTCGGAAGGTGCATGTGTCCCTTGTCCCAAACGACTGCCGAGGCCACAATCTGGGGTTGCAAAATGTCACTAGCCCCTCCAAGCACTCCTTCAGCCCCCTTGGTCTTGAACAGGTGAACTGCACATTGATTTCGCCATCGATCCACTAAGGGTTAATTGGCTCGTGGCAATGCAGCCCCCTTATTGTAGACGGAGTATTGATCTCAAATTCAGGGGAATGCCATGAGGTCGCATGCATATCCGAGTCGTCCACAGGCTGCAGCGAGGCGGTATGAACCACCAAGGGGGCTGTGTCTGCGACGTCAGACCCTCTACGGGTCAGACTGGAGAAGTCGTAGACCGGAGTCTCCTTGTTCTCCCTACTAAACGACCTTGGCATGGATGATGGGAACGGGCGGCATCATTGAATGGCTTCACAATGAAGCGTCGGTCTAGCCTAGTTGTGGTACTAGTACGAATCAAATCGGCTTGAGAGAGGATGATTACAGGAATTCTCTTTTGGCATGACTACGGAGGAGCTCAGAGCCTCAGTTCCCGCCCCCCATTCCAGAAATACATGGCAAAAGAGCAAGGGCAAAATCATTATTTTCTTTCATGAGAACGAAGAATGCCAATCTAACCCAGGAACCACCCATGACTGCACCCAACGCCGTGCCTAATGATCAATCTACAAATTCATCAAACTAAGGGTTATTAAAAGTTGCCCCGTAATCGGAGATCAAACACTCGTGTCCATCGTATCGTCGCCGGCGGCCCGGGCGGCCTCAGTTTCGGGATCGGGGACGACTACGCCTCGGCCACGACCAGCGAGGAGCTCGCGGCGGATCTCCGGGCTGATGTCCTTGTGGCCACGGACAAGGAGCAAGTCCAACAGTGCCTCACGCTGGTCCTCGGTGATATCATTGCGGTATCGCTGCGCAAAGGCCAGGAGACATTGATGCCAGATGACAGGGAGTTTGAGCTCCACCGCAGAGGCCGACGGTTTCTTGCCATCGACCGCCATCTGATCCTCTGGCCGGTCCATGGCGCGGAACCGCAGGAAGTGGAAGACCAAAGCGTCGATCACCTTGTACGGTAGGGCGTACTTTTTCTCCAACAGGGTTTTGATGAAGATGTTGGCCGCCCCTGTGCCCTCTGAAGAGAGCGTTGCGGCCGTTTGATCGGCGACAATCTCGCACAGCCGCAGCAGGGCGGCAGCGGAGTGTAGGACGGGAATGGATACCCGAGCAATGACGGAGGCAATGATGTGCGCTTCGCGGATGGTGCAGGTGCCGCTCTGCACCAAGGGGAAGAGTAGCCCTTTGAAAAAGCAAGCGGGCTTGAAGAGGGACTTTCTTAGCGAATTGTAGAGGTGCACATTGAGCTTGCGGTTTTCGTGAATGTCCTCGCGCACTCGTTCCAAAAGCACAGTATTAATGAATTCCTGGGCGATGGCGGGCTTCGACGAGATGAAGATCCGCGTTGCACCAAAAACAGCATTGGGAGTCCAATTCTCGGGCCGAGTGATCTCAAGGAGCGCATTCCAGTGAGGCAGGGTGGGCAGGATTTTGAACGGTTTCGGGAAGGGCCCAGACTTGTAGCGAGACAGAAGGTGGCCGACTCTGCTCACGATTAGTACATCAATGCGAGTTATGAAATCATGTCATTGCGTACTTTGAAAATACTTCAACAGCTTTAGCAGGAAGCTGAACGGCACCCTCTGGCGGCGCACCTTGGCCGCCTGACTGGTTCTTAGCCTGCTGCGCTTCGTATGCCTCAATCTTTTCCAGGATGAGACTGGTCAGGTTGGTGCCTGGACCTTCATCTGCATCTCCCGAATCGAAGATGGGGTCCTGGTCACCACTGGGAAGAAATTTATTGAACGTATCCAAGTCGTTGGGGTCGACTTCCTGTTCACAGTAAGCAATCAATTGACATACACGCAAGACAAGAGTATCATACCACTTCCTCAACGTCCTCTTCATCACCCCATTGATCATCTTCGAATTTGTCCTCGTCCTCCGAGAATTGCTCATCTTCTAATCGCGACGAAAAATCAAAAGCTGTGTTTCGCTGCGCGCTTTCGCCTGAAGCAGCCCGTTGCTCAGCGGCATCTTCTTCGGCCAAATCTTGACCAATCTGCAGGATCTTCCGGGACGTTTTGGCATCGATAAAGTCGTTGCCCGCATCTTCGTCGTCGACTCGGCGTGACCTTTTCTTCGCCGGTTTTGTGCGAAGGTGGCCGGCATTTAGAATATCATCTGCAAGCGGATTATGCTTGCGTTCTGCCGCGGCTGACCGCGACCGGGAATGAACCTTGGGCATGTTGACGACTGTACAATCTCTAATCGTCAACACTCAGTCTTGCTTCTGTACTTCCGATGAAATTTGTGCGGGCGGTGAGCGATAATTGATGCGGAACCCCACTGCAAACAGAGCAAACAGGACAAATCGGGTGGTGCGCAAGACTCACCGCCTTGGCCGAGACAAATACTGCCGGCAGAAAAACACCGCCTTTCAACCGCGTCCATCCTTTGACGGAGAGAAGTCGCATTAGCAGCTCCTCTTATCGGGATGAGGACGCTGGGACTCAGTTTGTCCTAATAGACAGCTATGTGAGGAATATTCCGAATATTCCATCTGATAAGCTTCGTTCTTTATTCCATTGCCAGGCCATCTCGACTGCCCAATCGAGTTCTTGGAGAATCGACTACTTTCAAGGCTCAAGCAAGTGCCGACAAATAACACGCTATTTAGTGCGGACGGCCGATTGAATACTTTGCTGCGTCTAACGCACTACAGACTTCTCCTTTCGTGACGAGATGCCGGACCCCCAAGGCAAATCCTCCCCGGCCCCGGCCGCGGCGGGGTCCGCAGTCGCGGAACGATCCAAGCGAAACAAGCGCGACAGTCGCAAGAAGCGCGAGGCCAAAGGACTGGAGCCCGATGGTGCGCCACCCAAGAAGAAGTCCGCAGTTAGCGCCAACATTGCTCGACCCTCAACGGCTCTGTCGATCCTGCGGCCAATACTGCTGACCGATCCACGACCCTCGGACGTGTACCCGCCGCAGCCGCGGCAGATGAACTACGCCTTCACAAAGACGTCAGATGTGCTCAAGCAGAGCTGGGAATTCTACGAGGTAGCTGACAAGCTGACGAACAAGAACGGGTTCCGGTACAGCTATGCAATTGCAGATCCGCTCTTCGAGCACATCAAGTACCGGCAAACGGATCTGGCGCCGTACCATGCTCGATTCAGCTTCGAAGACTCTCCGGCAGCGATTGCATTTTCCAAGGATGGACGGGCGGTGTCGACAAACGAGCCTTGGCATTCGGCGCGGGCCAATGTGTGTGCTAGAGAAGGCAAGTACTACTACGAGGCACGCATTATCAGCGGGATTGTGAATGCAGAGCAAGGTTCCAATCCTCCATCATCGCGCGGTCATGTCCGACTGGGTTGGGCGCGGAGAGAGGCCGAGCTGGACGTCAATGTTGGTGTGGACAGCTATGGCTACGGCCTCCGCGACGTCAATGGCGAGGCCGTCCACCGGATGCGCTGCGAGTACTTTTTCCCGAAGGGCGAAAGCATCCGTGAGGGCGATGTCATTGGACTACTAATCACGCTACCTTCTTTGTCACTACACCGAAAGATCGTCGAAGGGACCTACGACCCTGCCGTCGATGGGCCGCGGGAGACAAACGGCGACGATCAAAACCAACAAACTTCAGCGCGACAAGAACAACAACAGCAACCATTCGTAACCAACATCATCCGAGACCGGATTCCATTCCACCTCAAGAACGACTTTTGCTGGCAACAATCCAACGTCTTTCCCACCAAGGCCCTACGCGATTATGCATTCAACCTGAAGGAGCCACCGACGGTCAGCACACCAAGCCCGACAAACCAAGAGGACCCTTCATTACGGACGCTTCCCGGCTCCAGTATTACCGTCTACCGCAACGGGCAGAAGATGGGAACGCCATTCCGCGACCTCCTCGCCTTCCTGCCACCCGCCAGCCGTCTCGGCAACGGCACGAACCACCTCGGCATCGGCGAGCGCGAGAACGCCGACGACGGCATGATCGGTTATTTCCCGACGGTGAGCTGCTACGGCGGCGGCGCGGTGGAGTGTCGCTTCGAGGGGCCGTGGTGGTATGGTCCTCCGCCGGACGTCGACGACGTCCGTCCAATCGGGGAGCGGTACGTCGAGCAGATCGTCGAGGATGTCGTCGCGGATATCGTCGATGAGGTCGAGGCGATGTTTCTTTTTGGCGAGGAGGCAAAAGAGGAGAATTCTCCTGTTGCTGCTCCTGCTCCTGCTCCTGCTTCGGCCACGAACGGTGCGGCGACTGCTAGTAATGGGACTCCAACTGGCGGAGGCTCGGCGGACGAGTCGGCTATGGCGGTGGATGGTCCTCCGGGTCCTACGGCGCCGTCAACGGCTACGTCTAGTCCTGCACCGACGGCGCCTGTTCCAGCAGCTGGACCACCACCCGCCACAACAGCCACAACGGTTGACGCTCCCCAGGTTCCACCCACAGAGAACGGAATCAAACCCCCGCAAGAACCACAGACACAGCAAGATGGCGATGTGACCATGACCGGAACAGGGAACTAATCGAATCATCTTCCCAAGTACGACAATTGACGCATGTATGAGTACTGTACATTACTCTTGACAAAATCATATAAGGGCATCTATTTTACAATATTTTTTTTTTATTTTACCTTTACAGTGTCCCTAAACCTGCTCAATCAACTCCGCAACCTTAAGGACAAACTCATCATCGCCGTACTGGCCAATGACTTGAATTCCCACAGTGTCGGAACCCTCATTATTGTCAGCGGCGGCAACGGGAACCGACACAGCAGGGAGACCCGCCAAACTCGCCGGAACGGTGAAGACATCAGTCAAATAGGCGCTCAGCGTCGACGACGATGATGACGACAACCCATTCGGCATTACCGATGATAGGGTTGGCGCAGTAGTTGCTGCAGTCGGACAAATCAGCACATCCACGGCCGGATCCTTATCCCCGGCGTTGCTACTCGTTTTCCGTGAGAGAGGATTTTCCATGGCAAACACGCGATTGAAATCCTCCTGAACAAGACGACGCACCCGCTGCGCTTGCACAAAGTAATTGTCCATTGCGTCCGCGCTGAGCGAGAACGCGCCGAGGAGGATCCGCCGTTGGACCTCGGCGCCGAATCCCTCCCCGCGGGTTTTGGCGTAAAGATGCCCGCTGCGTGCGTCGGCGTCGTCGCTGTCCGGCCCGGTGGCGCGGGTGCCGAAACGGACGCCGTCGTACCGGGCGAGGTTGGAGGATGCCTCAGCAGGGGCGAGGACGTAATAGGCGGAGAGAGCAGATTTGGTGGAGGGCAAGGAGACGGCATGGATGCTGTGGCCTTCGTTTTGGAGGTTGGTGAGGGTTTTCCGCCAGGTGTCTCGCACTGATGGGGAGAGTTCCGCGAGATTGTATTCTAGGGGCACGCCGATGCGGAGAGGCTGGGAAGTGAGGCGGCCGGAGAGAGGCGGCGAGGAGAGTCGTGATGTGATCCGGTCCCGAGTTTGAGGAGAGAGGTTCGTTGGATCACGGTGGTCGTGATGGTTTAAGACACCTGCCGGCAAGTCAGTACAGAGTACATACGTAATAGATGGGCATAGCATACGGAATACATCCCGAGCGACCGCAGTACTCCTAGCCATGATTCCAACCGTATCTAGCGAGTTTGCATAGGCCACGACACCCCACCGCGAGAGCAGTCCGTACGACGGCTTGAAGCCAACGGTACCAGTGTACGCCGCAGGCAACCGCACCGATCCTCCCGTGTCGGTTCCCAGAGCACTGCACAATCAGCAATTGCAATTAGACGTCCTTGGGGCAATATTACTCACGCGTAGCACTGCTCCGTCGCAACAGCCACGGCGCTCCCACCGGAGCTCCCTCCCGCAGAGAGCTCCTGGTCCCCTCTTGCATTGCGCACCGGCCCAAACCGTGAGTGCACCGAGTGTGAGCCCATGCCAAACTCATCCAGGTTCGTCTTCCCCGCGATCACGGCGCCAGCGCGCTCGAGTTTCTGCACGACGGTCGCATCGAACGGGCTCGTGAAGTGGTCGAGGATCCGTGACGCGCATGTCGTCGGCATCGAGCGCGTGCAAATGTTGTCCTTGACGGCGATTAAGTGGCCGTCGAGCGGGGATATTGACTTGCCTTTCCATTGAATCGAGTCAGCAATTGTCTTGAGCTCTGGAAAGGAAAAAGCTAGTCACCATTCTGTCTGCGATCATCTGCCGCGCGGACGCTGTCCAGCCATGGCCCGGACCGCTGCAACGGCGTGATAAAGGCATTTAGCCCAGAGAATGTCCTTTGATTAACGATGCATTTTTCTGCCTCGCGTAGGAGGGACATTGGCGCATGAAGTTGGATTTTTTTGTTTTGGTTGATTTCATCGACATGATGTTTTCGGGTACTCGGAGATCGGCGACGGATCCGACGTCATAAGCCGAAAGCTCCTCCATTCCAACATTCCCGTCCTCGATCTCACTCCGAATTGACCAGAAAGGAGCGAGGAAAAATGTGGCCAGCTGCAGCTGTGTGTGCGCGCAGTCTTTCGTCGTCATTGAGGAGCAGGTCTCCTCCAATCATCCGGAACATGGACCGCGTTGTCCAGGGCCAACGGAATGTTTCTGTCTACGGGTACACCCAGGCAAAAGCGCTGATTTTCTCTAAATACGGCGAGCCCAAGGATGTTCTCAAGTATGTTGCGGCGCTATATTGTTCTCTGTAGAGAGCATTCATTAATCAAACAAACAGATTGCACCAGCATTCCATCTCCGCGCCTCACGGCACCAAAGTCAACCTCCGCCTACTGGCCGCGCCGTTGAACCCGGCGGACATGAATCAGATCCAGGGCGTGTACCCTGCGAAGCCGGAGTTTACAACGACGCTAGGTACGGCGGAGCCCGCTGCGGTAGCCGGCAACGAGGGCGCCTTCGAGGTGACCGCTGTGGGGAGCGAGGTGAAGAACCTCCAGAAGGGTGATTGGGTGATCATGCGGCGCACAGGGCAGGGAACCTGGCGCACACATGCACAATTGGATGAGTCCCAACTCATCAAGGTTGAGGACAAGACCGGCCTGACCCCTGTGCAGGCGGGAACTGTCAGCGTGAATCCCGTCACTGCCTACCGGATGATCAAGGACTTTTGCGACTGGGACTGGCTGCGCAGCGGCGAGGAGTGGCTCATTCAGAACGGTGCCAACAGTGGCGTCGGGCGCGCCGTCATCCAACTCGCACGGCTCTGGGGTATCAAGACTTTGAACGTTATCCGCGACCGCCCAACCCCCGAGGAGACGGAGGCTCTGAAGAAGGACCTTATCGACCTCGGTGCCACTCACGTCATTACTGAGTCTCAGCTCCTCTCGCGCGAGTTCCGCGACATCGTCGCGGAGGTCACCCGCGGCGGCAAGGAGCCCATCAGGTTGGGCCTCAACTGCGTGGGCGGCGAGAACGCCACTGCCATGGCCAAGGTGCTCGCCCCGGATGCGCATCTCGTGACATATGGCGCCATGTCCAAGAAGCCTGTCACCCTGCCCTCCGGCCTGTTGATCTTCAAGAACCTTGTCTTTGACGGATTCTGGGTCAGCAAGTGGGGGAATAAGCATCCGGAGCTCAAGGAGAACACCATCAGGGACATCTTCCAGCTCATCAAGGCCGGAAAGTTCAAGGATGTTCCCGTACAGGAGATCAAATGGAAGTTCGACACCCCGGAGGCGGACCTTGCGCAGGAGGCGCAGGGGACTCTGTCTGGCTTCCGGCCGGGTAAGAGCATTCTCGTCTACCAAGATGATTAAACTGATGTAAATGTAAAGTTATAAATTATGAGATGACTATGTAATCGTTGATCTAGTCGCACTTCCAATGCTCCTTAACCCACGAAACAAGCAGATCATTCATCATCGTCCCGTTCATGTAAATGCCCGAGTCCTTCTCAAAATCCACATCAAGACCCGAAAACTTGGCAGCCAGCGCCACGTATGGCTCGATGAACTCGTTGTAGACAAGATCGACCGTATCAGAGTCCGACACCTGTTGGCCGTGGCTCACCAGCGACTGCAAACAGTTGGGCACACGGTAGAACGAGATGGGTGAGTGTACGGTATCGTCGCCGTCATCGCCGGCGTCGTCAACGGTCGTGTAGCCAGGAATAATCCGCGGGCTCTCTTGAAGAACCTTTTGTCCGGATTGCTGCAGTGGGTCAGTCATTGTCTCGACAATGATGTCCTCCTTGTAGGCCATTTGCTGCGGCGGAGCTAGAGAGATGTAGCTTAGTGGCCGCGGCAGCGACTCCGCCATGACCTGCGGCTGTTTGTTGAGTACCTCGACCAGCCGCTTAGCTGTCGCGAGCGGCACGCCAGGCACGTATTTGAACCGGTTGGTAAAGGGAGACATGATGTAGGTTGTGTCCCGCGTGAACGGGCCCTTGAAAATATCGAATCGGATGGCGCCTGTGTTGATGATGGCCAGCGCCGGCGTATCCTTTCGCTGTTCATCGCGAAGTGTGTCCGGGAACACCTGTTCCTCGAGCCAGCTGTAGACGCTGTCCTCGCTGGGGTACGGTGCTCGATTCAACCAGAGATCCTTTGGCGCGCAGCCGTAGGTGTAGTCAAGGTCGAGAGCCTTCCTGGCCATCGCAATCTGGCGCGTCGTTTCCTTTCCGTGCTCCGTCGGAAACGTGCTCTCGTTGAGGCCGGTATGATGGTACAAAGAAATCAGGTTGAAATCAATGTACCGTCGGTTAAACTGAGGATTGCTGCTTCGCACGTCGTCAATGGACATGAACCCAACCGTCTCCAGAAAACGGCCGCTCGCCAGCGCGTATGCCTTAGCATCGTACTTGGCATAGTCGCGAATGTGCTGGTGACCAGCAAAGAACTGGATGGGGGTGTCCCAGCGAACGCTACGAATCTCCCGGAAGATCACTTCAAACTCTTTCGAGTGCGCCGGCACATGGCCAATAACCACGAACAGGTCGACATCCTCATCGCGGATGGCCTCTTGAAACCACTCCTCCTTGACCGTCTCCTCGACGGGTTGAACAATAGTATTGTTGAAATTCCTGGTAAAATCGAACAAGAATCCAAAGGCGACGATCCGGATGCCCTGGTTCTTGGTCGTGAGTTTCTTGTAGCGTTGCGCCAGAGGGATCCATTCTCCCGTCTTCGGGTCAATAATGTCAATGTTCGACGCCAGATAGTTGCCCTTGAAATTGGGCACGGTGATGTTCAGCTCCGACTCGGAGGAGGTCCGTTTGTAGAGTTCATGGTTCCCTGAGCATATCAGATCGATATGCTGCTGCTTAAAGATCTCGTACAGATATTGGCCTTTTGGATTGGAAGCGTCGTACAGGCCGTTGCCTTCGATCCTATCACCAGTATCGATAAGTAGCAAGTCGGCGCCGTCGGCCTCGGCCCTCTCCCGCATGCGCTCCGCGAACGAGATGTAGTCTCCCCAATCCGCGCCATAGGACGGTCTTCCAGCATCAGCAAGTGCTTTCGTTTTTGACAGACAGCAACGCTTACTCTTGCAGATGGCCGGCGAGCCAGCCATGAGTGTCGGTAGTATGCAGGAAGTTCAGCTTTCCCCAGACCAGGTCTCTGATGGGCGCCGGGATGGGCGGGGGAGCGGAGGGCTGCGCTGCCCATACCGCTGCAGCGGACAGCAGCGTAATAACCTGACTCTTCATGATGAGCTACTTGTTCATGACATCTACGTCTCGAAGCTCCGATCCACGAAGCTGATGTTGCTGGGATCAACAATGGTCGTGATTGGCTGGTGGCTGGTTGAAGGTAGCTCACTTGCCTGTTTGGGCTAATTGCAATTGCGGTTTCCACGTCATAAAAACTCGCGATTTGCACGTAGTTTTGCAGTGCCATTACGTCAGTTTACCCATCAGAGCCATGAATGGAGCGAGCCATACCTGAAGGACAACAGATCAGTCGAGTCAATTGACCTCGTCTTTCATTTAATTGTTCAAAATCGCCTTGGTACGATCGTCTTTCCGTGCATTCAACGCATTGGATGAATTCCGATAATCAACGCCAGTTGTCGCTCAACACCACTAGCCAAGTTGGCCGCCGGTGTAATGCTTAGTCAGCCCCAACAAGCTCCCAGCATCGTCGTTATCACCGGCCAAATTTCTTCCCCTGCAAGACTGTTCGGCTGAATCCGGCCTCATTCTCCAGGCTTCACTTGCCCGTCTCGTCTCGGGTATTTCTTAGCTTGCTTCTATCTGCCCGTTCCGTTTCTTCCCTCCCATTCCTGATGGCCGCTCCCCGGTTTCTTCGGCCAGCAGCCCGGCTGCTGCAGTCGCGAGTCTCGTCGCCGATCCGTCCGGCATTGAGACAATCAGCCTGCGCGCCTTGGATGGGCGTCCGGCGCACATATGCGACCGAGACTAAGGAGATGACAGTGCGAGAGGCCTTGAATGAGGCCCTCGCTGAGGAATTGGAGAGCAACGAGAAGGTGTTTATTCTGGGAGAGGAGGTCGCACAGTACAACGGAGCGTATGGCCACCCAGCCGGATGTCGCGCGGTGCGGTGCTGACGGATGTGATGCAGATACAAGGTCACGCGAGGACTGCTGGACCGATTTGGTCCCAAGCGAGTGATTGATACGCCCATCACGGAGGCTGGCTTTTGCGGGTTGGCCGTCGGTGCCGCTCTGGCTGGTTTGCACCCAGTGGTACGTCCAGAGCTCTTAATCCACATTTGAAGATTGTGTATCGCTAATGAAAGTTGTTTGTAGTGCGAGTTCATGACCTTCAACTTCGCTATGCAAGCCATTGATCAGATCATCAACTCCGCCGCGAAGACACACTACATGTCCGGAGGTATCCAACCCTGCAACATTACCTTCCGTGGACCCAATGGTTTCGCCGCCGGCGTGGCCGCGCAACACTCGCAAGACTACGCTGCTTGGTACGGAGCTATTCCTGGGTTGAAGGTGTTGGCTCCCTGGAGTGCCGAGGACGCCAAGGGTCTGCTCAAGGCGGCCATCCGGGACCCCAACCCGGTTGTTTTCCTCGAGAATGAGTATGCCAGCTACTTCCCCCAATCACAATGTGCGGTTGCTGACTATCCAGGCTGATGTACGGTGAATCGTTCCCGATGAGCGAGGCTGCCCGCAAGAACGACTTTGTCCTTCCCATCGGCAAGGCCAAGATCGAACGGGTCGGCAAGGATATCACGATTGCGTCGCTGTCGCGCAACGTTGGCCTGTCGATGAAGGCCGCCGAGGAGCTCAAGAGCAAGTACGGCGTTGAGGCCGAGGTGATCAACCTGCGCTCGATCAAGCCGCTCGACGTGGAGACGATCATCAAGTCGATCAAGAAGACTGGCCGATTCCTGTCTGTCGAGTCCGGGTTCCCGATGTACGGTGTTGGCTCGGAGTTGATGGCTGTCGCCATGGAGTACGCGTTCGACTATCTGACCGCGCCGGCCGCGCGCGTGACTGGTGCGGATGTCCCGACGCCGTACGCCATCAAGTTGGAGGAGATGAGCTTCCCGCAGGTTGATACGATTGTCAGCCAGGCGGCGAAGGTGTTGCGGTTGTAAGTCTGCAGAAAAAATGATTCCTTATTGGATTCGATCATGTGTCATATTTCGTTTGTTATTGTCATTATACTTTTTAGCTAGCAATTAGACGTGTACGACTAGTCATGAACGCCGTCCTGTACCTCCATGTGACGCCAAACGCCGCCATGCCCAAACCATAACCACTGAATGAGTAAAAAACACTATCAACTGACGGCCACGCGCCTGAGGGCTGGACACCCGTCGTGGCAGGCCGTCGGTCTCGCAGGATCATAATATGCATCTCCCGTTCCATCCGGTCCATAGCCCTCATCCTCTGTCTCGCTTTCTGCATTCGCCGCAGCTTTCGCTACAGGCGCATCCCTACGCTGGGTACTCCCGCCCTCACCCTTCCCACTCTTTCCCCCTCCGGACCCGTCCTCTTCTTCCTCATCATCATCCCCAAGGACATTTTTCCTCTTCGCTGGTGTGGTGGTCGCCGTCGTAGTCGTCGCGGCCGGTACTGCTGGCCCCTTGACCGTAGTAAACGAGCTCTTAAACCCACCCTTCTTGAACCCCGCGCCGGCGGTGGTCTTCCCAGTATTGTTACTACTGCTATTACCAGCGGCTACCTCTGACGTCACGCGCACCAACCCAGCCTCCTCATCGGCCTTGCGCTCTGCGCGCCGTGCGCGTTCCGCGGCATTGGGATCGCGCGACAGCTGCTTGAGTTCCTGGAGGCGTTTGCGGTGCTGGTGATCATAGGAGCCGATATGAGCTTCGTATTCGGGGTGTCGCGAGTAGGACTTGTTGCAGAGCGTGCAGGTGAAGCTGCTCAGAGCGGAGCGGGCGGATTCGGTCTAATAAAATGTTGGTATGTAAGCTGTCCGGTTATGATAAGGAATGGGCGAGCGTACCTTTGGCGCCGGATTTGTGAGTCCGCGCTGAAGTGATGGTTAGTCGTTACTTAGAGCTTAACGGAATCGGTATCATGGGGGAACGTACTGGCGCCATGGTTGAGGCTGGTTGGAGGAGTTAAAAGGGCGTTGGTGAAGCGTGTTGAGGGAGGATTGGCTAGCTGAAGCTCTTTGTTTCGTCGTCGCCCAAGATTTTCATATCTTCCCAACGCTTCTCACCGTTGGCTTGCAGAGTTCCTTTCTACTATATTTTGACAACATATTTTTAATCTAATTTGAAGAGATTGAATGAGCATCTAGCTCTGTAAGTTCCGCGGTCATGGAAATTCCACACAGCTGCTAATACTGTATTGCACTGTAAAAGCAGTGATGTCCAGACCACGAGCATCAAGCATTGAAACACGCTCCGTCCTGTCAATGCAGGAGCTGGAGCCGTCGCCTGTCGACGAATCCTTCGACCTAGCAGAGAGCGGCGAATACTTTCCCCAACATGGCGCTTCAGGCGCAACGAGCGGTCACAACAGCTTGAGCCCACCGCGAAGGTTCAAGGGCCGCGGCTGGGATTTCTGGTGTATGGAGCCCAACAAACATTCCAGGAACATCTTCCCAGGCTAAGCGATCTTAATGGAATGAATCTTTACAGTATCCACAATCCAACGATACTCAACATATCCTCCGACGGTCTTCCTCGGCCTCCATATCGCAAACACATCGCTGCTTCCGCTCGTCACGCGCTCCGTGCCCGACAGCGAACAGTTCCTCCTCCTCACGCGACCCATCTACCAAGCTCCCTCGCTGGAACCATTCATCGTAACAATTCCCATTGTCGCGCACGTTATCTCGGGCATTGCCCTGCGCCGCCTTCGCTCAAAACGCCGCGCACGACTCTATGGGGCCGAGTCCACTCGCCAGCGACACTTGATCCCCTCCTGGCCGAAGCCGAGTTTGCAGGCACGCCTTGGCTATGCGACGATCCCACTCATTGGCCTACACGTCCTCGTGAACCGCGCTGTGCCACTGGCTGTCGATGGTGGAAGCTCGGCAGTCGGATTAGGATACGTCGCGCATGGCTTTGTGCGCAGCCCGTCGTTCTGGACTATCTTTTATGTGCTGTTTGTGGCGGTGAGCGTGTGGCATTTTGTTGGCGGATGGGCCGCATGGTTGGGGTTCAGGGTCACCACAGCGCGGAAGGCGCATGGAGATCGGTCCAAGAGCTTAAGCGGGATCCTCGGCCGGCCGGAGAGTAAGAGTCTGGAAGAGTCTCGGCGGAAGAGGCGCGCATGGTGGACAGTGTATGGTCTCGCGGGCCTGACGACGGCAGTATGGCTTATGGGTGGATTGGGAGTTGTCGCGCGTGGTGGGCCGGGCTCCGGCTGGGAGGCGTCGACGTGGGATCAGCTTTACAAGAGTGTGCCGGTGATTGGGGGGTGGCTATAGAGTACTGGACACTTGTTACGGATAATATTTACTTATACCTAATCTTAATGGGGAACGATTCATGTCATCTGCTGGACGAACAACCAAGATACAGTTCGATGATTAGGACACAAGCTTGATGTCTTAGGCACACCACACCAGGGAATCTCGGCAGGTATTTGTTCAATGGCAGCTGAATAAGTTGATTGTACTCCGTACATCTCAACGCTGGCCATCTGTATTCTCCTGTTCCCATCGTCGATCGAAGCAAGCGGCCCTTAGCGGCTACTAGCCTCACATGTGTCTCGGCAATAGCTCAGAAAGCGAATGCCGTGCAGCGAAGAAGCTTAATTCCGTTTTCTCCGCCATTTTTTGTCCCAACAGTTTGGCTCCTCAAGGATAGTGCTGTCTTTGCTACCCCTGTCACTGCCTTACTGAGTTGCCATATCCGTTGGACCTGCTGTTGGGATGCCTTCTCGGCCGAGATACTCTGGAAGCTCTGTGTCAATGATATCCACTCCGTCGTGCTCATGCGGATATGATCTACCGTCAATCAGCATCAATGTTCTTGCTGATGGGCGAAAAAGGGGGGACATTCGATTTCAGAAAGAATCTGTCGATAAAACCGGTTAGCATGCACCGTGCACTTCCCATGTGTCGTCCCAACATCGTAAAGTGAGGCCGGCATGGAAACTCTGCACCATATTCGATCATTAGTGTCACCACACGGCCTTCTCGTTGCGTATCTGCTTCCGGCACACGTGGCCGTGCCGTCGGAACCATCCCAGGCCCCTTGGCTGAAGAGTCTTGGAGACGGCCATTATGATTCCCGATTGAGCACGAGGCACGGCAGTCAAGCCGAGGGTTTGAAAGCGCGCTGTCGACTACATTTGGACAATGACAAGTTTGGTAATCTACTCATCGTCTCCATTTGCTTTGTCCTGTTGCAATGTTGAACATCACAAATCAGTGCTGTAGTGATACTTTGGTACTATTTGGTTAAAGTGACGTAATTTTCACGTGAATTTAACAGACCGCCTACTAGTCACGGCTAGCACATGAACTCTATCGTGAACCATACTTGAATAGGAAATTATGACTACATGCCAACTTTATTGGCTCCCCTGACAGCGGAAGTCTTCACGTCAAAAAAGCAGCAGTGGTTCATGTTTGCGCCCCGCGGGTTCTGGAGTTATCAATGCAGCCGATTTAGCCACGCGGCTTTCTTTTCAACACTCTCCCGAGTTCGCCAACCCCAGTTCCGGACCATCTCAACCGCGGGCGCCAAAATGGACGCTCCCCCAGGGATAGAAAACAAGCAGCCGATCGAAGTCGACGCGCCGGTTGACATCGACGGCAAGCCGTATGACGCCCTGCGGGAGGGTCTTGCGACAATCCTCAGGCCTTCCTTGGGGGAAACAGGAAAAAGAGATGGGAAAGCAAATGAGCCGGCGACGGTGTTCTACAATCCGATTCAGCAATTCAATCGCGACCTGAGCGTGCTGGCGGTTCGGGTGTATGCCGAGCACCTCCTCGCCGTCCGGAGGGAAAAATTGGAGAGGAAGCGTCGTCACGAGAAGCCAAAGGGAAAGAAGCGCAAGCGGGAAGATGACGCTGGGGACCAGCAGAAGACCGAGGAAAGTGACAAGAATGAGGAGAAAGCGGAACAGGCGGCTCGTGCTTGGGAGGAGCACAAGGCACAATCGTTTCGCATCCTTGATGCTCTGTCCGCGTCGGGTCTGCGCGCACTGCGGTACTCCAAGGAGGTCCCACAGGCGACAACGATCGTGGCGAACGACATGTCCAGGTCGGCGGTCGAGACAATCCGCACGAACATCCGGTACAACGGCGTCCAGAACGTGCACGTCAACCAGGGCGATGCGCGCGCCTACATGTACAGTCTTCTGTCGAGCAACGGGAACAAGCAAAACCCGGAGCTCTCCATTGGACGCTTTGACGTGATCGACCTCGACCCCTACGGCACGGCTGTGCCCTTCCTCGATGCCGCCGTGCAAGCTGTCAGCGACGGCGGTTTGCTCTGCATTACATGTACTGACGCCGGCGTGTACGCTTCGGCCGGATACCCGGAGAAGACATACTCGCTGTACGGCGGGGAGCCGGTACGCGGCCCGCACGGGCACGAGGCTGGGCTGCGGCTGATCCTTCACGCGGTCGCGGCAGCTGCGGCAAAGTACGGGCTGGCGGTGGAACCGCTGCTGTCGCTGTCGATCGACTACTACGCGCGGGTATTTGTGCGGGTGACTCGCTCACCGGCGCAAGTCAAGTTCCTCGCAGGCAACACGATGCTTGTGTACAGCTGTGACAGCGGTTGCGGTGCGTGGACAACGCAGCCTCTCTGCACGACGCGCTCGCGCATCGACCGCACGGGGCAACCCTTTTACCACTACAGCCTTGCCCAAGCACCCCAAGCGGACCGGCGCTGCGAACACTGCGGATTCAAGACGCATCTCGCGGGGCCCATGTGGGCGGGACCGCTGCACAATCAACATTTCATCCGGCGCATCCTGGCCCTCCTCCCGTCGCTCGACCATGACACCTACGGTACCACAGATCGCATCGAGGGAATGCTCACCACCGCTCTCGAAGAAGACCTCAACTACACCGAAGATGATGCTTCTTCCTCGGAGGCCTCTAAAAATCCCATCATCCCTCGAGCTACCGACCCGGCCCATCCCGAACCTCATCCCTTCTACGTCAACCTGGCCGCCTTATCCAAAGTTCTCCACACGCAGACCATCCCCCAAAGCGCATTCCGCGGCGCACTCGCCCGCCTCAACTACAAGACAACCCGCAGCCACACGAAGCCCAACACCGTCCGCACCGACGCCCCCTGGTCCGTCATCTGGACCGTCATGTGTGAGTGGGTACGACAACGCTCGCCCATCAGACCCGACGCATTATCCCCCGGGTCTGCCGGCGCAGGCATCATGCGGAAATACTACAGATACAACCTCCCCCAACAACAACCGCCACCACAACAACAAGAAGAGGTGGAACAGCAGGAACATCAAGGTGAAAGCCAGGATGAGATCCTGGCCGCACTCCGTCGCGAAGTCACCGACACAGCCTCCTCAGCAACATCCACAACAGATCTGGTGACCAAGCTGGAAGCACTGCTCTACCGCAATCTTGCTCTGACTGCGAGACGTCCCCAGTCCGCTGGCACTGTCAGTGAAGGTGGTGACAGTCAAACCGGGGACGACGCTGCAGCGGAAGAAAAGAAGAAGAAAGAGGAAGAGGAGAAGCATAAGAATATTGAAGTGGTCTTTGACGAAGCACTTGGTGAGAAACTTGCCTTGAGGAAGAAGGGTCTTGTTAGGTATAAGATTAATCCGGAGAATTGGGGGCCGATGTCCAAGGCGGCGGGTTGAAAAATTTTCTTTGGTGTTCTTTATATTGTTTGTTGTATACCTTAGGAGGATAGTGAAGAAGAATAGACATGATTCATTCATTACATACATGATAATTATCACTAGAGACGAAACTCGTAATATCAGTCAACAACTCAATCAACTCATAAAACCATCTATGACATAAAACAGATTAGGCAGGAAAATCATGTTCACGTCCGCGAGACGGCAACGGCAACAGCCTGCAAGTCGCCGTGGCTGATGCTAACGTTGACGGTCTTGACGCCGGCTTGTTTGGCGGCTTCGGCGGCAGCGCCGTGCAGCTAGACAATGTAGTTAGTATTTAACGGTAAAAGGGTGTGATTGAGGGTTGGTGGACTTACGTGAACCTCTGGCGCCCCATTGGCATCATTGATGACTTCAATCTCGCGCATGGCAGCACCAGCGCCCTTGGACGCGACACCAAGAGACTTGAAGATGGCTTCCTTGGCGGTCCAGCGTCCAGCAAACGACGCCCGCGGGTTCGGCGCCCGCCGGCAGTAAGCCTGCTCGCGCTCTGTAAAGTTGCGAGAGATGAACTCCTCGTTGTCGATGTTGATGGAGTCTACGCTCTCGACGTCGACGCCTACGCGCGATGCGGGTGACGCGGCAGTGGCAGCCAGCGCTTCCAGAGTGCGCTGCGTCTGCTCGGCCGAGGCGGCGTCGGACTCCGAAGGAGTCTGGGTGCCCGACTGCTTCTTGTCGCCTGTCGGCGTAACAGGCTCCGCCGGGAACTTCAGCTCGCCGTTCGACTCCTGGGTCACCCGCGACTGCGGGTTCAGGAACACCTTGCTCTGGATCCGGTCCTCGTAGGGCGCCTTGTCCTTGGCCACGAACAGCTTGTTGTTGATCAGGCCGTTGTGGAAGAACCGGTAGGCCTTCTTCTGCCGGGCTTGCACCTTGACGCAGTAGGCTTCGTACTGGGCCTTGTCCAGCGTCGCGAACAGGTACTTCGGGTGCACACCGATCGCCTGCGCACCCTTCTGGCCAAAGCCAAACGAGGTCACAGAGAACGCCTTGATGCCGTCCGTCTTGATCGACCGGCTCGGGTACACAATGTAGTCGAACTGCTCCATCACCTTGTCCACGTTGTCCGCGTTGCGATTGCCCGGCACAATGCCCGTGTTCAGCACCTGCAGACAGCCGTTGAGCATCCACGCGCCGGCAGCACCTTTCGGGTGACCCGTCAGGTACTTCTGGAAGATACCCAGGACAGCATTGCCCTTGGTGCGGCCCAGGTGCTTGAGCTGCTGGCAGATGACGTCCGACTCGTTCTTGTCGTTGGCCACCGTCGACGTGCCGTGGAACGAAGCCACACCCAGGTCGTCGATTGTCAGGCCCCAAGTCGCCAGAGCGCCACGCAGCGGCGCGATGCGAGAGTCACGACGCCAGAACTCGTTGCCGAAGCTGGTCTGCGCCTCGGCCTCCTGCCGGCGCGCCTCCCGCTCGATGTGTTCGGTCCGCTCGCGCAGGTAAGCCGTCTCATCAAACGGACCGTCTTCCTCCGACCGCTGGCTCTTGATAGCGGCAACCTCCTCTTGCAGATACAGGTACTCCGACTCCTTCCACTGCTTGATCTGCTGCCGACGCAGCTCCAGCTGCCGGCGGCGGTACTTGATATCAAGCAGCGGCGAGGGGAAGTTGCCCGACTTCTCGCGTGCCGTTGTGAGGACACCCTGACCAGGTGCGGGCACCGATCGTCCAATCTTGTCCGTAGCCGTGGAGGTCATGGCGACGATACCGTAGATCGGGACACCCATCTCCAGCGCCAGCTGCGCCGTCATGATCACCTGCACACCGCAACCCTGCGATTCCATGAAACCGTTGCGGGTCGTGGACGTCGGTCGCGACATCTCGCCCGGCTCGCGGCCGCGCGCAAACTCTTCCTTGGCGTTGCTGGTCGCGCCCATGTTGGCGAATTCGTACGATCCTTCCTCCTGGAAATCGTCAAAACCGCCGACAAGGCACACACGCGCCTTGCCCTGCATGATCGTGTCGTAGCCAACATCCAGAGACTCCACCGCCGTGGCGCAGGCACCCACAGGCGTCTTGATCGGACCAGTAGATGACAGCAGCAGCATGTTGACCCAAGCGGCCATCGTGTTGACGAACGACTCCTGCAGAATGTCCTTTTGCACCGGCTTGTCCAGGTACCGGTCCTTGTACATGCCGCGCAGAGCTGACGTGCCACCAACACCGGAGCCGATGCAGTTGCCAACCTCCGACAGATGCACGTACTTGTAGAACTCGTACGGATCCGTAATGCCCGAAGACAGCAGCGCCTCCGCAACCGACACCAGCACGTACAAAGTGACTGGATCGACCTGCTGGATGATATCCTCCGGAACACCGTACCGTCGAGCGTCCCAGCCAGTGGGGATCTGGCCCGCCACCAGCCGGTCAAACTGCAGCGCCTTGGGAATGAGGAGCGTGGCGCCCTTGCGCAGACGAACAGTGTACTGGCCCGTCTCAGGAATCTCAAAGATCTCAACCTTGTCGCCGTGCTCACGCTTGAACTCTTCGGCCTGCTCCTTGGACGCCTCGAACGGCTCCAGATCCTGTTCAATGACCACTTCCTGCAGCAGCTGCTTGCGGTTCGGGTCGTAGCCACCAAACAGCTCCGGCTCGATCAGGCGGATACCAGAGTGCTCCAGAATGTACTTCTCATACTTCGCCTTGACGTCCTTGTCGTCGACCGGTTCGCCCGTCTTGGCGTCAACCCAGCCCGAGTACGGTTTGCCCTTCAAAGGACCGTTGTGGTTCTTGATCAGACCCATCATCCAGGCCATCTCCACGCAGCCCTCAAGCGAGAACTTGCCGTAAGCTTCCATCTCCCATCGCGTGCGCGCGTTGCCCCACGGGCCAATTTCGGCGAGACCGGTAACAACGACGACCTTGTCGAGGTTGACCATGCCCCGCAGCTGGTCGTTGAGCGGCTTGATGTCCTTGTCCCAGTCCGGAAGCTCCGGGAAGGGATACTTGAGGTTGGCGCGCGGCTCGGTGATAACTTTGCGGTACAGAGCCTCGTGGTCCTCGCCGTTGACGACCTTGTTCTCGATGGCAGTCTCCTTGATGACAGCCTGGCGGATCGCACTTGTCTCCATGATTTCCTTGCGCAGCTTGGTCATCAAACCCTTGAGGTCCGGAATGAACTGAAGACCGCCATTGAGGTCAGCGAAGACGGGGTCGGACTGGCACAGGTTGACGATGGCCGGAGCCATCAGACCGAGAAGGTTGAAGGCCATTTCCTGCTGCGAGAACGTGCGCACGCCGAGCTTCTCGACACCCTCGGCGACCAGGTTGTTGGCGCTCATCAGGCCCGTTCCACGCGTCCAGCCAATGACCGCACCGCAGATGGTCAGATAATTGCCCCAGCTCTCCGAGTACCACCGGTTGAACAAGGTTTCCAGGGCCAACTTCGACTCCGAGTAGAGACCGTCATTGCCAAAGGTACCGTGGTTGGGCGACAGTGGCAGGATGACCTGCGCTGGGCGGGTCTCATAACCCCGCTCCTTCTTCTGCGTCTTGATCGCACCCAGCAGTCGCAGCAGATTGGTCAACATGATGCGGTGTGCAAGCTCGGACTTGGAGTCGATGCTATCGATTTCACGGCCGTTCTCCGGAATGGCGGCAAACGGCACTACGTAGTCGAGATCCCAGCCCAGGCCGTTCTTGGTGTCGTAGATGTAGTTCACCAGCGCCTCGACATCCTGCTTGCTGCCCTGGTTGAAGGGGACGACGACCAGCTGCGAGCCGCGGGCGCCGCACCGAGCGTAGATGCCCTGGTAGTACTCCGTCACCTGGCGCGAGAACCGGCTGGTGGTCACGATAACCTTGGCGCCACCGCTCAGCAGACCCTGCAGCACTTCTGCGCCGATCGAGCCGGCACCAGCGCCAGTCATGAGCGCATGCTTGCCCTGGAAGGTCAACCCAGAGCGAGCGGCCGCCTCGAGACCATCGAGGTAGATGCCCGTCAGCTTCTTGCTGTACTCCCAATTGCCGAACTCATCCTTCTTTCTCAAGTGAAGGAAGGGGATGGTCTCGACTTTGCCGGGTCGCGAATGGTTGCCGTTGCCGTTGCCGTTGCGGCCCCGCCGGCGGTCTTTGCCATCCTGCATGATTTGGCTTTCGTTCATCGCCAACGCCCGGATGACATCTTTGTACAGGGCGTTGAACTGGAGCTGGGAGGACTTGGAGAGGCGATGCTGACGGCGAATCAGTTTGTACACGCTGCGCAGGTCGTTCTGCACCTTGGTTCGGTTGCTGTACTGGGAGATCGGGCCGCCCTCGGCCATCTGCTTGACGTAATGTTCAAACTTGCGAGCACTGGCACGGGGGACTTCCTGATACTGAATATTGCCGCGCGCATCGATCGTTGTCTGCGGGCCGGTGGGGATGGAGACATCCTTGTAAACGGGGGGCTTGCCCAACACCTCCTTGCAGTTCTCGATGAGCTGCTGACCCAGCTCCTTCGCCAGCTGGTAGGTCTCGCCGCGCTCGGTCGGGCAGTGGTCGATGTGATACTGCATGAATTCAAGGAGGAGCGGGTTCGAGCGGTTCATGATCTGGATACACTGGCTGACAATCTCGCGATCGACAACGCGCAGCCGGCCAAAGATGATGTCGTAGTACATGGACAGGGCGTCCTGCCGGGCCCAGTTCCAAGACGAATCGTAAACGCGGGCCTTGAGAGGATCAAAGGCAGGTTCAATGCCGGCCGCGTAGATATCGCCATGCTCAGCCTGCCAAAGGTCCAGTTGTGCCTGCAGCGCTTTCTGGCTCTCCTGCGAGGCAACAAAGGCCTTGTCGCCTGCCCGCAGGTCCATCTTGAGGTAGCGAGCGATGATCTCCAGCTGTTGCTTGAACAGAGCCCTCTGGTCCTTGGTAAGCGCGTCGATGGCCGCGGGATCCATCAACATAGCGCCGCCTGCAGCACCGCCATCGCCGCCACTGCTTGGCGAGGAGAGGGTAATTCCAGCGTACGAGGCATACTTGTTGGCGAGATTGTCGAAATAGGCCTTGGCGTCGGCCTCGGATCCCAATCGCGACGGCGGCTCCGCAGTGATCGCGAACAAGAGCACTCCATCCTGCCGGCCGGGCCCCAGACCCCATCGCGTCTCCAGGTACTTTCGAACAGCTGTGATGTTAAAACCACCGGGCATCTTAGAAGAAACAAACCGGGCAATGAGCGACGAGGACTGCTTGCCCAGCTGCCCGTCGAAGGTAGCCTGCATGGATGCGCCGAGCTCGTCCAGAGGGGTGTCCTCCGGCTTTTCTGGGGTCGAGCCAAATTCCTTGCCCAGATCACCCAGGATTTCATTCTGGAGCGTGGATTTGCCTATACATGTCTCAGCACTCGCCACTCAAAGTTCCCAGCATCGCAGCAGCACTCACCTCCCACGAGATCCTTAATAGCCTTGGACGGCGGAATTTCAGTCAATTCCTTCTTCAGCTTCTGTGCGACCAGTGCGCGGATCACGTCGGTTGCCGTGACCGGAGCGTCCTGGACCGGAGCGGCTGGTCCAGCGCTGGCCGGAGCGGGAGCTGGTGCCGCTGCCGGCGCCGCAGGAGCGGCAGGAGCAGCCGCAGGCGCTGCGTCGGCGCTGCTCGCGGCCGCTGGTGTGGGCTCCGGCTCATCTTCGATGGGTTCGACGTCGTAGTAAATTTCTTTGGCATCTTTGCAGTAGCACAAGATCTGTCGTTGCACAGACGTGGCGGCATCGTAGGCTTCGTATTTTGATTGCAATGTCCGTCGTGCCATGCCCCCTAGGGTGTCCGAAGGCCCGATTTCGACAATTCGTTCCGTCCGCTTCTCTGCGAGGATGACATCTTGTGTCTCAATCCATCGGACGGGCATAGCAAACTGGTAAGCGAGCAGCTCGACCAGAAGGGTATAGGCGAGCTCTTGCTCAACCTCGGGACGCATTGTGATGGATGTTCAGGACTATCGACTCGTAAACAATCAACAAACAGACGATCTGAAGACTTCAATTGAAATCAATGGCCGCTGGGAACTAATCGACGGCAATTGTCAGCAAAGCTGCAGGTTTTTGATGAGCTGTCAAAGCTTAGACCAGGGGGCGCTCGCATACAATTACACAAAACAGCGGCAGAGAACAAAAGACGTGGCCAGGATTGTGCCCAGAGCAACAGGCCACGAAGATAGGTAAACGAGAGGGAGGCCTGGACACGCACAGGAATGTGCGAGAACGAGAGGCGGTGATTGAGTTCTCGTAAAAAAAAAAAAAAAAAAAAAAAAAGGTACAATCTATGGGGATTGATTGTTGGGGCGGTTTGGCGCTGTTGACCTGTTGGGCCCACGGTGGAATGGAGGAAAACAAACCCTGGACAATTGGACAATTGGCTCTGAGCTTAGATAATATCTTAGTCAGAACTCTGCCTGGGTGCCTGAAAGTTGGTCGAGATATGCTCTTCTCAATAGGTGAACAGCGCTAAACAGTTCTTCCTTTTTCTGCCGTATGTTGATTTTTCCCCTCTGTTGAGCTTCTCAAGCTCCTTCCTCAGTGCCAGGATCTTCCTTGCAGCTTGGCCAGAGCGCTGACTCAGCACTGATCCCGCGCCAAGGCCAGGGCCCAACGGGTGTGCCTGAGTGGGCAGCGCTAAACCCGATTGGGAACAATGCATTCAACACAGCTCCAAATTTCTCTGCTCAACACACCGTCTTCCCTTGCGCCGAGGGCTCTAGATCAAGACAGTTTTTCTTATCTTTCCCTGCGGGATCATTTTTCTCCTTGCCAGCATTCTCTGCTGCAAGACCACGTCGGTCGATTGATCACGGCGTGTCCTGCCGTGCCTTGTTTTCTACCCAACCTCCTGGTGTGCACGACTGGCACAAGCTTTTCTTTCGACGATTGAATTGATTGATTGATTGAATATTTTCTTTTTCTTTTCGATTGAGAGATAGATTAATCGTTTGGACTGTAATTGACGGATGCTGGAGTGATTATCGTGAGTGCTGCCTCGTTTTTCATTGCGCTCGAAAGCTCACAATGTCCAGTGACTCGCTCCATCTATCAAACGCGAACATGTACGGCACATCAACCGGCCCGCAGACCGGCATCAACACCCCTCGTTCGTCCCAGTCGCTGCGGCCGCTCGTTCTCACTCATGGCTCCCTCGAGTTCTCCTTTCTCGTCCCGACATCCCTCCACTTCCAGGCCGCGCAGCTGAAGGACTCTTTCCTCGCAACACTTCCGCAGCCCACGGAGGAGCTCGCCCAAGATGATGAGCCCTCGTCTGTGGTCGAGCTAGTCGCGCGCTACATCGCCTTTGTCGCCCACGAGGTCGATGAGGGCGACGAGGACGCCCACCCCACCAACCTGGAGGTGCTGAAGCTGATCCTGAACGAATTCGAGCGCGCATTTATGCGCGGCAATGATGTCCATGCCATTGCCGCCAACGTCGCAGGCATCACCGCCAAGAAGATTGGCGTGGTGCGTGCGTACTACGCCGGCCGCGCTGCCGCCGGCCGGGCTCCCAAGCCATACGACTCGGCCTTGTTCCGAGCGGCCGCGGAGAACAATGTCAAGATCTACAGCATCTTTGGCGGCCAAGGGAACATTGAAGAGTACTTTGACGAGCTGCGCGAAATTTACACAACCTATCCGTCCTTCGTCGAGGATCTTATCACCTCCATAGCCGAGCTGCTGCAGTCCCTCGCCCGGGAATGGGATGCAGTGAAGCAGTACCCCAAGGGTCTGGACATCCTGCAATGGCTGCACAACCCCGAGTCGCAACCAGACACCGACTACCTGGTCTCTGCCCCCGTTAGTTTTCCCCTGATTGGCTTGGTGCAGCTGGCCCACTACATGATCACTTGCAAGACACTGGGCCGGGAGCCTGGAGAACTGCTGGAGCGCTTCAGTGGCACCACTGGTCACTCCCAGGGTATCGTTGTGGCGGCTGCGATCGCAACCGCTCGCACATGGGACGAATTCGCGACGGCGGCTAAGCGGGCCGTGGAGCTGCTCTTCTGGATCGGTCTGCGGAGCCAGCAGGCCTATCCACGAACTTCCTTGGCTCCATCGACCCTGCAGGACTCCGTGGAGAATGGCGAAGGCACGCCGACTCCAATGTTGTCGATCCGGGACCTTACCCGCTCCGCTGTTCAGGAGCATATTGATGCCACCAACCAGCACTTGCCCGAAGACCGCCACATTGGCATTTCTCTGGTCAACAGCGCCCGCAACTTCGTCGTCACGGGCCCGCCCATCTCTCTGTATGGTCTCAACCTGCGTCTGCGAAAAGTCAAGGCGCCCACAGGCCTCGACCAAAACCGCATTCCCTTCACCCAGCGCAAGGCCCGCTTCGTCAACCGCTTCCTTCCTATCACGGCGCCGTTCCACAGCCCTTACCTGGCGGGCGCCCATGCCCATATCTTGGGAGATGTGGACGACATGAAGATCCCGGCCAGTTCCCTGGTCATCCCTGTGTACGACACCAAGACCGGTCAAGATCTGCGGGAGCTGGGCGACGAGGATATCATCCCGGAGCTGGTGCGCATGATCACCTACGACCCCGTAAACTGGGAGACGGCCACCGTGTTCCCGGATGCCACTCACATCGTCGACTTTGGCCCCGGCGGCGTTTCGGGCATCGGCGTCCTCACCAATCGCAACAAGGATGGCACTGGCGTGCGCGTGATTCTGGCAGGCGCCATTGATGGCACCAACACCGAGGTTGGCTACAAGCCGGAGCTGTTCGACCGCGACGACAACGCCGTGCAGTTCGCTGTGGACTGGGTCAAAGAGCACGGACCCCGCCTGGTCAAGACCTCTGTCGGACAGACATTCGTGGACACCAAGATGAGTCGACTGCTGGGCGTGCCGCCTGTCATGGTTGCTGGTATGACACCGACCACGGTGCCGTGGGATTTTGTGGCAGCCACAATGAACGCGGGCTACCACATCGAGCTCGCGGGTGGTGGTTATTACAACGCCCAGAAAATGTCCGATGCCATCAGCAAGATTGAAAAGGCCATTCCTCCCGGCCGGGGCATCACTGTCAACCTGATCTACGTCAATCCCCGGGCCATGGGCTGGCAGATTCCGCTCCTCGGCAGGCTGCGGGCTGACGGCGTCCCGATTGAAGGCCTGACGATCGGCGCCGGCGTTCCGTCCATTGAAGTCGCCAATGAGTACATCCAGACGCTGGGCATCCGACACATCTCCTTCAAGCCCGGCTCCGTCGATGCCATTCAGCAGGTGATCAATATTGCCAAGGCCAACCCGACCTTCCCGATCATCCTCCAGTGGACTGGCGGTCGGGGTGGTGGTCACCACTCGTTCGAAGACTTCCACCAGCCCATCCTCCTCATGTACAGCCGCATCCGCAAGTGCAGCAACATCGTCCTGGTCGCCGGCAGTGGTTTCGGTGGCTCCGAGGACACCTACCCGTACCTGACTGGCTCATGGTCGACCAAGTTCGGTTACCCACCAATGCCCTTCGACGGATGCATGTTCGGTAGCCGTATGATGACAGCCAAGGAGGCCCATACCTCGAAGCAGGCCAAGCAAGCCATCGTTGATGCTCCCGGTGTTGACGACGACCAGTGGGAGAACACCTACAAGCGTCCCACTGGCGGTGTCATCACCGTTCTGTCTGAAATGGGTGAGCCTATCCATAAGCTGGCCACGCGAGGTGTCCTGTTCTGGAAGGAATTGGATGACAAGATTTTCAGTCTCGACCGGTCAAAGCGAGTCGCGGAGCTGAAGAAGCGACGAGACTACATCATCAAGAAGCTCAACGATGACTTCCAGAAGGTCTGGTTTGGTCGGAACTCCGCGGGCGAGCCCGTTGATCTGGAGGACATGACCTACGCCGAGGTCGTGCATCGCATGGTCGAGCTCATGTACGTCAAGCACGAGAAGCGCTGGATCGACCCGTCGCTCAAGAAACTCACGGGCGACTTCATCCGCCGGGTTGAGGAGCGCTTCACTTCTGTCGAAGGCCAGCCGTCGCTGCTCCAGAACTACTCGGATCTCGATGAGCCTTACCCGGCCGTGGACCGCATCCTGGCGGCGTATCCAGAGGCATCAACGCAACTGATTAACGCCCAAGATGTGCAGCACTTCCTGCTGCTGTGCCAGCGTCGGGGACAGAAACCCGTGCCCTTCGTGCCCGCCCTCGATGAGAACTTTGAGTACTGGTTCAAGAAGGACTCGCTGTGGCAATCCGAGGACATCGAGGCCGTCTATGGTCAGGACGTTGGCCGGACCTGCATTCTGCAAGGTCCCGTGGCAGCCAAGTACTCCAAGGTGATTGATGAGCCCATCAAGGACATCCTCGACGGCATCCACAACGACCACATCAAGTTCTTGCTCCGGGATCTTTATGATGGAAAGGAGGAGAACGTGCCCGTTATCGAGTACTTTGGCGGCCGGATTCTCAAGGCCACGGATGAGGAGCCAGACATCGACGGCCTCACCGCGTCACGCGACGCCAACAAGATCTCCTACCGACTGTCCAACGCACCATCCGCCAACCTCCCCGACGTTGATAGCTTCATGCAGCTGATCGCGGGCAATTCCTACTCCTGGCGGCATGCCATGTTCACAACGGAGGTTTTTGTGCAGGGCCACCGTTTCCAGACGAACCCGCTGAAGCGGCTGTTCGCGCCGACCCGGGGCATGTACGTCGAGATCACCAATCCTGACGATCCTGCCAAGACCGTCATCAGCGTGCGAGAGCCCAGTCAGTCAGCCAAGCTGGTCAAGACCGTGGAGATCAAGCTGGTTGGAGACAACGAGATTGCTCTGACCTTGTTCGAAGGTCGCACGGCTGAGGGCGGCGTCGTCCCCCTGACCTTCCGTTTCACCTACCACCCAGAGGCCGGTTATGCGCCTATCCGCGAAGTCATGGAGGGCCGCAACGACCGCATCAAGGAGTTCTACTACCGCGTCTGGTTTGCCGAGAAGGAAGTTCCATTCGATACGCCGCTGACGGCTGTTTTCGATGGCGGCCGCGAAATTGTCAATGCACAGGCCGTTGCCGACTTTGTCCACGCCGTGGGCAACACCGGAGAGGCGTTTGTCGACCGCGGCAAGGACTTCTTTGCGCCCATGGATTTTGCCATCGTTGTTGGCTGGAAGGCCATTACCAAACCCATTTTCCCTCGCAAGATTGACGGCGACCTTCTGAAACTGGTTCATCTGTCCAACGGGTATCGCATGGTTCCCGGTGCGGAGCCACTCAAAGTCGGTGATGTGCTCGACACGACAGCCCAGATCAACGCCGTCATCAACCAGGACTCCGGCAAGATGGTGGAGGTGTGCGGCACCCTCAAACGCGATGGCAAGCCTGTCATGTACGTGACGAGCCAGTTCCTCTACCGGGGTGTGTACACCGACTACGAGAATACATTCCAGCGCAAGGACGAAGTGCCCATGCAGCTGCACATCGCCACGCCTCAGGATCTTGCGGTTCTGCGGTCGAAGGAGTGGTTCAAGCTGGACGATCAGCATGACATCGAGCTGCTGGGTCAGACCCTGGTCTTCCGGCTGCAGAGTCTGGTCCGCTTCAAGAACAAGAATGTGTACAGCAGCGTGCAGACTATCGGCCAGGTCCTACTGGAGCTGCCGACCAAGGAGATCATCCAGGTGGCATCAGTAGACTACGAGGCGGGCGAGTCGCACGGCAACCCGGTCATCGACTATTTGCAGCGGCACGGATCATCTATCGAGCAGCCCGTCAACTTTGAGAACCCGATTCCGCTCAGCGGAAAGACGCCGCTGGAGCTGCGGGCACCGGCGTCGAACGAGAACTACGCACGCGTGTCGGGCGACTATAACCCGATCCACGTCTCGCGCGTATTCTCCAGCTACGCCAACCTTCCCGGCACCATCACGCACGGAATGTACACGAGCGCCGCGGTGCGCAGCCTGGTGGAAACCTGGGCGGCGGAGAACAACATCGGACGGGTGCGCAGCTACCACGTCAACATGGTGGGCATGGTGCTGCCCAACGATGCGATCACCGTCAAGCTCGAGCACGTGGGCATGATTGCGGGCCGGAAGATCATCAAGGTAGACGCGCGCAACAAGGACACGGATGAGAGCGTCCTCCAGGGTGAGGCGGAGGTTGAGCAGCCGGTGACGGCCTACGTGTTCACGGGCCAGGGCTCGCAGGAGCAGGGTATGGGTATGGACCTGTACGCCACCAGCCCAGTGGCCAAGGAGGTGTGGGACCGCGCCGACAAGCACTTCCGGGAGAACTACGGTTTCTCGATCATCGACATTGTCAAGAACAACCCCAAGGAGCTGACCGTCCACTTTGGCGGGCCGCGCGGCAAGATCATCCGACAGAACTACATGTCGATGACGTTCGAGACGGTCAACGCGGATGGTTCGATCAAGACGGAGAAGATCTTCAAGGAAGTGGACGAGAACTCGACCTCGTACACATACCGCTCGCCATCCGGTTTGCTGTCGGCCACGCAGTTCACGCAGCCGGCCCTGACGCTCATGGAGAAAGCCAGCTTCGAGGACATGCGCAGCAAGGGTCTGGTGCAGCGCGACAGCACCTTCGCAGGCCACTCACTGGGCGAGTACTCGGCTCTGGTGGCGCTGGCGGACGTCATGCCCATCGAGAGTCTGGTGTCGGTCGTGTTCTACCGAGGCCTGACCATGCAAGTGGCCGTCGAGCGGGACGAGCAAGGACGGTCCAACTACGCGATGTGCGCGGTCAACCCCAGCCGGATCTCGCCCACGTTCACCGAGCAAGCGTTGCAGTACGTGGTGGAGAACATTGCCGAGGTGACAGGGTGGCTGCTGGAGATTGTCAACTACAACGTTGCCAACATGCAATACGTTGCTGCGGGTGATGTACGTCTTCCACTTCCATTTTATACTGATGGTACCGTTTACTAACTTTTGAACACAGTTACGCGCCCTGGATACCCTTGCCAACGTGCTCAACATCCTCAAGATGCAAAAGATTGACATCCAGGCGTTGATGCAGAGCATGTCGCTTGAAGACGTGCGGGCGCACCTGGTAGAGATTATCCAAGAATGCCGCAAGCAGACCGAGGCCAAGCCGCAGCCCGTGCAGCTTGAGCGCGGCTTCGCAACGATTCCTCTGCGCGGCATCGATGTGCCGTTCCACAGCACGTTCCTGCGGTCTGGCGTGAAGCCGTTCCGGTCGTTCCTGCTCAAGAAGATCAACAAGACGACCATTGATCCCAGCAAGTTGATCGGCAAGTACATCCCGAACGTCACCGCGAAGCCGTTCGAGATCTCCAAGGAGTACTTTGAGGAGGTGCACCGGTTGACAGGGTCGCCCAAGATCGCCAACATCCTGGCCAACTGGGACAAGTATGAGGAGCGATAAATGATGAGTTATGTTGAGTTATGTTATGATTATGATTTTGTTTATAGAGTAGTTAATAATATTGATTTGATCTGTTCTTCATAACTTTAATTTGATGATCAACTCGAAGGGCAGAATTAGGGTTAGGTCGTTGACTGTCCCAATCTCATAAGCTTCGCTGACTAAGCACGCCCCTCCAGTCAAGCGCCGGCCGGCGGAGTATCGGACCGGCGTCATCCATTTCGATTCGTGGTCCATGAATGGACGCGCGAACAGGGATCTGCAGTCCGCCGTGCCTGAACGGCCGCTGCTCAACCTTGTCCGTGATCATCGCGTTTTGCTCAGATGTTCAGGGCACGTGCCATCGGTACGGTTCAACGGCTTCTTCTTGAACTCTATCCCCGCCGAAGCCCTCCCAACCCCCAACATTACTACTCCTTACTACTCCGTACTTCCATTACGAAAAGAGAACACACCGAGAGTTGAATTTTTCTTTTAGAAGTAAACCATGAGCCGGACTATCGGCCTCCTCCATGTTAATTTCGCCGCGCACCTACTCGCTCGCCCAGACGCCAGATCGCGCAGTACAATCGGATACGAACACCGGGCAAGGGAGTGAGGAACAGGAGAATAATAAAGAGAGAAGTCAGGATCCGCTGCGCTTTTATACGTTACTGGGTTGGCACATTGATACTGCATCTGTCGACGCTCGGCGCGCGGCGAGGATGCTGTTGATTCATCAGACGGGCTCGGTGAAGGTGGGTGAGGTGGTGAGGTATGCTGCCCCTTATTTTGGATTATGAAATGACACCAAGAATCTGACGGGATGTGCTAGGTACACCCTAACATATACACCCAGCGCGGACCCCATTTTGCCCGTCCCCAGTGAACTACACGTAAAGGTAAAAAATACTTCTGCGATCCCGCTACGCGCCGCGTACCTGCATGGTCCGTACACGCTCTATACTTCATGCTACCCCGCGGCCTTTGATCCGAACAGTCGGTATGACCCGGCCTGGGGTGGCGAGCCACAGTACGAGCCGTTCTTGAAGGCCGGTGGGACGTTCACTGCAACGATCCCTGTTCCCGAACATGTGAGAAATTCTGATGGGAGTGTGACCTGGGTGGTGGAAATCTCGTCACAGGTGATTTTCTCCACGACAGCGGCTGTGAATTATGACGTACTGGTTGCGCGTGACCCGAACTCGCTCGCGGTCGGAAACGTAGCGGAGGATAGTTGGGGTCCGCCGGGAAACCTGAGAGATATGCAGGTAGCGCGCGCGCGGGCACATCGGAATGAAGGGGTCTCTATGGTTCCGGACAAGGGTGTCTTTTCGAAATGCGTCCGGCTGGTTGTTGACGATACGAAGAGTTTATGGGGCGTGCAGGATTTCCCGTCGCTAGAGGAAAAGGAACGATTTCGCGCAGAAATCATTGCAAAATGCAAGTTGCGAGAGCATGCGGATCATCATCAGCAATCTTTGCCGACGACGCCGACGACGCCAACGACGCCAAAGACACCGAATCGGGAGCCACGAAAGAAGCGGAAAGTGCATTTTGTCGTGTTGACGCATGGCTTGCATAGTAATCTCGGTGCGGATATGCTGTTTCTGAAAGAAAGCATCGACGCCGCTGCCAAAGGGGCCCGCGAAAAAGCGCGGCAACGCCGAGACAGCCGCAATAGCGAGCAGGACTCAGACAATGAGGATGAAGACGAAGAAGTCATCGTCCGGGGTTTTCCTGGAAACGCAGTCCGCACTGAGCGTGGCATTCAGTATCTGGGAAAACGGCTGGCCAAATACGTGCTGCTAATGACATATCCCGACCAGCCATACCTCCCGCCAGTCAAGAAACATGGCAAGACTCGGCAGACGTTGTCCCTGCCCCTTTCGGGCCGGAAACAACATCATTGCTCCGGGGGGTCGATGTCAGAGTCTGTATTGGATGACTTGCGGCGCCGGGAGTCGGAGATGAGCGGGCGAGATTATGACTACCAGATCACGAGCATCAGTTTCATTGGACATTCCCTGGGAGGACTGGTGCAGACGTACGCCATTGCATATATCCAAAAATACTCGCCCGAGTTTTTTGACCGGATCCGGCCAATTAACTTTGTAGCTCTGGCGACGCCCTTCCTTGGCCTGAGCAATGAGAACCCGGTCTACGTGCGATTCGCGCTGGATTTGGGTCTGGTTGGGCGGACCGGACAGGACCTGGGTCTAAGCTGGACGGCACCTCGCGTGCGAACCGGCTGGACGGCCATGATCGGCGGCCGTGGTGGTGAAGGTCAGTCGCAGGAAGAGAAGAAATCGTCACAGGCGGCTGCGTCGAAGCCATTGCTCCGGATTCTGCCCACGGGCCCCGCGCGGCAGGTGTTGATGAAGTTCCGGAATCGGACCGTGTATTCGAACGTGGTCAACGACGGCATCGTCCCGCTGCGGACGTCCTGTCTACTCTTCCTCGACTGGCGCGGCCTGGAACGTGTTGAAAAGGCTCGCAGGGAGAACGGACTAGTCAGCACGATCACAGAATGGGGCTGGGCGGAGCTGACGGGGGCAAACACCACGTCTCCGCGATCGCCATTGTCTCCGCGGTTTGGGCAGGGGCAAAGTCAAGAGAATAGTTCCGGTAGTCCACCGCCGGCGTCGCCGCTTTCGGCCCAGTTTCAGTTCCTGCGCAGGTCCACCCGGGCAGAGGCATCGTCATCGGAGTGCGCCGGATCGTCGTCAGGGGATGGTGGTGGCGGTAACAGCAGCAGCCACAGCGGAGCGTCACCGCTGGCATCGCTGAATCAGTTTTGGTCGATTTTCCGGTCGAAAGAGTCAAACAGGGGGTCTTCGGCGTCAACATCGACGACGAAGGATGTGAAGGTTTACCAACAGAGCCAAACGGCGGCGGCGGCGACAACGGCAGTCAATCAAGAAGAACAGTCCAGCCCAACTGACTCGACGACGGAAGCAACCATTCGGCCAGGCCGCGTGCGCGGCGACTCGCTGTATGAAGAGGAAGCGGTCACTGCACCGCCCAAGACTACATTCTTTGAATCCGCAGGCGACCTCCTGCGCCCACCACTGCCTCCGCCAGAATTCCTTGTTGACCCCTCAACGCGGCCACGCACGATTTTCCACGACCGCATCTACCGTCCCGAGGACATCCCCCCACCATCATCGCCGAAATCATCAAAACGCAAGTCCGTGTCCACCCCGACATTAACCCTCTTCCAAGCCCCACTGGGCTCCGAAGCACCAGGGGAGGGAAATGCCGGCAGCCGCGGGATGAAAGTCGAAGAGAAAATTGCCCGCGCATATCACCAGGACCTCACCTGGCGCAAAGTGCTTGTCCGTCTGGAGCCCGATGCGCACAACAACATTATCGTGCGGCGCATGTTCGCCAATGCGTACGGTTGGCCCGTAGTGAAGCACCTTGTCGACACCCATTTTGCGCATACGTTTGCCGCAAAGTCGGCGGATGCGGACGAGGCGCGAGAGGAACGGGCAGAAGGGGAACGTGCGAAGCCGTTGGACCAACCCGCCACTGAGACTGGCGAGGAAGTTGTCGGTCAGACAAGAACCCCTACCGAAGGTCCAGCGACGCCGGTGTCGCCATCAGCTCCGGTATCGATGGCTTCTCCCCGTGGAGAAGAAGAGTCTGGGGAATGGAGCGATCGATACTTTGAGGACGGTGAGCATAGTGAGATTGACGATTAAATGTCTGATATGTATGTCATGTAACTACACTTGTACATAACTATCTGTAATCCTAATAGACCAAACGAGATAATGATGATGATCCATCATCGCCTCATCCTGACCTGCACTTCCGCCCAAGAATACCAATTCCCATGTTCATCCCAGAATCCAGCCCGCTGTTCCGCTTCCCCCTCACTCTGATCATCATTATCATCATCTTCAAAATCATCAATCAGATATAGAATCGGATCCACGGCTGGCCTCCTCCCAATCTCTCCTTCCCCCAGTCCCAAACCACCACCACCAAGACCCAACTCCGGCAACCCCGTCAACGTCACCGGCGGAAACAACGGACACCCACACGTCTTCCACTGCGCACCGCACGCCATGCAAAACTCCGCACCACACCGACACGTCATATGATTACACCCTTCGTTCCTCTCCACCATCGCCGCACACCCAACGCAGCGCTTCCAGCCCTTATCACGGGCAAGCGCTGCAAACGCCTCTCTCTCTTTCTCCTCATCCTGCTTGCTTGCTCCCGTCGAGCACGCCTGCTTTCCATGCCAGAGCCGTCCACAGTCGGCGCAGACTCGTTCCTGGCATCGCGGGCAAATTGCCTTGCGACGAGGAGGCGCAGAGTGTGATGGACGGATGTTCTCGGGCGGAATCCAGACTTGCGTGCCGCCGTTGCGGGCGCTGCAGCCGCGGGCAGGGCAATAGAGGCGTTTCTGGGGGGAGATGGCGAGTTCGCGGCGTCGTTGGCGCCAGCGGGCGAGGAAGGATGGGGTGAAGAGGTGGGAGACGGCTTTGGATGGGATAGCTTGAGTGGAGGAGCAGCAGCGTGGGGGCATGTGTTGCGGATCGCGCATGGAAAGTTCGAAGGCGCGCCGAATGCAGGCGTTGCACATGCGGTGCTTGCAGGGGAGGAGGGTGGTTTCTCGGGGTGGGTAGTCGGTGAGGCAGATGATGCAGGAGACGGGTTCGGGTTCAGGTTCGACTTTCGGTTTGGGTTTGGGTTTGGGCTTTGGTTTTGGCTGAGTGGATGCAAGTTTGGTTTTTGGTTTGGCCGGCTGTGGTGGTTGTGATTGTCTCTTGCTGGATGTCTTCTTGGTACTGCTAGAGCTGGGTTTCGTTGCTTGAGATCGGCTCGAAGGCTTCGCTGGTGATGGAAAGAATGGATTCAGCGAGGGCTTCTTGTTCTTCTCGCTATGACTTCCTCTCCTACGTATCGTTTTATGATGAGTATATATCTTTCTGTAGCCGGTGTAATATATATACATACCGATCCTGCGACGACTGCCCCTGCGTCCCCTGCGAGCCTCCTGTCCTTCGAGTACGACTTTTACTCTGCTCCTTCGACCGATGATGATGATGCTTCGTAGCGCGACTTAATGACTGCTTCCTAGCTTCCTCTCGTGGCCGACGTCGCTCTTCTTCTTTCCATTTGTCTTTTCCATCGCTCTTTTCCTTGCCCTTATCCTTCTCCTTGCCTTTACTCTCACCCGCCGCATTTCGATGAGAAGTTGGTCGGCGACGAACTTGTGTGAGGCCTCCATCTTTGCCGACGAGTATCTCTGTGTTTCCTGCACTCAGCTCGTCAATACCGCATACATTATCAGTTCCAGGTGAATAGAAAGAAGCATACTTCGAAGGCCGAAGAAAACAAAGTGTCTCTTTGCCATGCCTTTTTCAATGATCCTCACGTCATGATGGACGACTCTTGATCGGCGATCTCGAGATCGCTTAGGGTTTGTATAAACTTTAGTTAGTGGGAAGATGCTAGGGCTCGCAACATGGCGCGGATCACAGGATTACAGCGGATGATCATCCGCCTAGTTACATAAGTTAGGGCATTATGCCCGTGCCCAGCATAGATACGGCAATCGCGCTATGCTACCATTGTGGATTGTGCGTTGGGGAGGTTCATTTGATTATAGGAAAAGTCCGCCCTATATTGCACCGGTAGCTGCAGTTGAACTAGCGGAGTAATGTAGGACTGTGCGTCGCTGACGTGCAGTTGGTCGATTGGTTAACGGCTCCGATGGTGTGTAGTATGCCAGCTCATGGCTAAACCTTGTTGCGGGGCCGTAGATAATGAGGCAGATACCAGGGCAAAAAAAGAAAAAGAAGAGGGCAAAAACGGTCAATTTAATGCTGCCAGTTACCTTGCAAGGTCTTGTTGAAGAGGCGAAGGGTAAGAGGGTTGATATGAGTGGCAAAAAAGAACACCCGATGGGGGGCTCGAACCCCCGACATTCAGATTTCCCCTTGGGGTAAAAGTCTGACGCTCTAACCAACTGAGCTAACCGGGCTGTGTGCGGTCTATGCGACCCTGATTTGGCTATGAGAGGAATTCCTTTAGACAAAACTGATATTTGAATCTATCGTTTCTGCTCTACGGAGTACTGACGACTATGAACAGTTGTTAAAGTCATTAATACTCCAACCGCCCCTTGACGTGGCTCCATAGCTCCTCCGCAAGCTCCTTCTGTCCTTGACCGCCCGGCGACGCGCGAATAGCAAGGCACGTCCGACCATCCAGTCGCGGCTCCCAGTCGCCCGGGTTGCCTCCAAGGATGATGCCACCTGCCTCCCGGACAATCAACCAGCCGGCACACACGTCCCACGGCCAACCGCCTCCTTCCCAGTACAGATCGAGGTAACCCGCCGCCACGCCGCACAGGTTCAGCGCCGCGGAACCCAAGCTGCGGATGGAGTGAACCATGGCACCGCCCTGTTCGCGCGACCCCGCCAGGCTGGCAAACGTGTTCACCTTGGTATCCCAATTGTTACCGCTACGCTCGGAGCCCCATTCCAGCGCAACCAGCGCGTTGTCCAGTCCGCGCAGCGGCTCAAGGTCCTCGCCCTTGAGGGGCAAGCGTTGCGTGCGGTTCAGGTAGGCACCGTGGCCCTCGATCGCGCTGTACAGCGTGTTCGTCACCGGATTGTACACCACGCCGACCACTGGCCTCCGGTTGATCGCGAAGCCGAGAGAGATGCACGAGTTGGGAAAACCGTGAACGAAGTTGGTGGTGCCGTCGATGGGATCGACGATGAAGGTGGGCGCATCGGTGAGCTGGTGCTCAGGGCTGTAGGTTTCTTCACCAAGGAAGCTATTCGTCTACATGAGCATGTGCTCTTGTTCTTTTGGAATGGTGGAAGATAGACGTACTCGTAGTCGGGATACTTTTCCCTCAAGGTCTCAGAGACCTTCTTTTCCACTGCGCGATCATACTCGGTGACCAGATCGGCACCTACATGTGATCAGTTTCGGTCAATTACATTATGAAGTGTCTACGAGTGAAGTTAACTTACTGTTCTTCTTGGACCCCGTAGTATCAACGCGCGGCAGACTCGACGTAATGATCTTGCCGGCCTCGTGGGCCAGGTCGATCAAAAAGTCGTGAATCTGCTGGAGATCCGGTGTGCTGGACATGGCCGACTGTTGCAATTGCGACAGTTGTTTGAGGGTAAACCTGGGGGATCACCGTCCTCAATGTCCTCATAGAATATATAGAGCGGCGGCGGGATGGACCATGGCGGGGCAAGCTCGGCCAGTCGGCGGGCGAAAATCCAGCACATTCTACCATCCTCCAGATCTTTTACCCGAATTTGCGGGATTTAGATCGAGAAAATTGATCATTGACCGTGAAATTTAGGTCGCTTGGAAGAGTCAAGCAAAGGCCGATCGCGTCGCATTGCGTGCGCATCGCATTGGTGTAATGCGCTTATCCTAATCGCCGGCCGATAGACCACTACATGCGCTGAAAAATGCCGACAGAGCTCGAGGAGGTACGTCGCAAGCCTTCAATTCCCGGTCGCCTCAACTAATTATTGCAGCTCGTTGAGTTCCTCCACCATGGGAACACACAGGTCCGGCAGATCGGTTAGTAGAAGTCCTCGACTGCGAGTCCGAAATACCCCGCTGATGCAAAATCTATGCAGCGGTCGAAAATCTGGTCGGATACTCTGCTTCGCAGCCGTCGCTGTTTAAGCGCCAGCAATTGCTGCCGATAAAGGACCTAAAACTGCTTGTTCGCGACTACACTGTACGAAATCCCCGGCGAAATACAGTGCCAAGTGCCTGGCTGATAGAGTGTAGCCCATTGCCCGAAATGCCCTTACAATGCTCATTAACCTTTCCAGCGACGGGGAGATCCTGCGGACGCTGGCCGAGGACGATGCCTTTCTAGAAACACTCATGGTCAAGATCACAAATCCGAAGGAGCCCACTTCAGATGACATCGCGACGCTGCTCGCCAACATGGCGAAATCGGACAGCTTCGCCGCAAAAATCATCAGCAAAACTCGCTCCTCGGAAAGTAATAAGAAAGAAAAGAAGGACAAAAAAGACGATGGAGTATCTGGATCCACCGTCATTGTGGACCAGCTTCTGGATTGCTTTGTCAAAGGCGCCGACAATCGCTGGAACTCCAAGGCAAACTTTGACTTTTTGGCGTACCTGTTTGCAGATCTGAGCAAGACCGCAGAGGGACGAAAGTATTTTATTAACCGTCGCGAGTACGATGGCGTTGTCCCTCTATGTAAGCTCACGGTCTTCACAGAGCATTCGTCGGATGTTCGCCGGAGGGGCGTCGCGTCGACGATCAAGAACATTGCCTTTGACATATCCTCGCACGCGATGCTGATCCGCGAGGAGGACGATGATGGCGGCGCCAATCTATTCCCCTATATTCTTCTGCCTCTCATGGGCCCTGAGGAATACGACGATGATGAATCTGCTGCCATGTTGCCCGATCTGCAGCTCCTGCCGCCCACTAAGAAGCGCGAACCGGACCCGCAGATCATAATCACGCATTTGGAGACCCTCCTGCTGCTGTCTACAACAAGACCTGTCCGGGACCGCATGAGGGAGATCAAAGTCTACCCCATCATCCGCGAGTGTGACCGCGCTATGAATAATGAGGAGGTCCACGTGGCGTGTGACCGGCTCGTGCAGGTCCTCATGCGTGACGAAGCGCCCGAGGAGACGCCCGCGGATCGAGAGGTGCTAGAGAAAGCCCAGGCAGAGGTGCTGGGACAGCGCCCGACTAGCCAGGTTGGGGAGCGAAGAGAGGAAGAAGAAGACGATGATGATGAAAAAGTCGTGGAAATACTGTAAAACTACTAATTCAATTTGATCAATCTTCGCAGGCGTACACATGATGATGACAGAAACACAGAAAACTGACAGGAAAAACATTCAAGACGAGCATGTAGCAGTGCACCACTGTCGCGAATGATCAAACTCAACCAGATTCAGTCAATCCGTGCGGCTGTTGCTCCCTCAACGGAATCAGAATATTATCGACGGGATGCGCGCCCGTCCGGGTCTGCAAATCACCGCCTGGGGTTGGTGGCAGCCTCTTACGGCGTGCCCCTCCCGAACGGCCCCTTCTCGCGGGGCGTACTTGTCGATCACGTTTCACGTCGGCAGACGGCGGCGGCGGCACTGAAACGCGATAACCCGTGTTCCCTTCTGGTGGAGCAAAGAAATCTTCACCAGGCTCGCCGTCATCCTTGTACCACACCCAGCCCCTGGGAGTTTCCTGCACGCGGTTGATGATCATGTGGGCACGAATGAATTCGGAGCGAATGGCGGAGATTCCCGCACGGGTCACCGTCTGCGCGACATTGTGATCCAGCTGGAACGGGTCCTCAATAGCCAGCAAGTTGTACTGATAGCCGAAGTGGACGCCGTCGTTGATGAATCGCGCACGCGTCCAGTTCTTATCATCCTTGCTGAGTAAACCGCCCCGGGTACGAATCGAGATTGTCCAGTTTACCCAGTCGAAGGAAGCCTTGCGCGACCCCGGCGCCGTTTGTGCGGTTGAGGGCCTCTGTGAGTAGTATGCGAAGAACCCGCGAAGAAGATCGCCCACAGACTGCCGGTTTCCTGTGGGTGCGCTTTTGCGAGACCGCGAGACGATCTCCTCCTCGCGGTCGAAGAAGCGCACGTCGCATCCTTCGACGTGACTGTCGAGATTGCCGTCTTGGGCTTTCCCCCTCCTTTTCTTGCTCGCCCGCTGATGCGGATGGTAGATGATCTGCAGGTTTGGCACCACCGGCGGCGCAACCACATTTGTTAGATAGTGCAGCGCCATCAGCGTGTAGCCGTACGATGAGAGCGTGCCGCGCTCTGGGTCGTTAATCTTGCGGCACCGCGCCCAGTGCTTGACGAACGTGACAACCCGCCGCACGCGCTCGTCGCAGAGGGAGTAACAGCGCAGCAGCTCTGTGTTGTAGATGGGTAGCCGGCAGAAGAAGTGCAGATTGCAGATGATCCCAGCGTCTCCCGGGAAGGTGCTCGAGCCGTCACTGTTGACGGGGCTTGCTGGGTTATGGTTATGCTCGTCTCGAGCTTCCAACTCTGCTTTCAGTGCCTCGAGCAGCTCTTTGGATGGTTTCTCGCAAATCTGGAGAATTGGGCACCCACCGCTGATCGCTCGCCTTGCACCGAGACCCGCCTCGATGTAGGCTCTCTCAACGATGCCTGGAATCTCATTCTGCAGCGGCTCCGGAACTTCAATGTCGCGGAAAATCAGGACGAGATCCACGTTGGACTCCGGCAGAGCCAGGCCATTGCGCAAACTGCCGATGCACTTGATTCGGATCGAGCTCGGCCCCAGAGTCACCCCGCAACTCTCGGCCACGGGGATGATTGCTGCCGTGGTAATTTCCAGCAGCCGCACCCGGAACGCCTCTTTCTCGTCGAGTTGGTAGGCTGGGGATGTGAACGGCGGAATATTGGTGGCGAGGCTCTCCATGAAGTTCATTTGCAGCTGCGCCCTCTGCTGCGGATTGTTCTGCTGGCCATCGTTGGAGGCTTTGGGAATATAGCCTCGCGGGTTGGGACCACGCGGAGTGTCTTCATAGTAGACTCTGTGCACGAAGCGTGGATCGGAGATGATGTCGCGTACTTCCGAGCAGGGCTTGGACTTGCGCCGTGGCCTAGACTTTGTCAGTACCAGCTCGTTGCCTCCGAGGTATGACTGAATCTCGGTGGAGGAATTGGCTAGCTTCTTGCTTTCTCTTAGCACCAGCTCCTGGACACTGTTTTCCACAGGGAGGTCTGAGAGGGTCAAAAGAGCTTGGGCATCCACCCGCTCTTTGCTCGGTTCGCCGTCATCCATAGGGATTCGGCACACGCCTGATGGCAGCATGTTGCCCGGAATGAGGCCTGGAGCTGGTTAACAAGACACGACTGTCTCTACAAGGAATATTGTGCGAGCGACCTGAAGATCTGGGAGTTGGAGATGTGAAGTTGAGATAGAGAACGTGCGAGAGTGTCTACTCGTAAACAAATAACGGTCCCTGCTTAGCGTTCACGATAGATAGTCAATAGAGAATAGAGAGATCAGGCTCATTCTGACGGTAACTTCCTCCATTTTCATCGTTCAACGAAGATTCCCGTTGATTACCTACTAGTTAAATTTTTTGAGCTTCTGGGCAGAGTGCATGTTGGCATGTTCCATTTAGTTTGAGTTCCTACAGATCAAGACCAATTATTCAGATTCATATCCTGGCGATCTCTCGCATTCATTTGAATATGACGTTTTCTTTGATTATGAAAGGACTGAGAGTCCTCGCTGTGACTCTGATGTATGCCTTCCAAAATAGGCAAGAGCTGTGATTGATTACATAATACGCCAAGAAAATCAATGCGTCACTGACACCTCAGGCATCACTCCGCCAAGTAAGACGGCGTTGCGGGCTCAGTTGCTGCGTGAACTGCATCAACCGACCGCGTCTTTGTGCTGTCGGGTCTGGTAGACATTGTATTGATCAATCCTTGTTTCGCCCTCCTTTGTCTGCAGCCCGCATACTGCTTTTTCTTGCGGGCACCGAGAATTTGGGATCGAAGCTTGCCTCGGCTCACCACAACCCTCGTATTACCGCTCTATCGCTACTGCGGGCAGAGTCGCAAGCACTTGAAGTGCTGAGGCGGGCGCCGCCTTGACGTCCATTCTGTACTTGCTTTTACGGCTGTGGCCATGAGCACGCCCAGCAGCACCAGCGCCGGCCAGCCGGCTCCGGGCCAGGCGCCTACTCCCGGCCAGGCTCCTCCTCCCATGCGCATTCGTCGCCACAGACCGACAGATCCCTTAGTGAGACCGAAGAAGAAGCCTTCCGCGAGACCTGCTGGTGCGCCGCCGCAAAATGGTGCCGCGCCGACATCTGCACCAACGTCCGCACCGACATCCGCGCCCACATCTGCCCCGGCTCCCGCTGCACCAGTCCAGCCGCCACGTCCAGCAACAAGACCCCCGCAGCTGCCGTCGCAGGACGACGTCACGGTGAATGGGTTTACTGGCCCGCTACTCTCGGAGACATATCAGGATTTCCCACTAGTCATCACGAAGCGCTCGTTGCGAGAAGGGCTCAAGCACCACGTGGCTAAGCTCATGTCGAAAAAGATCATCGATCCGCGCGACGAGTCCCAGTTCACTCGGCCAGTTAGGCTGCAGCGCCGTGATCCCCGGGCGAAGCCCCAACAAGAGGGAGTTAAGTCGGAGGATTCCAAAGACAGCGGTATGGATGACGCCGAACGGGAGGAACTGGAAGCGAGGAGGGCCGCGCGCCAAAAACAGCGCGAGGAGAATCTCGCGCAGATCGCGCCGTCTGCGGCTACGACTCAGAAGCGGCAGAATGTGATCAAGCAAAAGACTCAGTCAGTTCCCAAGGCCGACATGACCCCCGAGGAGATTGCCAAAGCACGCATTCGGTATGAGGAAGCGCTGCCGTGGCATCTAGAAGATTTTGACAGCAAGAACGTCTGGGTCGGCAACTACGAAGCGGCGCTGTCGGACACCTACGCCATGTTCGTTCTTGAGCCGACGGGAAAAATGCGCATGGTCCCGATTGACAAGTGGTATCGGTTTAATCAAAAGAATCCCTTTAAGACACTGAGCATAGAGGAGGCGGAGAAGTTGATGTCAAAGAAGGTCAAGGATCCGCGATGGTTCATGGAGAAGCAGCAGGAATTGGCGCAACAGAAAGAGCTCGAGGCGTACGCCCAGCAACGGAAGGTCTACCGTGGTAAGGCCGATGCGAAGCCGGAAGGATTGGAGGCGGATGAAATGGACTTTGAGGAGGACCGGTTTGCGGACGACGAGGAGGTTGACCCTAGCCTGTTCGAAGACGATGAGGAGACAAAAGCTGCGGAGAAACGGATCAAGCAGGACCAGCTTAAGGCGAACGTTTTTGGGCTGAGGGACGAAAAAGACTATGACGAGGAGGAGGAAAGGGAGAGACGGGAACGAGAGGCGCGTCGAATCCTGGGGAAGAAAGTTCGCAAGGCACTCCAGCGGCGCGAGAAGAACTACGATTACAGCAGCGGATCCGATTTCAATCCGTATTCCGACGATGTACGTTTTCCAGTATATATGGGAGTGATTCAGTGCTGACTCGTATTCAGAGCTCCGAAGACAGTGAATTTGAGCAGTCGCGAGAGGAAGAGGAGAAGCAAAAGGACAAAGGCAAGGAGTCCGGCGCGTCAACTAAGGGGAACAGCACGCCATCTGGACGTCCGAAGCACACGGATGCGCTCAAGAAGGCAACGAACGCCGCGACCCGGAAACGCCTGGGCTCGCCAAACTTGTCCGACGCGAGTGGGACGGACACGTCGCGCAAGAAGCCGAAGCACGGTCCTGCCCTCGCTGTAAGCTCCCTTGTACCTGTGGAATCGCTTCATGGTACTAACAAAACAGGGATTCAAGAAGCGCCATCGTCTGGAGGGTTCCGGCAGCGACATCGAAGGCGGCGCGGCATCTGGCGGCGACATGAGCGACAGCGGGCGGCCGAAGAAGGTCAAAGTCAACACATCCGTTGCGCCATCGCACAGCGGTACTCCTCACGGCTCGCGTCCTGGCAGCCCATCTCCAACCGACAACCTCAGAGGTACCTCACAAGCTTATTTTCTTCCAATCATATAGTGCTAACAAGCTATTTCAGGACAACAACAACGAACCTCTACCCCCCGACCTCAGCAACCATCTTCCTCCTCTTCGGCCCCTCCACCATCCAACTTCCCAACCCCGGCCGAAATTCACGCGGCGATCCCACCGCAGGGTATTCTCAGCCGCGATCTGCTCAAGATTTTCAGCTCCCGCATCGGCGACTCCAAGGAGAACCACCGCCGATTCATCGCGATCGTCAAGGACGTGGGTATCTACGGCAAGGAGGATCGACTGTTGCGGCCAGGTGTATTGAAGGAGCATCACCAGCAGGCGTCTCAGCAGCAAGCTTCTCAACAGACGTCGCAGTGATTTGATATTTTTATTCCATGGTTGTATGATAATTTCATGGCTACTTGCGAGGTTTTTCATTGTGGTGGATAGATTAGGGATGGGTGGATGTGAATGGATCGACTCGCGTCGGATTCTCTATTGACAGTCGTAGATCTTTTTGAGTAAACAACTCATGCATGAACAGCTCGTCTATCATCAGTAAACAAAACAGAATACCTCCCATGTATTAATGACGGATTGATTGAAATCACTCCCGATTCTCCATCAGCTTGTCACTCAGATTCACCGCGATAAAGCTCTTTGGCAATTTCACCCTAAACCATCGTCAGCCCCCCATCCAAAATGAGAGAGAAAGGAAAGGGGAAACTTACGTATCAAACTTCGCCTTCAACGTCTCAATCACTTCCTTCCAATCCTGATGCGCCGTGAGGCTCCTCCTCGGCGCACACCCAATCGCATGCCTCGAGTCAAGCTGCACATCCAACGGATCCGCCGTATGACAACCGGGACTAATCGAAATGCGAATCGAATACGCGAAAGAATCCGTATCCGGATCGCGAGATGACTCGTAGAGTTCGAAGCAAATCTGGGACAAATAGTCGAGTTCTGGGATGGCGCTGCGCTCGATCTTGGTCTGGATACCGCCTTCGAGGATGCAGTTGAGGAGGGTGTAAATGTGAGACTCCTTGGTGAAGTAGAAGACGGAGCGGGCGTCGGGGGAGGCTTGGACTTCTTCGAGATCGCGGACGATTTCTTGGAGAAGAGGGAGGGAGGTGAGGAGGCCGATTTCGAGCTTTTCGCTGTCTTTGATGCCGTATTCTTGTGGGGTAATGTAGTCGAAAAGGACCTTGGCGAGTTTGTAGAGTTCGCGAAGCTTGGAGAGCCGCGCATCGGGTTTCTTCTCGCGGTTCGGACGGCCGCCTGCGCCGGGCCCGGATTGGAGCTTGAAGTATTGGTCGTAGGTGTCTTCGACGTTGCCTAGCTGCTGCATTGACTCTAGAACGTTTAGTGCTCGGCGCTTGAGGTCGAAGCGCGGGAATCCGCCACTGGGTTTATCACCCTCTCCCTCCGGCTCAGCCTTGGTTTGGTTCATGAGTGCTGAGGTCACGATGCTGCCGCCGTCTTCCAACACGCTCAGATCGTCTGGCGGTGTAAACACCCACTCCAGGAACTGTCGGTTGTGCAGCGCGTCAAACTTCATGCTGTCGTACAGCTCTGACAGCTTGCTCGGATCGACTTTCTCCGTGTCGCAGAATTCGGCAAACAGTTTCTCCCACCGCTCCCGGAACAAGTTCGGGTCCTCGCCCGCGCACCATCGGCCCTGAATCGATGAGACCGGGATACCCTCGCTGTTCTCGTTGTTATCACCGTTTACTCCTTGTCGACCACTGCTGCCATCGTCGCTGGCTCGAGGTTTCTTTGGTGTCTCCTCATCCGACGGCGACAGTGACAGTCTCTTGAAGTTGTACCGCATCACACTGCGGTGGAATTTCATCAGTTCAACCACCGTCGCCAGCACCACCGACGGCTCCGGGAAATTGTCTTTCGGCCATGTGAACTGTGACGGCGCCGACCCTTCACGCAGCAGCAACTTCAGCTTCTTCTTTACTTTGTCCATTACATCCTTGGCCGCGTTCGAGTCATCCAGTAGATCCTTGCGCACTTGGATAAAATCTTCGGGCAGTTCCTTTTCGTTGAGGAATGCACAGGCCCATATTTGTGCACTGGTGCTCACTCGGCGCTCCGAGCTGGTGAAGATTCGCACGTCCCGCAGAGCCTCCTTGTTCATCAATTTCAGATCATCTCGCATGTTCAAGCCCAGCTCTTGGGACTGGTAGCGAGCAGCATGCGTAGGCTCCCCACCCCATTTCATTACAAGCTGCAGCTTATCCAGGATCAAGTCGTTCTCCACTGCAGAGAATCGAGAAAACGTTGGTCCAGAGATTGAATCGCTTCTCGTCTGCTGCCGTGTCAAGCCGTCGCTCTCGGATGCTTCCTGAGCCGAACCCGGGTCCTTAGATTCATTGTCTCCAGTTGTCTCCGCTACTGGCGATTGAGGAGGAGCAGCACCAGGCCGCATTTCTTCGGGCCTTCGTCTGCGAAACATGGGTTTGATCTGAACCTTCGTGCCCGGCCATCCGCCCTTCTTTTCGAGTGACGTCTGAAGTAGCTTCAGCTTGTCCATGTCCTCCAGCCCTTGCTCCATGGCAATCTTGACCGCATTCGACACACTAGCTAACGCGGCTTCGCCTTTGATGACGACTTCCTCTTGATGCCCTTTGAGCAGATCGACAAAAGGCTGGCTATGGAACGTAAACTTGAACTTTTGCTTCGGAGTGCGGTCAGCATGGCGAATAACCGCCACCATGCCCTTGAGCTTCCATGAATGTTTGGACGCAGGAGGCGGCGGCGGCGGCGCTCCGTCAACGTTCCCGGGATGGCTGCTCGGTGGTTTGCCGCCAACAGTCGTCTTGTGCCCCTTGGCCGCTTCGTCAACGAGTATGGACGGATCCTCGCTTACAGGTGACGGCGTGACGGATGGTGTGCTGGAAACATTGGGCGGGATCTTTGTTCCATTGTTACCAGAGCCGTGATGAAGCCGCGACATGCTCGGAGATTTCAGGAGCGTCTTGAGAGCATGCCGATGACTTCCCGTAGGGGTTCGCTTTAATGAGGCCGGCTCGGGCGACGGCGGCTCCGACGGCTCCGGTATCCCGTCCCTTCGACGCTTCTCTTTGATGAACATTTCTCTCAAAATCTTAGCTGCTTTATCGTAGTAATCGTTGTTGTCTTTGACGAAGCTCCAGCCATTGACATCGATCACGTAGCTCCTATCGCCTACCCGCAGCATGTCGAACCCGCAGATCCTCTGACCGAATCCATTGGAAATCTTGGTCGCCATCGTAGCTTCTTCCTTGCTCAGTTTTGTAATGTATCGCAGTTCCTTTCCGTGAGTATTCCTCCGTACAATCCCGTCGACCACGGGAGATTTGCGCGTCTCCGCATGGCAGAAGTCTGGTCCGACAGTATAGGCCTTGACGTCCTCCGCGTTATCGACTCGAAGGAACTGCTCATACAGATAGCTGGCGTTCGGCTCCGTCACGGACCTTGGCACGACGAGGTTAGGGTCGTATTCCGAACTCTTGTTGCCAATCTTCCGGAACAGACGTCTCCCGCCGCCTCCATAGTGCTGGTCCTTGGGGAAATAAATGTGGATATTGTGATCCTCGCCGCTGACGGGCTTCTCGACAAAAGGTTTCCGCATAACCTGCCCGTCCACAATGAGACACTCGCCGTCGTCGGACAGCGTTACTGACTGCGTTCTAGGCGCACCACCGCCTGTTCCGTCACTCGGTCCGGGTAGCTTGACACCCGTCAGATTGTATACGCGCTGGGCGAGTTCAGGCGATTCCAGAGTAGGCCCCCCATCCCGATTGACTTCAATCCTCTTCGGTGTCGGAACTCCCATGTTATCCAGAATCTTGAGGCAGAGTCGGCGGTCCCAAAGGACTTTTTGCATCGGCAAGTCGTTGACGCAGAACGGCTTCCGGAGCTTCCAGTAAGCAATGGCTTTGTCCAAAGGAAATCCGTCCGAGAAAAAGGCAATCAGAAAATCGCAAATAGGCCAGTTTTCCACGTCTTCATCGAGAATGACTTTGTCACCAAATACAATGACCTCCAGATCACCTTTGGCCTGCAATCGGGTCAGGATGCTCTGGCTCGGCTTGCTGCGCGCCTTGACGTCCAGCGCACAGACGCCAATTGTTCCGATAAATGGCGGCTTAGGCTCCGCTGAATCGCTGGTTGAGCTCGCGGCCGTGCTGCCGCTCAGCCTGCGCGGCGCCCGGCTCGACGAGCGGGTGGGACGCGACAGACGGCTCGACTGCCGTGTCCCGGAACCTTCATCAGTACTGCTACTCGTCCCATGCGATTCATGCGAGGTGGAGCTCACATTCGCTGTAGAGTGGTTACCATTCTTCAACGATGGGCTGTCATGCGCCGATGGTTGCCCTGAGCCGCCTTGGCTGACGGAACTCAGCGAATACAGCGACGAAAACGAGCGTCGCTTCGAATCCTGGCTTGAATTGCTTGCCTTGATGGCAGACTGCATTGCACGCTCACCGGCTTCGCTGATCGACGTCGTTGATGGGGCTCTTGTTGGGCCGGCGGACTGATTTTCGAGGGTGTCAAGCTCAGTGCGGCCCGCATCGGATGTGTTCGACGACGGCACCTCGTCTGGCTTGACCCCTTGTTGCGACATTGCAGGAGACGGTGTATCGGGCATGGTTAAAACCGAGTCGATCCCAAGGCTGCTGCAAGTCGCTGCGATATACTCGTCTCACCGCCACACAAGCGGTCTGCCTCGGTTACTTTTGGGCCGCCACGACGACCATCGGAAAACTTGTCGATTTTCAGGCGAGTTGCAGCTTCACTCTTCAAGAAAGATTCTCGTGGAGCGAGAGAGAAAAAGCGCCAATCAACCCCAACTCTAGACCAAGCAAACTCAATTTTCCGGGGTTTTGGGATCTAGATCATGTAACTTTGGGCCACTTTCAGGAGCCAGTTCGCTGTCAAAACCAGTTTCGGATGGCCCCGGCTGCAAGACACTGAACAAGGCCAACTGTTCAAAGACGGCGACCACCTCTTATGACTCACCCACACAAAGGGATGAATCACACGTCGCCGCGAACAAATCAATCTGGCATCAATCATGACAAGCTTGAATGGGCATCTCACATTGCTTTTGTCGAGAAATGGCTGCCGCTAAACCCAAAACGGAATAGATTACGTCGGTACGTGGTACCGACGCAAGCTTATCTTAGCCTCTTTGGCCTAACTTGATATAGAAGGCGGTGAAAATACTGTAAACCGATTACCACTTTATCGGTAATCTGTAATGCCAAGCCACTATTCCTGATATGGTATTTACAACTACGCATATTTTTTATCGCAGCTTTTTTCTTCAACGGATGGACAGAAGCTCCAGGCTGTAGGTCTGGACAAAGATTCAAGATGCCCGCCATTGTCGATGAGGGCTTTGATATGCCTCTGGCCAAGAGGCAAAAGGTCAATTCAGCGCCGGCATCAACAGCGCAGAATGCCGGCTCCAGGATTTTCACTCCGTACCGGGTATGCATTTATCGTGACCGATTGCGCAGGCGATCAGAAAACTAATATGGCATTTAGACATTAGGATTGGTGTCGCCAACGTCTGTTCCGTTCACATCGGTGCGACTAGGTAAAGGGACGTTTCAAATTACCACTTCGGTGGGCAAGTCTCTGCACACGTATGACTTGCGACGAGGATTGAATTTGGTATTCTTGAGCCGGCCGCAGACACCAGAGCCCATCACGGCCACGTATGCTTGGAAGGATGTGGTGTTCGCAGCGTGGGGGGGGTTCCGCCCAGGGATCCCTGCTGGAATCTGGGTATTCAAGCGAGGGAAACGTGTGGCTGAACTTCAGCCCCCGCCGACAGTTAGCGGACCCATTGTTCGATTGCTTGTTTTTGGATCGTGGATTGTCGCGTGCAGTGAGAGGAGCATCGAAGTGTGGAAGAATCAGTCGTACGAGCACTATACCACGCTGTTGCCGGCCAACAGCACAGACCAGCCCGTCTTCTCTGGCCAGATGTGCACCATGCCGACTTATCTGAACAAGGTATTCGTTGGGCGGTATGACGGTTCGGTCGATATCTGGAACGTGAGCACGGGAAAGCGGGTGTATACCATCCTTCCGACGAATGCCAAAGATGGCGCGGTGACTGCGCTCGAGCCAACACCAGCACTTTCACTCATTGCGATCGCCTATAGGAGCGGAACGCTGGTGATTCATAATGTCGATCAAGACAAGACAATCATCACGTTGAATGCGTCTCCGTCTCGATCGGGGCCCGTCACGTCGATCGCGTTCCGAACTGACGGTCTCGGCGCGGGCGAGGATGGCAATGAAGCTGGAGCCATGGCAACAGCGACCATTCATAGCGGCGATATCACAATCTGGGACTTGAACAATGGCGGCAGAAAGGCTGGAGTTCTTAGGTCAGCGCACGAAATGGCTCGAGATGAGAGTGATGGCGGTGTCAATAAGATTGAGTTTCTTGAGGGGCAGCCCGTGCTGGTGTCATCGGGTAAGGACAACGCGTTGCGAACTTGGATATTCGATGCGGTGCCGTTTTCGCCAATTCCGAGACCTCTGCATTCGAGAAGCGGACATGCTGGCGCCATCACTGCTCTCGAGTTCCTCCCGACCGCGTCGGATGGATCTGACTCCATGGGTAAATGGCTCTTGAGCGGTTCGAAAGATCACAGTCTCTGGGGCTTCAGTTTGCGTAGGGATGGGCAGAACCAAGAGCTGTCTCAGGGCAACATTAAGAGTACCAGCAACAAGAAGTTGAACCGCACCGGGGACCGAACCCGAATCGAGGACCTCAAGGCCCCCGAGATCACCGCTATCGCCTGCTCTTTGAACCGAGATCCTGGCATGGGCACCTCTGTTAACCATGCGATCTGGGCGAATACCAGAGACTTTGAAAAGGAAGCGAGGGGCCCGAACGGATGGGAGAGCATTGTGACTGCTCACCGAGGCGACAAGTTTGCGCGGACGTGGTACTGGGGACGAAAGAAAGCCGGCAGGTGGGCCTTTGAAACCAGTGACGGGACGGAGGTCAAGGTACGAACATCCATGCCAAATGGCTGCAATTAGTACTGATGGGATTGCAGAGTGTGGCCATCTCCCCGTGTGGCACCTTCGCTGTCATCGGCTCAGCGGGAGGGGCAATTGACATGTTTAATCTGCAGTCTGGTCTTCATCGACAGCGTTTCCCACCACCTCCAGTAAATACTGGCAAGGGGGCAAAAGGGAAGCCAAAGACTTCATTGGCAGCTTCAGATAAAGTTCAAGCATCAAAGCACACAAAGGCTGTGACAGGCCTTGCGGTTGACAACCTCAATCGAACCGTCATTAGCTGCAGTCTCGATGGGAAAGTCAAGGTAAGACAACTTTGTCTGTTCATGAGGAAGCGTGGTTGACGCGTGCACACAGTTCTGGGACCTGCTTTCTGGGCAATTGCTCAGCGAGCTAGACTGGGCACCCATGACCGCCATCACCGGGCTGCGGTACAGCAGCGCCAGCGAACTCGTGGCATTTAGCTGTGACGATCTCTCGATCCGCGTAGTCGACGTCGAGACCAAAAAGATCGTCCGTGAGTTCTGGGGTTGCCGCGGCCAGATCAATGACTTTGTCTTCTCTGCTGACGGACGGTGGATGATTGCCGCCTCCATGGACTCGATCATTCGAGTCTGGGATCTTCCCACGGGGCATCTGATCGACGCCTTCCGCGTGCCAAGCACATGTACAGCGCTGGCGTTTTCGTCCACCGGTGAGTTCCTCGCCACGGCGCATGCGGATGGCGTCGGCATCAATATCTGGAACAACAAGACGCTCTTCGTGGACCTGCCACCGAAACATATCGACGAGAATGAGATCTCCGATATCCGGGTGCCCACGGAGTCTACAGAGCTCAACACGGGTCTGGTCGAAGCCGCCTTTACGGAGAACACGGAGGAAGGCGAACCGGAGCAGGTCATGCCGTCTATCGAGCAGCTACACCGGGACATGATGACGCTCAGTGTCGTGCCCAAGAGTACCTGGCAGACACTGATCCATCTGGACACTATCCGGGTATTCACCCTTACTATTTTCATATACGTGGACTAAGCTAACGTCGTACAGGAGCGAAACAAACCCAAGGAACCGCCCAAGGCCCCAGAAAAGGCACCATTCTTCCTTCCATCTCTCTCCGAAAACAACAAACAACCAAACGGCATAGCCCTTCAAGAAAACAAAAACGAACCCTCAACAGAAGTCACCGCCGCAGAGCGATCCCGCATTGCCAAGCTCCAGCAATCCGGTGACCTAACCCTCAGAACATCGCACGTCAGCGATCTCCTCAAAAAGGGCAACGAGACCGGCAACTACAACCCTTTCATCGACTACCTCAAATCCCTCTCCCCAGGCAAAGCCGATCTTGAAATCCGCTCCCTCGACCCGCAGACACGGGACGGGCGCTGCGAGCTCGTCGACTTCGTCAACGCGCTGACGGAGCGGCTGCGGTCCAAGAGGGATTACGAACTGATCAACGCGTGGATGGCCGTGTTTTTGCGCGTCCATGGTGATGTCATTGGCAATTTGAGGGAGTCAGCGACTCCCGAGGACAGTGGTGCGCTGTCCCAGCTCCAAGACGCCCTAAGGGCGTGGAAAGCGGAGCAGCAACGCGAGACGCAGCGGCTGGGCCAGTTGACGGGGTATTGTCGTGGGGTTGTGGGATTCTTGAGATCGGCGCGATAATTTTTCTACTTTGGACTGACTGTATTCATTAATGGCACCCGTGATGTATACCATGATGTCGCTGTACAGGACGAGAGAGCATGTCTTCATATGAGGTCAAAGGTAAATTACAGGTCTGTCTCGTATTGAAATCCCCCAGACTTTTTCGAAGATTTCATTGGACGATCCTGTTTGGGACCCATCTAAGCGAAACGTAATTTCAGAAAACGAAAATTCGTTTCAATATCCCCTATCATTGCCAAATACCAACATTCAATTGCGCCCAGGAAACAATGACAGGGAAGAGATCTCGGGCCTCTGCTGCAGGTAGTAACAATGGGGGTGCATCCATGAGAGGATCGTCAACATCAAGCCCGCTCTCTACATCCACCAATAGGGACTCGGGGGCTCCTCCATCACAACAACCGCCACCATCGGTTCCAAGTCAGGGTCAGGGCCAGGGTCCATATGTACCAAGGAAAACTCTTGATCTCTGTGAGATTCTCTCCCAATCATTTCATTTCATAACAAACCAATACCTAACATGGCTCAGTGCCACTCACCTTCCGCAGACCCAACCCCCCCGGCACCCCACGCATCAAGCGCGAAGATGAAATCAAGCTCTTCCAAATTTGCCTCAGCCGGAAAGAAATCTACCGGGTGTTCGGTGAGAGTGTGCCTTTCTGGCAGCAGATTTCCGAGGCGTTCCAGCGAGAGCTTGACCGCATGTACTCGTACACGGCGTGTCGCCGGCGTGTCGAGAATGCGGTACGGATCCGTAAGCTAGAGCAGGAGGGCCGGGAGAAGGGAAAGTATTTCAATGATGAGGAGTATAATCGTCCGCTGGATGAGTGGATTGAATTTGTGGATAGGGAGGAAGAGGCGAGAAAGGCGGAGGAGAGGCAGAAGCAAGAAAGGGCAAGGGAGGCGAGGAGAGTTGTGCTAGAGACGGAGATGGGAGCCGCGCGGCAGCGAAGGGAGGCGGCTAAGGGAGAAAAACTACAGCAAGAACAGCAGGAACAACAGGAGCAGCGACAGGGTCCGTCGGAGGCAGATGGTAAAGAGGACGAGGATGATGATGTTGAGTCGGTTGAGTACATACCCGTGGACGCCGATCGGGACACCATGGAGCAGATTCGACGAAAGCGTGCGCGGTACATGGACCCGCCTTTTCAGGATCCTTTACTGTCCAGGCAAATTGGGGATCTTGCAGCGGTAGTGGACCAGACGGTGAGCCAGACAAAGGCAATGGAGCGGCGGATGGAGGACCGGCTGAATAAGTTCCAGCAGAGTATGCTCCAGTACATCGATGCCAAGTTTCAGGACTTTATGGATCGGCTGGAGAGGGAATGAATATTCAAAACTGTATCTGATCATGTTAGCATTGATTTAAACATTTGTATACAGTTCTATGTCAAATCCACTTGGAGGGGAAATATAGTTTCTTTAGCCGTTCATCGAAAGCCCCCTTGTTCCGTTCGAATTTGACGGTGGAAAATTGGACAATCTTCTCGTAGTTTTCCGTTTCTTTAAACTGAATCGAACATATGATGTCCAGGGATTGATCTCATTGAACCAATATCGCAGACCCTGATCCCTGCCCTGAGTGGACAAGGCTGCAGGGCGGCATATCAATGGTGTCGCTGCTGCATTTGGTTGACTGCAAGGCTATTGCTGGAGTTGTGACTTTTCACGGTCCGGAGAGAGAACCATGACTCCCACCGAAGCAGCATTCCATTTGAGAGCGTCGTCAAGGTAACGACCTCGAAACGAAGAATTTCCGGTTTCCGTTGGAGAATGAATAGCAAATACCAGAGTGTGCCATTTAAAGCCGTGATTTTTCCCATGGGCCAAATGGCAGCGTATCACAAACCAATCGGTAGATGGGCCTCTGGGATGAAACTCGGCGAGTCCGCTGTCGACAATTGCAAGGACACACGGAGATCGGCTCTCTCACTACTGAACTTTTGGAGCTCTATCAGAAGGATAGAGGCTAGTCTCCGCCCGTGGAAGGTACCGATATAATCATGACATCGTTGACTGTGTGGTAACTTCTTATAAGGGTGATAAGGTGGCTACACCATTCTCGACATAAATGTCCTGTTCAAAGACATGAGTAGAACAGAAGGCGTTTCGGGCCGTCTTTGGCCTTTTTAAATAGATTCCAGTTTTGTATGAGCCTAACTGGACCATGAATAGCGGTCGACTCAGCCTTGTTCCATGTATTCAAGCTCCGATGAAAGGGGCATAAAATACTATCATGTAGGTCAATGGCTAGAAGGCTGGATCGCCGTCCTCAACCGACTACTTGTGCCACAATGGATATGGCTACAATGCTAAATTAGTTCCTATGTTCATCACTCAGAATGAAAAGAGGGCGTCGCGTACTGTGAATCGGGGTTGATACTGAAGAGTATTTGAATATTTCACCGATTCAAGAACTCAACACATCCGAGAATAATGCCTGGGCAGAGCCTGCTCTCTGGGGGCAAGTTGTGATGAAAGCCTGTTAGAGAAAGCCATGTCTAGAGTATTCAAGAAACATAAAGCTAACAGAATGTAGAATGTTCATTTTACATCGATATGAAGAGGTTGATGAAGTAATAAGAGCTGAAGTCTAGAAAGACCCTAAATTAATAGTCCACGCCGCCTTCCTTATCGGGCATCTACCTTATGCGGGCAGCGGCGCCGGGCACTGCCCTTAGCCAATGAGAGCTAATCTGACTAAGCGCAGCTGAACAGCTGACTCGAGGCCTTCGATATGCCAGATGCAAGGCGCTCTCTGTCGTCACTCAGCTTGAACCACACTCTCAACAGCCTGCTGATAGACGATCTTTGTTCCTCGGCTTCAGGATTTGCAGGGGACTATCAGCGTGCGCACACATGATAGGCGCCTCTAATCAGCCTGACTGAGTTACCCTGTCTGCCAATAAAGAACAGAGTGCGCCTTGTACAGCTGTTACTTCGAGCGCTGCGCACGAGCTTACTGCAGTCAATGCGCAGGCAGCATTTTTCCTGAATTTGTCACTGACCGATCCATTCATTCGGTTACCGACCTCGGTGTCTTCAGAACCTGTGTACTGTGCGCTGGTTTCAAATTCTGTGGGCGCCGCGAGCTGCGACTCGACAACAAAGCCACACTTCACGGTCACCTTGATTCCAAACATACGGGGCAGGTCCCGGATTTCCAAACACAATGGGTGGATGGGGCTTGTTTTTCTTCCTTCTGTTTCTCGTCGTGATTTTCGCCTACGTCGGCTGGGCTGCGTCGGTGTACCTGCGCGCGCGCCGTGAGGGCTTTCCCCCGCCGCATTGGAAGGCGTATATCCCGTTCACTTCGACGCCTGTGTACCGAAGTTCCAACTATCCTGCTCCCCGCCGCGGAGGTATCGTCGGTTGGTTCCAGGATAAAATTGCGCAATTTAAGAATCCACGCTCCGCCCGGGGCGCGTATGAAGGAGACATGGAGGCTGGTGGCTACCGTGGTCGCAGAGTTGCGGATCCGGATGAGCCCTGGGATGCGGGCTACGATCCTGCAGGTCCGTTCGCGGACGACTATGCAAGGAACGAGCCATACGACCGACCCGGCTTGTCCGTTACGCCGCAAGGGCAGGCCCTACGAAGTCGTGATTTTGCCAACGACCCGTTCGATGAGCGAGAAACCGGGTATGAACCTGCTCCTCGTCCTGCACAGGGCTCGCAGGATCCCTTTGCGGATGATGCGGAACGAAGTAATCTCAAATCTCAGTCAGATCAGAATCCGGCAGGTGATCAAGAACCGCGCCATCACGCCAGAAAGGAATCGGAGCGACGGGCCGCGTTCACGGAGGACTTGTGAGGCTTTGCGTTGGAAACCATCACGCGATCATGGGCGTTGCATGGGCGTTCAGTTTGGAATTCCATTCTGATGAGTCTGTATTTCTTTCTGGACGACTTCATGAGACATGTATTTGCATGAAACGAATTCATGAACCTCTTTTTGAATCCTGCAGTTCTTGTACCAGCTCCTGGCGCGATTTCATCAAAACCCGCAGTGGGGGCAAATGAGACAATAGCTGTTGTGCCTCCCTTCGCGGTCCCGTCGTTGGTGAAAAGCAATTAAGAATCTGGGACAGCATCCTCAATGAGTAGAGGATGGCATGTGTTTGCGCCAGAGCGTGAATCTCCGTCCACTTGATGATACCAGCCGTACTGTCCAACCCGAGTGTTACCCGGAGGTGTTTCCGGGTGAACACGTACGGATCGTAGTCCTCATCCAATTCGAGCTCGGAGAGAGCGTAGATCCTCCAGAACACAGGGGAGTTGACCTCCTCGGAAGTTTCATTCCGAACCCATTTCAGCCGATCGAGCATTGTTTGCAGCTCGGAATCGATTTGCTCGTCGCTAGAGAGGTCTATCTTGTCGAAGCAGAACCGATGGCCTCGGCGGACGCATTCAATGACAGCAGATGGGCCCGCCGCGGCAGTGGCCTGGTGCCCAGAGGCTAGAAGAGAATACACCAGAGTCCGGATATGGCGCGCCACATTCCATGCGCATGCTCTGGAGTGATCTTCCAGCAGGAATGGAAGATAGATCTGAGGTGGGTCACTGTCTGCGGGCTGCAAGAACTGTACAAATAGCTCTGCAACCCTCGCATCCAAGCCTTGCAACGACTCGACGTGGTGAAGAGGCAGCGCGGCGCCGTTGTAGCGAAATTCCTTCAGGAACTCTGTATAACCCTGTTCATGCCGACTTTCTGCAGTCTGTTTTGCTCGCTGAATCAGCTGGCGGATTCCATGATTCGGATTGAGCGTCAATGCGTATGCAAAGTAGGACAAGTCTGGAATCCCCAGTTTGGCAGACAGCGCTGCCGGGCAAATACGCGTGGCTTTGATGATCGGTTGTGAGCGATACGAGCCCGCGCGCGTGTCTGCGTCCAGCGAGTTGAGAAATACGACTGAATTTTGCGGGCCCATTGCATGGATCAACAGGTCCGAGTCGCTGCTGAGAACGGCCATCTCTGGATTGTCTCTCATGTATTCACTGCAATACAAGTCCGCTTCCCCGGGAACTACTTCGCATTTGTCACTCCAGGGTAAAGACTCCCCTTCGGAAAGCAGCTCCGCAAGCTCTGGGGAAACATGAGACCGAATCGCGGAGCGACTCCATCGGGTCTTCAAATCCTCAACAACGGTAGACACGATAAATGCGTTCTCCGGGAGATGAAAGCGTTTCTTTGCAGCTGAACTGAGGCTACTGAGCCGTTGCAAGGATCCCGTCGGTTCAATCCTCAGGAACGGCCGCGCACTTGAGACTGCTGGGAGTCCTTTGCGAGCAGCAATACAGTATGTCTCGAGGCGCTGGCGGCATTTCTCAAGCCGGGACAGCCTTGTCTCCCGTTTGGTGACTGGAAGGGCGCCATCAAAATATATCTTAGCCCTAACACAGCTTCAGCAGCCCAGTACCATTTTCTCCATTCAATTTAGTAAATCAGTACTCACACATGCACATTGGCAAGCTCTAGCAAGCTCAAAAATGTCACAACAGCCACGCTTACTTCATTACACGTTGGCTGCTGGTCGAAGGCATTGTACTGGACACCTGACCGGGCAAGCAACACGGAATAGATATGATACACAAGGCTTGGTCCGTCAATGACCACGGACTTCACGGTCGGAACTTCAGTCTCGGCCAGTTCTTTCACATCACCAAGGTAGACAGGCTCTGCATACAACTGCAGATGCCTCGTCAAGTGAGGAATGCCCATATTCGTGCTAACCGAGTATTTGAGGACGCGCAAGCCATAAAAACGAAGTCAATCGTAAAAGCAGCCCAGAAAGGAAATTCGGAAAATTGATAATCCGATATAACCTATCAGATTCATCCAGTGGAGCAACACGTGCATCGAAGATCAGAATTTCTTCAGCGTCCGACGACGAGCTCCAACGGCGGCGATTAGGATTTGCTCGGTTTATAGAAGGTCTTGGGATAGGACCGGGCGAATCTAGCAACATGGGTGTCCAAAAACGAACACGCAAGTTCGCTCAAGTTAAGCGAGCCATTACGCTGAAAGACAACCGATTGTATGCTTCTAGCGATGAGTACCCAAGAGCTTGAAGCTGACTGATTCAATTACAGAAAGGAACAGCCGAAGAAAGAAGAGAAGAAGCAGGGAAATGAACTCGTACGGGAGATGTGAGTGCCACTATCCTTTTTATACGTCAGGTTACTGATGGCTCTGAAGCCCTCAAGTACCATCCTCAATGTTCTTCCAATACAACACTGCCCTGGCTCCGCCTTATTCGGTCCTCGTCGATACCAACTTTCTCTTCCACACGATCCAGCATAAGCTCGAGGTGATCCCGACGATGATGGACTGTCTACTTGCAAAGTGCATTCCCGTGGTCACAGACTGTGTCATTGGCGAATTGGAGAAGCTGGGGTCAAAATATCGGCTTGCGCTGCGGATCGCAAAGGATCCCCGATTCGAGCGAAGTAAATGTGATCACAAGGGTACTTATGCCGATGATTGCCTGGTGGACCGAGTGATCAAGCATCGCATTTACATCGTTGCAACAAACGATCGAGATTTGAAGCGGCGCATTCGGTAAGTCCACTCACGAAAAAGTGCAAGTGCGAGATCTGACAGGGAATAGAAAAATTCCGGGTGTTCCCATTATGAGCGTTGCAACAGGGAAGTACGTGATCGAACGGCTTCCCGATGTGATGTAAATATTTCATGATCTTTCCGTGGTCGTTTTGATGTATGCATGTTTTTACCGAGTATCGCTTGAGATGACGTTTTACATGATTGGATTTCTTGGTGTTGAGGCGTTCTAATGGATTGTGAGGTCTTGTTTGAGATGTATGCAATATACAGGATTTTGTGGGCATTGGCTCCTGTTCAGCAGGCATGACAGCACTCAATAGACATCGATGCGCTTGAATACTCTCTATGCACTGGCCCAAGCAGCTGAACTTGCACTTTGGTTTGGTCATAGGTCCTAATCATGTGCCCTATTGCGACAGGCCAAGACATGCTCAGGCATTTCTAGGCAAGATACAGCTGCGCACATTCGTTCCATACATAGCCAAAGCCTCTTGTTATCGGCCCATTTGAGAGAGAGACCACGTTCTGCACAAACTGCGATTCAGCACTCTGTATCAAAATCTTGGTGATTGGAGCACCGCCGCGGTGGGTGCACAGACTGAGAATCACGTGAAGATCCGTAATGCCTTAGTCAGACTCTCGTTCGCCAATGAGAGGTTCCTCGGCCTGAACCTGAAGCGATGGAACGGCGGTTTAGCCTCGAGCTTGATCCGGCAGTCTTCCACTCAGAGTGCCATCCTGCGCAATAATCCAGTGGTCGACTGGATGGATTTCCGCAAGCGCAGACGTCGTGGCAAGAGATATTCCTCGACTGCCGCATAATTACACCCTCATTGACCGACAATGCAAGGTGGATGAAGTGAATCATTTCTCCATTTGTCTCGACCTTTATTCTTACCTGGCACTAAACACCAACTGCAATTCTCCGGATGTTACCGGCCGTTGAGAAATCGCACTCTCCTTTTGTCCGTCTTTCTTTTGGTTAAACTCTGTCGCGCGCGAACCGCCGTCCGGTACGGCGTCCCAGAATCTATCGGTTAGCCACCAAATTTCGCTATAACTCCGTTTAGACTTGCCAACCTGGCTCCAGAGGAGGAAACCGCAGCCCTAGTCAGGGCTAGCAGTGACGAGTCAAGGAAGTCTGAGGAGTTGGAAAGGAACCCGATCCGAAAGGAAGGGGAGGAGGAGGCCGCCTCGGAAGCTGAACTGGAAGACATCGACAATATGGCATCGCGTTCGCATAGCCGATCGCAGCAGCCGTTGCTGAAGGATGAACGGAGGGGTCGGACCGCACACACGTTTACGGACAACAATGGATATGCGGAACGGCCGAGTTTGTCACGACGATCGACGTTCCGAAGCCGCACGCCGGTGTATACGGATCGGAATCAGACGCGACGGAGGTACATACTAGCGTCGGGGTTTCTGGTGCTGAGTTTGGTGAGCTTCGTCGTGCAGACGGAGACTGCGGTGTACATTCAGCATAATCTCGGATGGGACAAGCCATATTGCATGCTGTCGGTGCCGTCCACCTGAACATAATTTCTTCATATGCTGACGAAAGTTACATAGCTACCTGACCCATGGGTCATGGTCTCTACTCTGGCCTGTCCAGCTTCTCATTCTGCGCGTCCAGAAACGGAAGCTGTCCTGGGACGCGTTTTGGCGGCGCCATGTCTTCCTTCTCCGGAGGACTGCCCAGATGGTACAAAAGCAGGACCTGCATCTGACCACCCGCGACGAGCATCGTTCGCCAGTGCCATACATGCTGAGAACAACCGCCATCGTCGCAACCGCGTTGACGGTTGCGGGAGGCTCATGGTACGTTGCTGTCAATATGACCACGCCAAGCGACTTGACGGCCATCTACAACTGCTCGGCGTTCTTTGCCTATGCATTTTCGGTTCCGCTCCTGAAAGAGAAGCTTCGGCTTGATAAGGTGGTCTCCGTGTTGGTGGCCATTGCAGGTGTGCTTGTCGTTGCCTACGGAGATTCGGAGTCATCAGGCAAAGAAACTCAGAAAGCCAACAGCCGGACCCTGGGCAATATCATTATCGGACTAGGGAGTGTTTTGTATGGACTGTATGAAGTTCTGTACAAACGACTGGCCTGTCCCCCAGATGGCACCAGCCCTGGCCGCAGCATGATTTTTGCCAACGCAGTGGGCAGCCTGATTGGTTGTTTTACATTGTTTGTGCTGTGGATTCCCTTGCCGATCCTTCATGTGCTGGGCCTGGAGACATTCAAGTGGCCGACAGGGCCGGCCGCGTGGTGGCTGCTGATCTCCGTGATCGCCAATGCGAGTAAGTACTTTTTACCGACATGAAATTTCTATAGCAATACTAACGTATGGCAGCATTTTCCGGTTCCTTCTTGGTGATGATCTCGCTGACGTCGCCTGTACTGTCCTCTGTGGCAGCACTGCTAACCATCTTTTTGGTCGCGATCGTTGACTGGATGCTGATGGGCCAACCATTGTCCACCTCTTCTATTATCGGCGGCCTCCTCATCATCGTGGCCTTTCTCCTGCTCAGCTGGAGCACTTACCGCGAGATGGACGAGGAGCGCAGGCGGAAGCTCGCCAATGAGGGTGCCGACTCAGAAAGCGACGAGTAGGCGGGCTAAAACAGGCTTCTGTACATTTCTATTTGTACAGAATTAATATCTTGATAGAAATTTCATTGTTAAGATACCCTTGCAAGTGGCATTCGTAGCTGGTTTTAGGGCAATTAGGCAACTTGATAATTTCGGCCTTCTGGCCAGCCTGTCTTAGTCAGCGTCCCCCGGCCGCATCGTCATCTCCAAAGCCAAACAAGCAGCGAAACAACCCCCCCCAAAGTTGACATTCCCTCCGACGCCGCGGATTCATTGCCCTGCTCAATTCCTCTTCTCTCGGTTCTCTGAGCTAAATCCGCATAGAGCCGACCATCATGGCCAATGTGCCTATTGGTACGCATTGCCCCTATATCTCGATTCCGCATAAACACCGCCCGTTCAAGTTGAGTTGTATATAACTAACCACTCCCGTTCTTATTTTGCAGTCCTCGACGGAGGAACTGGTTTCCTCAAGGTCGGATATGCGGCGCAGGTGCGTACAATATCCAACGATAGCTTCCACGAGCAGAACGTCCCTGACTGGGTTTATACAGAACTTCCCAGAGCACCAGTTCCCCTCCATAGTGGGGCGTCCGATCCTGCGGTCGGAAGAACAAGCAGGTGATATCGTCGTCAAGGATATCATGTGCGGTGATGAAGCGGCCGCGGCGAGATCAATGCTGCAAATAAGTTATCCAGTGCGAATTTCCCTGAATCCCGCCGTAATGGAATGAGAGGAGGGGGGCTGATAGTTGGAGGTGTATAGATGGAGAACGGTATCGTGAAGAAATGGGACGATATGCAACATCTATGGAACTATACGTTCTATGAGAAGATGAAGATCGATCCGACAGGCCGGAAGATTCTCTTGACGGAGCCTCCGATGAACCCGCTCAAGAACCGCGAGCAGATGTGCGAGGTGATGTTGGAGGGGTACAATTTCGGCGGTGTATACGTTGCGATTCAGGCAGTGTTGGCGCTTTATGCGCAGGGTGTGTGATATCTTTTGCGGAGGGGAGGAGTAAATTGCTGACGGAGATCAGGTCTGAGCAGCGGCGTCGTGGTTGACTCTGGCGACGGCGTGACACACATCGTCCCCGTGTACGAATCGACCGTACTAAACCACCAAATCCGCCGCCTCGACGTTGCCGGCCGGGACGTGACGCGCAACCTGATTGCGCTGCTGCTGCGCCGCGGCTACGCGCTGAACCGCACCGCGGACTTTGAGACCGTGCGGCAGATCAAAGAGAAGCTGTGCTACGTGTCGTACGATCTGGAGCTGGACAAGCGGCTGTCGGAGGAGACGACGGTGCTGGTCGAGTCGTACACTCTGCCTGATGGCCGCGTCATCCGTGTCGGCAGCGAGCGCTTCGAGGCCCCCGAGTGTCTGTTCCAGCCGCACCTGGTTGACGTCGACCAGCCGGGTATCGCGGAACTGCTGTTCAACACGATCCAGTCCGCCGATGTCGACGTGCGCAGCAGCCTCTACAAGGCTATCGTGCTCAGCGGTGGCAGCAGCATGTATCCGGGGCTGCCGTCGCGGTTGGAGAAGGAGCTGAAGCAGCTGTGGTTGACGCGGGTGTTGAATGGAAACCCAGAGCGATTGAACGTATGTTTTCCTCTCATCCTCTTCATCCGGAATTGAAAGCTAACCCGAGTAGAAATTCAAGGTGCGTATTGAAGATCCGCCGCGGCGGAGACACATGGTGTTCCTTGGTGGAGCGGTGCTGGCCAATTTGGTACGTATTAGACTTCCTCTGGGACAATTAAACCAGATGCTAACGAGAGTAGATCGCCGACAAGGAAGACATGTGGGTGACCAAGCAGGACTGGGCGGAGCAAGGCCCGCGGGCGTTGGCCAAGTTGAATCCTTCTCGGTCGTAGGTTGTTTCGATTGTGCATTTTTTTTATACATTCGATTTCAGTATATACATACATAGTTGAATGACTTTTATGAAAGCTTGTCATTGCAGAACGTAGTCCGTAAACCTATACATGCTCGGTCATATCCATGATCAAGAGAGTTCTACTAAAAGAGATTCATTCCACAAAAACCTAGGGTTCTCATAGTCGGCCTACAAAATGATACATACTTTCTCTCTCTCTTTCGAAGAGTGCAATGCAATGCAATGCAGTACTCGTACTTCTATTTAAAACAACCAACACGAAACAAAACAAACAAAAAAAAAATCACAATCGAATCCGCACCGCATCCGCCAACGCCGGAAAACTCTGCGCAAACGCCGGCCCCAACGACCAATTGTTCAGATCCCGAATATGCTTCTCAAACACGGGGTTCAGCACCAACTCGTCCGTATCCGTGCGATGCAGGATACACTCTGTTGGCGAGAACGGCCAATTACACGATAACGTGCGGGTGTAAGGGATAAACCAATTTTCGAACGGGTAGAGAGTATGTGCGGCGATCATCCGGTCCCGCGCCCGCGGCCAGAGGACGTAATCCATCCAAGCGGGATGGGGGGTGAAAAGTTGGGAAGGACGAGGGGTGATCCAGTCGGGTAATCGGTCGTAGTTGTCGCGGGTTGGGTAGATCTGCCACCGCATGACCACGTACATGATGTAGAGGACGCCGACCTGTTCGGGTAAGGTGGAGATGTCGGGAAAGGTGCGGAGGAGGTCGGTGGCGACTTTGGAGATGGAGTAGTAGGCGGGCGGTGGGGAGGAGGCGTGTCCGCCGCGGTGGTGGTCTGGGAGAGAGGATGGGTTGAGGAGAGGGGAGAGTGCGGCGGACATGCCCGCGGCGGCTTCATGCCGTCGGTGCTGGAAGAAGTCGAGGAAGATGGCGTCCAGCGTGCAGGTGGGCGGCAGGTTACGGATGGGGATCATGTATGCTTCCGGTGGGTCGCTTCGGCTGGCATTGCAGCTGCTGTTGTTGCAGGCGCAGTTGCTGGAGCAGTGGCTCGTGCAGGTGCATGTATCCAGCGATTCGTTGGCGACCGATGAATGCGCTTCGTCCCGTAAAAGGCAGCCCGGGGGCACCTTGGCAAAGGGTCGCGAGTCCTCGACGAGGAAGTTGAAGATGAGCTTTTCTCCGCCATTGCGGTCCGAACATCGTGGCGGCTGCGTCGGTGTGATGCCAAACGTGCGCAGCGGATCCGAGTCGGTATCATATCGGTTCCAAGGTCGCGCAGATGTTGCTGTTGCCGCCGCCGCCGCCGCCGCCGCCGGCGTTGTAGGTCCTGCTGCTGCGGCGGCGGCCGCCGCTGCGGGCGTCATAGGCACAGCAGGTATGGTGTGGGCCGGGGATGGTTGCTCCGTAACGACGCTTCTCTCCGCATCGCTCATCGGACCAGAATCAATGCTTGGTGGCGTGCCGCGGGTGCGATCCGCCGCCGGCGACGGATACGTGGGTTGTACAGGCCCAGGTGTGGTGACACTCGTTAACCTACTACTATCTATCCCTTGGTGTATTCATGAATAAACAGTCCCGCTGGAATTGCCCAATTCATCGCGAGAAATTACTTACGCACCATTCTTCAAGATCGGTTGGATAATCTCCAAGACGGCCTGCAGCTGCCGCTTGATTTCTTCATTTTCCGCCCTGATCGCCTCCTTCTCCGCAATCAGCCGCTGCATGTCCCGGTACGGCTGCTGCGACGTCAATTCCTGCACCTGACGTCGCAGGCTTTCGATTTGCGCTTTGGTCCGCTCGCGGATCGCGCGCTGCGCCTGGCGGTCATTCGCCCGTTTCCGCTCCAGCTGTTCCGGTGTCAACGAGGCGACTCCGCGGGACGAGGTCCCGTTAGCCTTGCGCCTCCCATTCCCCGATGGTGCGGAAGTCGGCGTGGTTGCTGCGGGAGAAACAGCGAGACCTGCATTATTATTAATATTATTATTCAGATGATTTTGCTCCTGTGCGTCCGGCGCAGAGCCTTTGGGCGGGGTTCCTCGGTCGGCTTGGGTGGTTGGCGACGATCTGCTCTCCATTCCCTTTTTCGTCTCCTTTTCTTCGCAAGGTGCGGGATAACGGTAGCGGCTTCAGGGGAGGATTTGTTCGATCCCTTCGTCGTCTTCGCCTGCCCAGTTTATGCAGCGCCAAAACAGGGCTCTCCATTCGGCGGTTCAGTCTGCGGAATGCGCGTCAGATTGGAGCCATAGTCGAGTGAGCATGTTACTCGGTTCCCTCGACCACGTAAAAAGTCGATCGATCGTTCGTCCCTATGTAATATGTATGTATGTATTCAATCCTGAAGCTTAGGACACCTGCGAGTGCTATCGGGGTTTTATGATGTATCGCCAATTCCGCCGCCATACTTTTTCTGTGGATCACGCGTCGTCTCGGCCCGCGACGAGAGATCTCCCTGTGCGCTAGAGAGTTTTTGCGCCAGAGCTAAAAGCGGCCCTGAATCTGGCGGAAGATGGCCGATTGCCGGGGCCTGTGGTTGAGATATATTACATTCAGTACGGAGTATACAAAGTACCAACTGATTACGGTAGGTTGACCAACCAACATGCCATTCGCTCGTTCTAGGGGGACTGGGGGAAGTGCCAACACTGCCTGCCATCTTTTTTTTGCGGTTCTCGTTCTGCAGAATTCCGGATGTGAATTCTGCCTGAGGCATAAAAATCACATGACTTTCCAGCCTCCATTAATTTGGCTCTGGTTGGCTGGAAGGGGGGGGGGGGGGGGGGTTTGACCCTCCGGCCCACTTCGTCCAGCCGCAGGGGACCTGGGGAAAGCCTGCGGGCGTTCGGCCCTGCTCGGCGTCGTCCGGGCACCAGCGCTTCTAACCATATCCGGCTAGATTTTCCATCAGGCGGGGAACCGGTGGCCATTTGCTTACATAAACAAACCTTTGCCGGACTCCCAAGGGACGGCCGAGTCGTTTTCCGGAACGGTCGAGCCTCCAAAGCTAAGGAACCTCACTTTGCAGAGTACGCTTGTCTTGAGGCTCTACATGGAGTACCGTGGTTTGGGTGTGTTTGCCACAGCCCTTCACGGAAAGCCATTGGAGCGGACACTTCCTATGAATGAGGAGTCACTACTGCGTCGAAAAGACCCTTGTGGCTAGGCCATGGTTAGATCGTGCTGGGTCATTGATAGAGCATTCCCTAGTCGTTTCAGGTTGTCGATCAATGGCATAATAGCTCCTCTCTGACACTCTCTATCGTCTTCTCAGGAACAAGCCCGTGCCCATTTTGTACAGCTCTACAGGAAGTAACTTGTTCGGTGCTTTTTGGGGGGGGGGATTGGAACGGAACTGGCGAGCCGGAATGTTCCCCGTTCGTCCCACAGATGGAATGCGGACTGCACTATGTCTAGTAGTTCCTGCAGTCCAGAACTCCAAAACCCAGGCAAAAATACAAGACGGTGGGAGGGGCAACTGGCAAACTACAGTATAGATCTTCATCGACTCCTGCTCACAAAGCAGAAAGATCATCAGATGGTATGATGAGTTGCTTTGTCGCTTCAAACCTAGATCAAACCTAGACCCAGACAAGGCTAACTACCTAGTCCGGAGCCCGAAGAAAGAATGAATTAATTAGTCGGGCCAATGTTATCGCCGGCTCAACTAGCAGTTCTTGATTCCTTGGATAAGACACGCGGGAATCGCGGAAATATACCCTTCCCCCCCCCAAAAGGCGTCGGTGGTCCAGATATAACCTATGTGGATACATCAGATTCCCCGGATTTGCATAACCTAGCAACTACTCCATGGTTCTTGGAACAACAAGGCGATCCCTGACGTGGTTACCAGAGAGGGGAAATGGGAATTATCCTTCTGAAATCTGCACGCCGTATTTCCGTACAGTTGGTTATGGATAGATCACAGAATTCAAACTCTCTTGCAAACTACCCCTACTTCAACCAAATAGATACCTATGTTAGCTGGAATGATTGCACGAATTATTATCTGAAATCTCATCATTATTGGGAACTAACTAACGAAGTAGGGTACAAATTCTTCGCGAAAGTGATGAGTGTGCTCATGCCTGTCAATGTTCCTTTGCGCGCTGTCCATAGACGACAAAGCTGCGCATGTCATTTGTGGTTAATTTCATGAGTACTGGTGCTTAACGACGGGGATACTCACAATTTGAACAACATGTGAACGTCTCGCCTCCGGCCATCGGCGCGAGCTTTGGCGCATAGAACTGTGACCTCCTCCGAAGCCCACTTTTCAATCCGCGTCAGAA
>NW_027192349.1:339910-346501 GCF_041956635.1 Thermomyces lanuginosus | reverse complement strand
ACAATCATGGAAGGCAAAAACTTGCCGTGCACGTGGGCAAGAGCATTCTGTAGCTGATCACCTGACATCCCGAGATTTGTTCGGAATCGGGAAATGTCGGGATTGATGTCATATGACATTGGCGGCTCCCTTGCGGCTTTCGGCCCTGTCGATCGAAGCTCGGAGTTTTTGCGCGTCAACTGGTCCCTGGCTAAGCCCGATTAGGCGAGCCGGTGCAGAAGTTTATTCGACGTCAGAAAAAAAATTCCTGCGAATATGTTGGAATGAACAGTCGAGACATAGCTGGATGAATCGTGATGGATTTGAATTATTTGGTGATGGATCTTGCAGCCGTGATACATACAATGGATGGAAAATGGTCGGCCTATTAGATACCTGACAGATGAGTAAGAGTGGCTAGCAGTTGCACCGCGTTCGGTGAACATACTCCATGCAATGGTCCTCGGAGTCTTGCGTCTACCAAGCGCCGGATTGCATCATCATGTGTGAAAGAAAACCCCAGAATGCCGGCAGTCAGAGACATGTGGCACATTCCCAGAGCGCTGGGGATCGGTTCCGACGTGGCTGGCGGCTGCCAATCATCGCAACGGCAAAATAAGCTGCCGGAAAAGATCTTGCAAACAGTGGGTCTCGGGAAGTAAGCATGGTAAAAAAATGACATAGGGAGATGCTGAAAACCCTGAAACGAAGCTGATGCTCCGCGGAGATGTCATCAATGGCCATGTGTGGACAGCAGAGCTTTTCGGAAGCAATCGCGTCGTACGATCATGATAAAGCAGCTATATATGCCTGTTGCGAAGAGCATTCCTTGAAACAACCACAGATCAGAACAGAGATTCGTGATTGAGTGAGCGACTCGCAAAAAAAAAATATCATCTTCCACCATGGGCTTGACAGCAGAGCAAACAAAGCTCATCAAGGCCACTGCTCCGATTCTCAAGGAGCAGGGCACCAACATCACCAAGGTCTTCTACAAGAACATGCTCGGAGAGCACCCAGAGCTCAATTCCATCTTCAACATGACTCATCAGAAGACCGGCCATCAGGCACGCGCCCTCGCCAACTCCCTGTGGGCCTACGCCGAGCACATCGATGACCTGGGTGCGTTGAGCGCCGATGTTGAGCTGATCGTCCACAAGCATGCCTCGCTGTACGTGCAGCCGTCGCAATATGCCATCGTCGGTTCGTTCCTCCTCGAGGCCATGAAAGAGGTCCTCGGTGACGCTCTGACGCCGGAGATTCTTGATGCCTGGACCGCCGCGTACTGGCAGCTTGCGGACCTTCTCATTGAAAAGGAGGGTGCCATCTACCGTTCCGCCGATGGCTGGACTGACTGGCGCGAGTTCCGCATCGACAAGAAAGTCCCCGAGTCCGAGGAAATCACTTCGTTCTACCTGAAGCCCGTCGATGGAAAGCCTCTGCCCTCGTTCCGCCCGGGCCAGTACATCTCCGTGCAGGTTGAAGTGCCAGCTCTGAAGTACCTGCAGGCGCGACAGTATTCGCTCAGTGACAAGCCGAACCCAGAATACTATCGGATCAGCGTGAAGCGGGAGAGCGGCGTGCAAAATTCGGACGACCCTTCAGCGTCGATTCCGCCGGGCCATGTATCGAACCTGCTTCATGATCACTACAACGAAGGCGACGTGATCCACGTGTCGTATCCATGCGGTGACTTTGTTCTGGACGACACCGATCCTTCCTCACCCATTGTCCTGCTCGCCGGTGGCGTGGGCTTGACGCCTCTGACCTCGATGCTCAACACGGTGACGGCATCGGACGCTGGCCGTCCGATCCATTTCATCCACAGCGTGCGCTACGCCAAGGTGCGCGCCTTCAAGGACCACGTGCTGGCCCTGGAGAAGCAGTACCCGAACCTTCAAATGACCCTCTTCAACCAGAACCCGCAGGAGGACGAGAAGCCCGGCGAGGACTACCACTTCACCGGCATGATTGATCTCAAGAAGATGGACCCGCAGAAGCTCTTCCTTGACAACAAGTCCACCAACTACTACGTCTGCGGCCCGACGCCGTTCATGCTGGCCATGGCCACGGCGTTGGAGGAGTTGGGAGTTGATCGGAGTCGGATTCATATGGAGCTGTTCGGAACTGGTGGTGTGCCGAGGCCTTAGATTTCTTTTTTTTTACGTTGAATACATTTCTGTGCATGTATTATTAGTTACAATTGTACGATAGATGCTAAATTCATTGAGAAGTGAGATATAGAACGCAGAGATGAATGAATACTCCTCTCTAGATTCCAGATCCTGATGTCGACTGCGTACTATTGTACTTGCTTTTGTCAATTCTCAGGACGCTGGCCGTAGACCACATAGCTGTAGCCGCCATTGTGGTTAGTTCCGTTCTAAATAGTACGAGTAGCGTTGCTTAAAACTGTACTCACAAGTTGAACATTGAGTGAATGCCGCGCTTCCGGCCATCGGCCCGAGCCTCGCTGGCTAGAAGCATAACGTCCTCCTTGGTCCACTCCTTGTACCGTGTCAGGACGGCCAATGCTCCGGCCTCGTAGCCTGCTTCAGCTCCAGCCTGAGCCCAGACGCCAAGTCTTTTCTGTACTAAGAGGTCAGTGCAAGTTCTTTTACTAACTAGTTGCTTGGAGAAAAGGGAGAACGGACAAGATGCTTATCCTTTGGCCAGATTCCATACGGAATGATAAACTTTTCCACATGAATGTTCACGAAGCCCGCCTCCTTGAACCATTGCTCCAGCTTTGGTCCGGGACGCACCTCGTAGCCGGCGCTCTCGAAGGCACCGTTGACTTCCTTAAAGTATCGTTCGATACCAGTGCCTTTGAGACTACCGTCCTCCGAGAAAGGTTGACCGTCCCAGTCCTGAAATTCAACCCATCCTCCGGGCTTGACTGATCTGCTGTCCGTTAGAAACAAACTTAACGAGACAGAGAAGAGATCGAATGGCATACCGATAGCATTGCTTAATCAACCTTCCAAAGTCCCTGACTGCGAAAGCGAGATATCGCGCGTGAATAAAGTCAAATGGGTTACGTTCATACGCCCACTCCGACTCGATATCGTCCACCACGAACTTTACATTCGGAGGAACCCTGCCAAACACTGTAAGCCGATCATCTCTACTAAGATTCTTCGGTCAGACTGACAAAGTAGGCTGAGTCGGGCTCAAGTCACAACCAATCACCTGAAACGGAAATCAGTCTCAACATTCTGTCCATCTAGGTTCCCTCATGATAGTATTGATTTACCTCAGCTTGAGGATGAAGATCCGCTACGATGAGTCAGCGTCCTGATTCAACTCTACGTCTGCCGAACCAAGCAAATGAACATACCGAAGTCAATGGCCCAAATGCCTGTTCCAGTAGCGAGATCGATCACTCGTTGCGGGTTCTTGATGGGAGCCAGGTAGAGCTTTCGATGCAACATTTGGAGACATAGTTCGTGCACCATATCCAAACGGTCATTTTCCTTTTCATCGTTGGGGAGCAGATACGCTAGAAAATGAAAAGTTAGTATGCAGAAATAGGAAATTCGGGCAAGACAGGTCAATTCCTACATCCATCGTGGAATCCATGATACCGACGGCCATTCTCGTGGCGATAGTCAAGTACCGATGAGGTCAGAGATGCGCTGTATGACGATCTATATGTCGAAGGACACGCATAAGCATTGATATCGGACCCGGCACGCCATGGAGTCACACCACATACAGTTCATCCCCATATGAGGAGTCATTCTCATACTGTGGGACAATAAGCCATGTGCTCTAGTGTATTTCAATAGATGGATATCATACCGAAGTGTCCACTTCAACACTGACTGGAGCATTGTTGGTGGCAGTGGTGGCGTGTTCGTGAGCAGTTTGGTCTGCCATGGTGGGAATAATTCGCTGTTGAATCCAAAATGGCAAAGGATTGACCAGATAGCACGCTCAAGAGCTCTAGAAATGTATAGAGTCCGTATATCGGATTCTCACGAACGGTAGCTAGGAGCCGGCTGTCGCGGCAAACAAGTCCTCTATATAGCGCTGGTACCCCAGCTCAGAATTTCTCATATATGCACAGGCAGACAGGGGATCATTGTCATTATCTTTTCAGAGCGTTGCTGGAGCACTGCCAAAACGGTTACAGAGACGGCGCCTTTGGCGCACATGGCGACAAGGGTGTCTTTTCTCATGAGAATGAAGTAGCTGGGGGAGGTGGTGTGAAATCCAACGTCGAAGCGTTCATCCTTGGCTAGATTGGCCTGGTGGCCACATCATCTGCCAATCAGCGCTGTTGGACCGATGCACCCCTGTCTCCCCTCCGTCTCCAAAGCCCTAACATAATCATGCCATGGAACAATGGAGAATGCGAAAGCGGCCCGACTCCGAAGACCGGCGAAGAGATCCAAACTGGCCAGGAAAGGGAAACTGGAATTAATGTCACCTGAATACCTGCAAGTAAAGGGTTCCATAAGTCGCTAGAACAGAGAAGGTCGGGCCCAGGCGCGAAACTGTGGCCTGAAATGTTGTACACACTACTAGATATCATTCAAAGCTACTAATGAAAATCGGAAAAAGAGAGGCTTTGTGCGCGTGCCAAAGGCTTCTTGAACGTATGTGTCTACATCAGCCATAGTCACATTTTACGTTGCTCAATTCTCCGGACGTTGGCCGTAGACCACGTAGCTGTGTGAGTCACTCATAGTTCATACTGAATAGCGCAAGTAATGCTACCTAAAAGTAAAGGCATACTCACAAGTTGAACAACGAGTGAATGTCGTGCCTCCGGCCGTCAGCGCGGGCCACACTGGCGAGAAGCATGACTTCCTTCCTGGTCCAGTTCCTATACCGTGTCAGGGCAGCGAGAGCAAAACCCTCGTAGCCGTTCGCTTCGGCCTGAGACTGGCACCAGGCGCCGACTTTCTTCTGTACGAAGAGGTCAATACAGAAGTGGAACACTTGATTGACTGTTTGGATACAAGAGCGAAACTTACAAGATGTTTATTTTTAGGCCAGACGCCGTAGGAGACAAGAAAATTCTCCACGTGGATGTTCACGAAACCAGCGCCCCTGAACCATTCCTCCAGCTTGATCCCGGGACGCACCTCGCAGCCGGCCGTCTCGAATGCGTCAAAAACTTCATCGTAATATCTTTGGAGGGCGGTGCCGTTAAGGCTGCCATCCTCTGAAACGGGATGGCCGTCCCAGTCCTGGAATTCAACCCAGCCACCGGGTTTAACAAATCTGCGTCCGTTAGATATAGAATCAAGAAGGACAACGAGGAAAAAGCTCCAATGTCATACAGATAGCATTGCTTGATCAGCTTCGAAAAGTCTCTGATTGAGACGGCGAGGAATCGCGCGTGAATAAAATCAAACGTGTCCCGTTCATATGTCCATTCCGACTCGATATCATCCACCAAGAAATTCACGTTCGGAGGAACCCTGCCGATTCCCGTCAGTCGAGCAACGTTAGTAGAGATTCTTATATCAAACTTACAGAGTCGGCTGGATTAGACTCAAATCACAACCGATCACCTGTAACAAACCGGCCAGTCTCAGCACTCTGTTTATTTGGGATCGCTGCCAATAATATTCTTTACCTCTGCCTGGGGATGTTTGTCCGCTACAGTGAGTCAGCTTCTGTATCTTGCGTTGACTAAACTCAACAAACTTACAAAAATCAATGGCCCAGATACCTGTCCCCGTCGCGAGGTTGATTACTCGCTGCGGACTCTTGATGGGGCCCAAGTAGAGCTTTCGGTGCAACACCTGAAGGCACATCTCGTGCAAGACGTCCAAGCGGTCGTTTTCCGTCTCATCGTTGGGGAGTAGGTACGGTAGGAAGTAACGATCAGTCAAGTCCTTGGATGGTCCGGGAAGGGAGGGACAGCTCCTAACCCCCATCGCGGAATTTATGATAACGGCGGCCGTTCTCATGACGATAGTCGAGCACCGACGAGGTTAATGACGCGGTGTACGACGATCTATTAGTCGATGAGCATTCCTGAGCTCCTTTACATCCGGAGTTCCACAGAATGATCACATCGCGTACAGCTCATCACCATAAGAGGAGTCGTTCTCATACCTTGTGACTCAAGTGAGAAACCCGTTCTGGCATAACCCAACGAAATGATATCGTACGGAGGTGTCCACTTCAACGATGACCGGAGCATTGCTAGTGGCGGTCGTCGTCGGTTCCTGAGGCGATGTTTCTGTCATGGGGGAATGGCTTTCCGTTGAATTCTCGGGAAATTGTGTTGACTGATTTGTGCAAAACCCCTGAGATTGTACAGATATGATGGAGATGATAGAGTTCGTGTTCGAATGCAAAATGTTTCGAACAAAACCCAAGACCTAGCACCAACAGACAGCGGAGGCCATTATAGCTTGCTTGTCCATGGCTTTGGTCGATACCCCGGCTCAGTACTAGCATTATGTACTGTTGTAAAAACGGGCGTTCCACACTAGTATAAACTAGGAGTGTCATACAACAGAGCCAATGAAATAGTCGCAGATGATCTCTCTCTTGTTGCATACGAAGCAGCGCCCCTTTATGCTCCCGTCGCTTCCGGTGCTCTTCTGATTGTGGTTTGACTTCTTCTCCGTCCCTTTCCAATTT